>NC_000074.6:19452500-19803128 GCF_000001635.26 Mus musculus
AGGGATGGTGAATGTTGTCATATGCTTTCACAACATCTAATGAGATGGTCATGTGGTTTTATTCGTTGAGTCTGTTTATACAGTGGATTACAATGAAGGATTTCCTATATTGAACCATCCCTGCATCCCTGGGATGAAGCCTACTTGATGATGATGAAGTGACTTGACGTGTTCTTGGATTATTTTGCAAGGTTTTATTGGGTAGTTTTCCATTGATATTTATAAGGGATATTGATCTGAAGTTCTCTTTTTGTTGGGTCTCTGTGTGGTTTTGGTATCAGCATAACTGTGGCATCATAGAAAGAATTGGGTAATGTTCCTTCTGGTTCTGTTTTGTGGAATAGTTTGAAAAGTATTGGTATTAGGTCTTCTTTGAAGATCTGATAGCATTCTGCACTAAAACCATTTGGTCCTGGGATTTTTTGGGTTTTGAGACTTTAATGAATGCTTCTATATCTTAAAGGTTATGGGACTGTTTAGATTGTTTATATGATCCTGATTTAAATTTTGTACCTGTTATCTGTGCAGAAACTTATCTATATTATTCAGACTTTCCATTTTTTAAGTATAACCTTTTGTAGTAGAATCTGATTAATTTTTAAATTTCCTCAGTTTCTGTTGTTTTGTCTCTTTTTTCACTTCTGATTTTAAATTGGATACTGTCTCTGGACCCTCTGGTTAGTCTTATTGAGGGTTTATCCTTCTTGGAGACAAATTTAAATCAATCCCACTAAAATCAGGGACTAGACCCGGTTGTCCACTCTCACCCTATCTAGTCAATATAGTACTTGAAGTCCTAATCAGAGCAATTAGATCATAAAAGGTCATCAAATGCCTACAAATTGTAACCATAGAATAAGATGTAATAGTAACACATAGAATAAGATACCTTGGTGTGACTCAAACCAAGCAAGTGAAAGATCTGAATGACAAGAACTGTAAGTCTCTGAAGAAATCAACGAAGATCTCAGAGGGTGAAACGATTTCCAGTGGTCATGGTTTATCAGGATTATTATATTAAAAATGTCCATCCCACCAAAAGCAATCTACAGATCAATGGAATACCCATCACAATTCCAACTCAATTCTTCATAGAGTTAGAAACAGCAATTTGCTAACTCATCTGAAACAAAAAAAATCCAGGATAGCAAAAACTATGCTCAAAAGTAATAAAACTTCTGGAGGAATCACCATACCTGCCCTCAAGCTGTATTATAGAACAATATTAATAAAATGTGCAAACTTTTGGTACAGGGATAGGAAGGTAGATCAATGGGGTTGAATTGAAGACTCAGAAATGAATGATCAAACCTATGGTCATTTAATCGTTGACAAAGAATCTCAAACTAACCATTGTGGATAGAAACAGCATTTTCAACAAATGGTGCTGGCTCAACTGACAGTTATCTTTTAGAAGAATGTAAATTCATCAATTCTTATATTCTTTTACAGAGCTCAAGTCCAATCTGATCAAGGACCACCACATAAATCCAAATATACTGAAGCTAATAGAAAAGTAAGTGGGGGGAAAACCTCAAACACATGGGCACAGTAGAAAATTTCCTGAACAGCACACCAATGGCTTATGCTCTAAGATCAACCATAGAAAAATGGACCTCAAATCATTGCAAAACTTCTGTAAGGGAAAAGACACTGTTAATAGAACAAAATGCCAACCAACAGATTGGGAAAGGATCTTTACCAATCCTCTATATGATAGAGAGTTATATCTAATATATACAGAGGGCTCAAGAAGTTAAGACTTCAAAGAATCAAATTACTCTAAAAAAATGGGTTATAGAGCAAAACAAACCATTTTCAAATGAGGAATATCAAATGGCTGAGAAACACCTAAAGAAATGTTCATCTAGTCATCAGGGCAAATAAAAACAAACAAAAAAACAAACATGAGATTCTACTCTACATCAGTTAGAATGGCTAAGATTAAAATCTAAGGTGACAACAGATGCTGTTCAGGTTGTGGAGTAAGAAGAAAACTCCTCCATTGTTGGTGAGTTTGAAAACTGTTACAACCACTCTGGAAATGAGTCTGTCAGATACTCTGAGAATTGGACAGAGTATTACCCGATAACACAACTATACTACTCATGGGCATATACTCAAAAGGTGCTCCAACATATAACAAGGACATATACTTCATGATGTTCATAGCAGCCTTATTTATACTCGTCAGAAGCTAGAAAGAGCCCAGATGTCCTTCAACAGAGGAATGGGTACAGAAATTGTGGTACATTTAAATAATGGAGTACTACTGAGCTATTAAAAACAATGACCTCATGAAATTCTTAGGCAAATGGATGGAACTAGAAAATATCATCCTGAGTAAGATAACCCTATCACAAAAGAATACACAGGGTATGCACTCACTGATAAACAGATATTAGCCAAAATTCTCATAATACCCAAGATACCACTCACCGACCCATGAAGGTTAAGGAGAAGGAAGACTAAAGTGTGGATGCTTAAGTCCTTCTTAGAAGGGGGAACAAAAATACTCATGGGAGAAAATATGAAGATAAAGTGTGGAGCAGCGTTTGAAGGAAAGGCAATCCAGAGACTGCCCCACCTGGGGATCCATCCCATATACAGATATCAAACCAACACACTATTGTGGATGCCAAGAAGTACTTACTGACAGGAGCCTGATATGGCTGTCCCCTGAGAGTCTCTGCCATAGCCTGACAAATACAGAAACAGATTCTGGCAGCCAACTATTAGACTAAGCACAGGGCCCCATATGAGACATGTGCAATTTCAGTATATGAGGAAGTTTTCTTTACAGAAAATATATTTTTCTCAACATTTTGATTGATGTTGGCCTTTGATTTGCTGTATATTGATTTTACTATGATTAGGTATGGGCCTTGAATTCCTGAACTTTCTAAGACTTTTAAAATGAAGAGATGCTGAATTTTGTCAAAGGTTTTCTCAGCATCTAATGAGATGATCATTGAGTTTTTTTCCTTTGAGTTTGTTTATATAGTGGATTGTGATGATGGATTATGAAACATCCCTGCATCCCTGGGATGAAGCCTACTTGATCATGGTGGATGACTTGACATGTTCTTGGATTCAGTTTGTAAGAAATTTATTGAGTATTTTCACACTGATATTTATAAGGATAATTGATCTGAAATTCTCTTTCTTTGTTGGGTCTCTGTGTGTTTTTTAAATCAACATAATTGTAGCTTCAAAGAATAAATTGGATAGTGTTCCTTCTGTTTCTTTTTGGTGAAATAGTTTGTAAAGCATTGGTATTAGGTCTTCATTGAAGGTCTGATATTATTCTGCACTAAAATCATCTGGCCTGGGCTTTTTTGTTTTGGGAGACTTTTAATGACTTCTATATTTTTAGGGCCTATGGGACTGTTTAGATGTTTTACCTAATCCTGATTTAAATTTTGTACCTGTTATCTGTGTAGAAAATTGTCCATTTCATCCAGACTTTCCATTTTTGTTGTGTATATGCTTTTGTCATAAGATCTAATTAATTTTTAAATTTCCTTGTTTTCTGTTGTTTTGTCTCCCTTTTCATTTCTGATTTTATTAATTTGGATACTGTCTTTGTGCCCTATGATTAGTCTTACTGAGGGTGTATCTTCTTTGGAGACAAACGTAAGGCAACTCTACTAAAAGCAAGGACTAGACAGGGTTGTCCACTACTTCCCTATCTAGTCAATGCAGTACTTGAACTCCTAGCCAGAGCAATTGGATCATAAAAGGAGGTCAAAGGGATACAAATTGGGAAAGAATAAGTCAATATATCACTATTTGCAGATGATATGATATTATTCTTATGTGATCCCATAAATTCCACCAGAGAACTTCTAAATCTGATAAACAACTTCAGCAATATGGCTGCATATAAAAATAACCCAGAAATTCTTCTACTCAAAGGATAAACAGGCTGATAAAGAAATTAGGGACACAACACCCTTGACAATACTCACAAAGAGTATAAGATACTGTGGTGTGACTTTAACCAAGCAAGTGAAAGATCTGAATGACAAGAACTTCAAGTCTCTGAAGAAAGAAATCAAGGAAGATCTCAGAGAATGGAAGGATTTCCCATGCTCATGGTTTATCAAGATTAATAAAGTAAAAGTGGCCATCTTGCCAAAAGCAATGTACAGATTAATGGAATCCCCATCACAATTCCAACTAATTTCTTCATAGAGATGGAAAGTACAAAATGCAAATTCATCTGGAAAACAAAAAAAAAAAAAAATCCAGGATAGCAAAAACTATGCTCAACAATAATAGAAGTTCTGGGGAAATTACTATACCTGCCCTCAAGATGTATTATAGAACAATAGTGATAAAAACTGTAAGATTTTGGTACAGAGACAGGAAGATAGATCAATCGAATAGAATTGAAACCCACAAATGAGCCAACACACCTGTGGTCTCTTGATCTTTGACAAAGAATCTAAAACTATCCAGTGGGGAAAGAAACAACATTGTCATCAAATGGAGATGGCTCAATTGGAGGTTACCATGTGGAAGCATGCAAACTGATCAATTCTCATCTTATTTTACAGAGCTGAAGTCCAATCTGATCAAGGACCACCACTGAAACTAATGAAAAAGAAAGTGGGGGTGGGGTGGGGAACATCGAACACATGGGCACAGTGGAAAATTTCCTGAACAGAACACCAATGGCTTATGCTCTAAGACCAACAATGGAAAAATGGAACTCATAACATTGCAAAGCTTATATAAGTCAAAGGACACTGTTAATAGGACAAAATGGCAACCAATTGATTGGGAAAGGACCTTTATCAATCATATATCTGATAGAGAGGTTATATCTAATATATTCAAAGAACTCAAGAAGTTACGACTCCAGAGAACCAAATAACTCTATTAAAATCGAGTAAAGAGCAAAACAAAGCATTCTCAACTGAGGAATATCCAATGGCTGAGAATTCCCTAAAGAAATATTCATCTAGTCATCAGGGCAAATCAAAACAACCATGAGATTTAACTTTACATCTCTTAGAATGGCTAAGATTAAAATCTAAGGTGATAGCAGTTCCTGTTGAGGTTGTGGAGTAAGAGGAATACTCCTCCATTTTTGGTGAGACTGGAAGCTGTTTCAAACACTCTGGAAGTAAGTGGTGCAGTAACCCAGAAAATTGGACATAGTATTACCTGGTGAACCAGCTATAACACTCCTGGACACATACCCAAAAGATGCTACAACATATAACAAGAACATATGCTTCACTATGTTCATAGCAGCATTATTTATAATAGTCAGAAGCTGCAAAGAGCTCAGATGTTCTTTTACAGAGGAATAGGTACAGAAATTGTGGTGTATTTACACAATGGAGTGCTACTGAGCTGTTAAAAGCAATGACTTCAGGAAATTCTTAGGCAAATGGATGGAACTAGAAAATATCATCTTGAGTGAGGTAACCCAATCACAAAAGAACACACAGGGTATGCACTCACTGATATGTGAATATTAGTCCAAATTGTCAGAATACCCAAGATACCACTCACAGACCACATGAAGGTTAAGGAGAAGGAAGACTAAAGTGTAGATGCTTAAGACCTTAGAAAGTGGAACAAAATACTCATGGGAGAAAATATGGAGCTAAAGTGTGGAGCAGAGCCTGAAGGGAAAGGCCATCCAGTGACTGCCCTACCTGGGGATACATCCCTTATACAGACACTGAAAACAGACACTATTGTGGATGTCAAGAAGTGCTTGCTAACAGGACACTGATATAGCTGTCTGCTGAGAGGCTCTGCCAGAGCCTGAAAATAAAGAGGAAGATGGTCACAGCCAACCATTGGACTGAGCACAGGGACCCTTATGGAGGAGTTAGAGAAAAAACTGAAGGAGCTGAAGGGGTTTGCAACCCCATAGGACAAACAACAATATCAACCAGTCAGACCTCCACCCCTTCCTTAGTCTCAGAGAATAAACCATCAACCAAAGAGTATACATAGAGGGACCCATGGCTCCAGCTCCATAGGTAGTAGAGAATAATCTTGCCAGTCATCAGTGGGAGGAGAGGCCCTCTGTCCTGTGAAGACTTAATGCTCCAGTGTAGGGCAATGCCAGGGCATTGAGGTGGGAGTGAGTGGGTAGGTGGCTGGGGAAACTCCCTCATAGAAGCAGGAGGAGGACTGATGGGATTGGGGATTTTCATGGTTGGGGGACTGAAAGAGGGGATAACATTTGAAATGTAAATACAGAAAATTCGAATAAAAAAGAAGAAAATGAACAGGTGAGTATGGAGGCTGCTCATATTGGTCATGCCAGAAACCAGATACCAATGTTAAGATTACAAAGCACTCATATTTTCGATAAACAACACAAGACCTTCTATCTTCTATAAACAATATTCATGGAATACCAGGAGGGAAACTGGTGTTGTTGGTAAGCTCTATCATAAAAACAAAACTAGTTCCCCAGTAAGTACTATTCACATCCAAACAAAATATAAATCAATTACCAAACCTCTAGATATTGGAAAAATAGAAGAAGTAATCAAACATGCCTCCAAGGTCCTTACTTCCTTGAAATCCCCCTTCATAAATGGTACTTACTGCCATTTGACCTTTTTACTTCAGATCCTGACCTTGACCTACCATCTCTCTCTTCTCCCTTCTTGCCTCTTTCAATAAAGACCTCTCAAAATGTGAACTGGGCTGTCTTGGCATGATTTATTCAGGAATAAACCATTTCTAACTAACAGGGGTTGCACACATAGCAGCATACCCACAGGAGCTGGGGGAGCACACACACACACACACACACATCCTTTGCAGGGCACCACTAGAACTGGGGCGGGGAGCTTAAAACAGTACAATTTAACATTTTAGCAAGGGTTATACACACTTTGTAGCACACCATTGGAGCTGGGGGATGCACAGAGAGCACCACACTACTGGAGGTGTAGGTGAACACATACATAGCACAGTTGGGGGCTGGGGTAACATGTGCACACAAAAGCACACACACTCAAACACTCACTCACACACACACACACACACACACACACACAGAGCACCATTGGGCTTGGAGGAGCACACACACAATAAATTATTATTTGGGCTGTGGGTGCACACACACATACACATGCACAAAAGTGTACCACTACAACTATTCACTGCCTTACCTGGCTTGACTGAGTTTCTAATTGTTCTGAAGAAGACAAGTGCTAAAGTTTTTGTTAGCCTGAGACACCTCTGGTAGATGGTGGGACATTCTGCAAGTAGTCCTAATAGAAGTGAGCTAGGTTTGGACACAGTACAACAATGAGTATTGGCAGACCAGACCCCTCCCTTGTGCTTCCTGGTTACCAGGAGGTGAGTGACTTTACCATACCACAAGCTCCTTGCCATTTATGTCCTGTTTTGTATCAGATCACAAAGCAGTTGTGCCCGCTGAGCATAGATTGATCTCTAAGGCTTGAGCCAAAATAACTTCTCTTCCATCAAGGTTGATTTGTCAAAAGTATTTGACCACATTAATAGAAAATGAACACATTTGTTTTTTGCTGTGGAGAGTGAGGAAATTATGCAAATGGAGAGGTGTGTTGTATTAATTCAGGCTGAGCATTTACAGACAATTATTCCACATTAAGTTTTTGTCTTCTCTTCCTCTGCCTGGAAGAAAAATCTTAGGGTTGGGGATGAGTAGCATGCTTTTTCAATAGACACCTGCATCACACAGGGAAGCAAAGGCCTGAAGATGGGTGAGACAGCATGTGGAAATTCTCCAATCCCAGACAGTACTTGTTTATGACATGCAACTTTATCTTAATCCAGCCCTGTCATTCCCTAATCCAGCATAAACTATCCCTGGAGGCTCTTCCTTTTTATCCCAATCCTCTGCCAGAAGACTCCACTTGTGAATGACATAAACTTTGTGAGTATGATTGCCATACATTAATTTTAGTAGAACTTAACCATTCTGGTCACAGCATCATCTCAGAAGGAGAAAATGGAATATTACACATCAAATCTTGGAGGCTTTTTTTTATTTATTATGTATTTTCCAAAAAAATAAAAAATCTTGGAGGCTAATGCAGCATGTTGACAAGTGTGAGATTTTGCTCCTGGTGGAAAAATGACCAAGTTTATCCTCAATATTACCTAGGACAAACCTGCATTCTGATAGCAGTGTCAGAGGATTTGAGGTCATCTCAAAGCTCTGTTTTCCCTCTTAGGCACTATATGGTAGAAAGTCAGTGCATCTCCAGCATGGAATGTCCATTCTGATCATGCTGTGTCTAATATTGTCCTTATAAATGGTCAGTACTGGTTGAGGCATAATGCATCTAAGCACACATCACTTCCTAAGACTAGCTAGTTCCAATCTCTCTGCCATCTGCCAGCCAGTGGGACATTCAGAAGACATTTTGTCTCAAGGAACAAGGGCATGAGTGTTTTGCCCATATGGCTCTAGATACCTGTTTAGCCTTATTTAGTGGCCAAAAAAGGTTGCATGCAGTCCTTTCAAAGAATGCCTTGATAAATGTACACCAATCACTCTGTTAGAACCTTCACAGTCTCACATGTGAATTGTTGTACAATCTCACTATAGTGCAATGTCCTAAGTCACTCTGTTGAATGCCCTAAATAATTCTAGTGGTTGTAACTTAGGTTCTGAGGAGGTTCACTGAGAACTAGTTTTCAAATCCTTATTTACATGTTCATTGAATATGTATTCTAGTCATTGTCATAAAACATAAGCCCTGCTTTGTAGGCCACACATTTCCTGTGTACTCTTTCATACTTTCTGAAACCAGTAATTAAGCCTCAGCCACAGAGCTATGCAGTACAAGTTTCTTAAAGTGAGCAACAATGGGCAAATGGGTGTTATCTAGTCCTCGACTAGATAAATAAGAATTCCTTCTGGGAAGCCCTGTTTTGACTATAGATTTTACAAATTACTTAACTGTCCTTTCACCACAGGTGTGGTGGATTTGTGTATAGGTATGTGCCAAGTTTTACAGTATACACAGTGGTCATAAAAGGACATCAAATCTCTCAGAGATGGAGTTATTTATATGTGCATATGGGCTGCCTGATATGGTTCTAGGATGTTATCTCAAATCCTCTGTAGGAGCAGTGTGCATACCTAAATGCTGCGTCATTTTTTTCCAGTTCCAAGCTGTATTTCATACTTGACATTAGACAAACCAAATAGTAGGTTAGACAACTCAAGAGCGGGAGCTAAAACAACTAATGAGCTGGAGAGGAAATGATGAACACATCTTATGCCAACTTCTGGTCTCTATATGTGTGTGCACACAAACATATTCATGTGCCCAGTCACACTCAGTGTCTGTTTTAGATACTCGAACAAGGGACACGTGTGTGGAAAAGCAAAGGCAGTGCTGCTGAGAAGCAGCTAGGGACTCACACAGAATCTTTCCTGAGCTCCTGCCTGCTGGCCCTGAAAACTCCAATCAGTCAGCGGTGGAGCAGACCCTTCAACATTTGGGTCCTAGGAAAACCAGCACCCCCTCTATACTGCAATAATGGCTGTCTCTTTCAAGATATGGAATTAGCCCAACTAAAACAGACATTCCAAATTTGGGGGAAAAGCCTGCTGGGCTTTTCATAACTCATCATAACAACACATTGGTATGTATTTCTGACCTGGCACTTCCAATTCTCTTCTCATATTCTGTCACTGTTCCCAACTTACAGAGGTTTACAGTCTCTACTGTCCTCCAGGGTTCTTTCTCTTCAGGTAGCTATAATATAATAGAAAACTCCACACTCACTTTCCAATCATGCCTGCCTCTTAATAATTTCATTCTTTTTCCCTGACCAAATTCTAACCACTCCCTCTCACACTCCTTCACTGAAACCTTAGAGGAATTACTCATCCTTCACACATACAGGAGGGCACATTGCCTCATGCCATGTATACCTGGTATATAGATGGCAGCTCCTTTTCATTTAAGGGGCTGGAAGATCTTGCTATGCTATAGTGTCAGACTCAGAGGTGGTTGAGGCACAGGACCTCCCTGTTCATACCACGAATAACAATCTGAACTAATAGCCCTTACCTGTGCCTTTCAACTGGCACAAGGACTATCCCTCAAAATCTACACTGGCTCCAAATATGCTTTCCATATACTCCAGTCCCATGCTGGTGTCTGGAAACAGTGTGGGTCACTAATGACAAAGGAGGATCCGTAACTAATGCAAACCAAATTATGCCCAGGCTAAAGGATTCCCATCTCCCCTCAGCTATTGGGATTGTCCACTGCAGATCCCACCAGACAGATGACTCTACTGTCTCCAGTGGAAACAGCTGAGCTGATGAGGCAGCTAGACCTGAAGCCCTTAGGGGCTTAGACTCATCTCACCCTCCCCACGACACCCTTACACTACAAACCATATCACTCTCACATCCAGACAGTGGTCAAAGTCTGTCCTATCCTCACCACCTCTTTCATCCTAAGAGCCAAGTGTTGTCTTATTTTTAAAAAGCCCACCTACTGCCTATTCTTTTGACTTAAGTTTTAAAAAATCTATCACTGCCTCTCACAAATTCTGTCAGATGTCAGACTCCAACTCCAGGTATCATACTACCACTTTTCCTACCCATCAGGCTAGAAGTTCTCTTCCTGGAACTGATTGGCAACTTGATTTTACCCACATGCAGACTGTCAATCGTGTCTTGGTGTACACCTTCTCTGGGTGGGTGGAGGCCTTCCTCACTACCAACAAAAAGACTCAGAGAGTTTCTGATCTTCTCCTCCAAGAGAACATTCCATGCTTTGGTGTCCCAGCCTCCCTCCAGTCACACAATGGTCCTGAATATACCACCAAATTTTTTTCAAACTCTATCTAAAGCCCCAGACATCCCCTGGCATTCACATTCCCTATGACCGCCCGGTCTTCAGGAAAGGTAGAAAGAACTAACCACTCCCGAAAAACCACTCTTGTCAAACTGCCACAGGAACTTCACCTCAATTCAGTAAAACTCCTACCTCTGGCTCTTTTCAGGTTATGAGCTCTCTCAGAGGGATCACTTTTCAACTCACCTCTTGAACTCATGTATGGACGTCTGGTCCTAACTCCTGGTCTTTCACTAAATGCTCTCCCATCCCTGACTATCTATTCACCCCATTACTTTGCCACCTCTGCTCTCTCCTACGGAACTTTCTGTCCATCATCCAGCAAAGTCACATGCTGTCTCCTGTCTAATGCATGTCAACATTGTAGATCTAGGTCTTCTCTCCCCTCGGGATAATTGGCCATTGTCTCTCTCTCTCCCCTAAATGACAGGGCCCTTTCAAGGTGATTCTTATGACCCCCACACCTGCTAAATTTGAGGGACTTTCTCATTGGGTCCACCCATCTCACCTCAAACGTTTCACCTCTCCACCTGAAAATGACTCTTGTTCCTACACATTGATCCCAACAAAAGCCTGCTCTCTTCAGCTCCTGAGACCTTCAGACCACTCACATTTTCCCCAATTCCAGAAAAATGAGACTCCACTCTGGCAGCTACACTTGACCCTACTGCATTAGAAATGGATTTCTCATCCTCCCTCAGCTGTTCATGTCCATCGAGGGCAGCCCTCATGTCTGAAGATTTTAGGTACAAGAAACCTCCACCAGTAACAGGCTTTCCAAATAGAGTCAGGAAACTACTACATAGCCAGATGCCAGGAATCAATTTAAAATGCTATCATTTTTATATCCACCATTCTGTCTAAACATTATGACCTCTTTGTTTGCTTCCTCTTTGACCAGATGAAAGATGATTGGGAAAAAAAAGGCAATTCATCCAGATTTTGCAGTTTTGTTGAACATAGTTTTATAGTTCGTTAAAAAGCTAGGAAATATATATATATATATATATATATATATATATATATATATATATGTTTCCTTGGTTTCTGTTGTTATGTCTCCCTTTTCATTTCTGATTTAGTTAATTTGGATACTTTCTCTGTGTCCTCTGGGTAGTCTGACTAAGGGTTTATCTATCTTGTTGATTTTCCCAAAGAACCAGCTCCTGGTTTGGTTGATTCTTTGTAAAGTTGTTTTGTTTTTACTTGGTTGATTTCACCCCTGAGTTTGATTATTTCCTGCTGTCTACTCGTCTTGGGTGTATTTGCTGTTTTTGTTCTAGCTCTTTCAGGTGTGTTGTCTACCTGCCAGTGTATGCTTTCTCCAGTTTCTTTTCAGAGGCACTTAGAGCCATGAGTGTTTCCTCTTAGCACTGCTTTCATTGTTTCCCATAAATTTTGGTATGTTGTGTATTCATTTTGATTAAATTCTACAAGCCTTTGATTTCTTTCTTTATCTCTTCCTTGATTTTTTTTTATTGATTCCCTGGCATAAAAACATACCTTCTATTTTCTGTTCCTGAGTCAATGTCTTTCTCTCCAAGCCTGGTTCACATGAACCTTGTCAATCTGACAGAAACTGTACAGTTGCCCAGCAAGTGCACAGGAAGCAGGACAGCAGATGACACTACTGAGTCAGAGACAGCAAAGTGACTCTGTTGACTTCTTCCTGTGCAATTCTTACTATTCTGCTCTTCTGCCCCTCTCAATGCAATCTCCTTTCCATCCTCTGTGAACACACTTATTGTAATCGAAGATCCAGAGTTGATCCTGAACTGTTACCTCTAAATTTGAGCCTGATTCATTTTTGCATTCAGAATGCCAACTTTTTCCCAGCTTCATCCGGACTGCACTCTGCCTCAGAGCGCCAACCCCCCAAGAGAGGATCATAGCCTTCAGTGATTCTTTCTTCTCTCACTCACCTTGTAAACACCACCAACATTTCTTACTTAGTCTCTAGCTTTTATTGAAAATATTTTTCATACAACATATTTTGATCACAGTTTCACCACTGTTACATGTCTTTCAAAACCTGCCTCACCATTTAACCCCATGCCTTCTCTCTCTCTCTCTCTCTCTCCCTCTCTCAAATAAATAAATAAATAAATAAATAAATAATAAAACAAAGAAACAAAAACAATTAAGGGCATGAGGCACTCACACACATGCAGAAACACACTCAAAGCCTATAAAACCCACAAAACTGGAAACCATAATATACAAGCAAAAAAAATAGTAAAATTAAAGAAAAAAATGCCATGTCTGGTGGTGGTGGCACACTCCCTTAATCCCAGCAGTTTCAAAATGGATGCTGCTTAGTTTGAGGCCAACTTGTTAGGTCTAAAAATTGAGTTCTAGGACAGTCAGGGCTACCCAAAGAAACCCTTCTTCAACCTCTCTCCCATGAATTGCCAAAACAAGGTCATAGGAAGCAAACAAACAAACAAACAAACATCTCCAAAATAACTTTGAGTTACTTTACAACAACATTTTTTAAGGGAGAATTTTCTTTTCTCAACTTTCACAGGACATTTGGGTTATTGGTGGTGTTATATGATGATAAGTACTATTTTACTATTTCTAGAGTGTACACAAAAGTCAGGTTCCACTGACTTCTCATCACACCCCAGAAGAAGGAATTTGCAGATATACTTTGAGGGGATGCTCTTAAACCCAAAGAAAGGAATTAAGGTAGATATCCTAAAGAGAGTCTGTGAGAACAAAAGGAGAGGATTTGCAGATACCCCCTAAAGAGAGGCCCAGAAGCCCTGTAGGAGCAGTAACAGCCCTCAGGACTGGGCTCCCACAGAGCCTTCTAATTGCCTCCATAATTTCTTTCCTTGAGACCCTGATATCGCTGTCTCTTGTGAGGCTATACCAGTGCCTGGCAGATACAGAAGTGGATGTTCACAGTCATCTATTGGTTGGAACCCAGGACCCCCAATGGAGGAACTAATGAAAGCACCCAAGGAGCTAAAGGGGTCTGCAACCCTATATGTGGAACAACAGCATGAACTAACAAGTACCCCCAGAGCTTGTGTCTCTAGCTGTATATGTAGCAGAAGATGGTCCAGTCAGCAATCATTGGGAAGAGAGGCCCCTTGATCTTTCAAACTTTATATGCCCCAGTACAGGGGAACGCCAGGGCCAAGAAATGAGAGTGGGTGCAGTGTGGTTGGAGGATATAGGGTACTTTTGGGATAGCATTTGAAATGTAAATGAAGAAAATATCTAATAAAATATTGAAATAGAAGATAAGTTTCACTCCTTGATATCTCTCACAAATATTTCCTTCCTCATTGTCTCTCACTCTACTCTTTTTTTTCCATTTTTTATTAGGTATTTAGCTCATTTACATTTCCAATGCTATACCAAAAGTCCCCCATAGCCACCCACCCCCAATCCCCTACCCACCTACTCCCCCTTTTTGGCCCTGGCGTTCCCCTGTACTGGGGCATATAAAGTTTGCGTGTCCAATGGGCCTCTCTTTCCAGTGATGGCCGACTAGGCCATCTTTTGATACATATGCAGCTAGAGTCAAGAGCTCCGGGGTACTGGTTAGTTCATAATGTTGTTCCTCCTATAGGGTTGCAGATCCCTTTAGCTCCTTGGGTACTTTCTCTAGCTCCTCCACTGGGAGCCCTCTCAGTGGGTAAGAGCACCTGACTGCTCTTCCGAAGATCTGAAGTTCAAATCCCAGCAACCACATGGTGGCTCACAACCACCTGTAATGAGATCTCACTCTACTCTTAATTCAACAAATGGACAAACATCTATTTCCATTGTTACTGAATGTATTTCCTACTTTTTTCCTCATAATTAGTATGCCTGGAGAGATACACATATACATAATTCTTTCAAGTGTTAACTTTTGAAAATTGAGATTTTTCTCTCCCTAATGTCTAATATGTATTTTATATTTTTAATGCACAGCTTCTTTGTCTTGTAAAGCTTTTATCTTTCTTCTTCAAGTGAATGTCTTGCTCAATATCTCCTATGAGTATCAGAGGCTGAGTGTGGGGGAAATAGAAAGTTGGTCTCCATCAAGCTTGTTCCTTATTTGTAAGATTACAGGTCATGGCACAGACTTTTGTGCTTCTACCTCATGTACAGTTCTGAACCACAAGATGGGCCTCAGTTTCAATAGTTTATTTCTTCTTACAACTATCTGCATCCCAGAGTCTTTGATGAACCAATTGTTCCTGTCCTTGTTTTGTGCCATAGTGCAGGGTGGAAGTCAATATGCCAGCCACCATTTCCTGGATAGACCAAAATCAGTTACTAAATCATGATAATATATGCAGATTATGACTTACCATGTTGCCTGATAATTAGCTTTACTTCAACTTCTTATAGATAAAAGAGTAAGACTTCCCATTCAGTCTCAAAGGCAGGAATGTTTCAAGCATATACTCATATTAGGTGATCAGTCAACCATTGGATTCTTGGCCCAGAATACAAATATTCCAGACAGTGAGAATAGCTGGTTATATGAAATGCCAAACAAGTAATAGAGGATGCAGTCTAGTAGTTGAGAACATGGGACTATGCATAAGCCATTGAATAACCTCAATTTAATGATTTTGAATAAGATGAATACTCTCCAAGTTTCTATTCAAACTCAAATAGGAAACTGCTTAACAAAATCCTTTCCTTGCCAGGGGCATAAGAGAGCTCTGCATCCAGTTAGCATTCACGCTGCACACACTTAGCTCATGCTCCCTCATCCTGCAGGAGAAGTTCACCCTCTTCTCTAGGATTTTCCTGGTATTCCTCAAGGCCCCAGGATGCAGCTGTCTGAGAAAAAACTGAGGCATCTCTAGACCAGGAATATCTTGGGTAGAGAACATTTCAAAAGATCAGTTGATTGGCCACACACCATAGAGGTAATAGAGCTAGAGAGAAGGAACTGGATACTTGACAAATTCTGGAAAGGCACACATGCATGCACAAATATATACGTGTTTTAGATTATTTTTCTCATCTGTGTGTTCAAGCATGAGAATCAAATATGTATAGATTTCCTTCTGCCATAAACTTTAATTCCAAAATATGTTTGAAATATACTAACTATAAGTTAGAAGAGAACAAACTGTAGCTAGTTAATATTATATTTAAATATTTAAGTTTAACCACATAGTCTATTTCATTCTACCTATTGGAAGAAATTATAGATATTGGAGAAGTGTATGAGTGTGTATAAGCATACGGGCAGGGATGGGTTCAAGGAATACCTACAAGAATAGGTAATAAGAAAAATCCTCACATCCTGAAATGAAGAATAGGTCCCATGGATCTTGGTTCCTACCAGCAGAGTTGTTCCAACTGCTTTCTGTGATGTAGCCAGCACAGCAAACTCATCCAACTCAGCTTGTGACTTCTCTCAGATTCTCTGCTGTTGTGTAGTAGGTCTGATTGTAGTACCTAATGTTCTCCATGTCTCTAGGTCCAACACTAAAACAGTTCTTCATAAAAAGGTATTAACCTGACAAGAGTTTCTCAGTGACTTGTGTTGTATACTGGCCTGCTGCCTACTTGAACTGGGTATACCTGGGAGGCAGGCTGGGGCTGAAAAAGACTTAGAGGTGAGAGATTAATGGAGACCAACACAGGATTCTGTTCAAGGCCCACAAGTTTACTAAGAGAGTGTGCTTATAAGGGGGAAGGTCCATCCCCCGCCAGTCCATTCTTGGTGTCTGGAGCCAACCTGTAGGAGACATGCAGGATAGGATGTTCCTCCCCAATATCTCAGGGGCCTCTCAGCAGGTAGCTGTGTCTTGGAGAGAGCAGTGGCAGGTGACAGAACAAAAGAGCCATCTAGGTCTGAAGGCTCGACCCTAGGTAATCTCCTTCTATTGGCAGTAAGGTCAAAGTCTGGATCAGCCTGCTTCAGGATGGGGGAGCCTACAGACTTGTATTGCAGGATGAAGGTCAACTCTATGTTATGTAAAGGAGGTAGACAAAGAGTAAATTTCTAAACTGCTTTCTTATTACATGGGGACTGTTAATACGATGTCTTCAGTTATCTTTCTTCTCAAGGTACCATGTAACTTTAATTTTATTAAACTCTTATTTTTAATGATGGTTCTTAAGTGCATTAAGCTCCCTTTTAGCCCACCACCCACTGACAGTAGTGGAGAAGAAAGGATACTGGGAAGTGGAGCTATTTAGAAATAGTTCTTTGGAGAAACTCCCATCTATGTTGTCTGGAAATCTGTATATCAGTTCACACATTAGCAGTGACATTTGATCTACTCCCAAACACTTTAGGGATACAGCAGCCGTCCAGTTTGATAAAGTCAGGATAACAAACATGTATCAGCAGTGGCTGCACTACAGGGCAGAGACATGCTGACTCAGCCTTGGCTCAAGTCAGCAGGAGGGACCAGCAGGAATGCCTGGTGGAGTTCTAAGCTGCGGCTCTAAGTGAATTGGAGATCAATGAAGACTGGAGAATAACATGAGTTGCACATCTAGCTCTATAAGCAAGCCAACCTCAGACTCCATCACTGTTCATCCAGGCCTTTTTAATACCCTCCAAACATCATATGTCCTCCAAGGGTCTTGCCTCAGCATGAGCACCTGTCTCAGCTGAGGTCACTCTGCCAATCTCAGCTGACCTCACTCTGTCAATCAGCCCCAGTCTTCAGAAGCATCAAAAAGCCACAGTACAACATCAGAAGTTTTTGGGTGTATTTCTCTGTATGGAGTGCCACCAAATGGAACTTAACTATACAAAATAAGGTGAACCAATCCATGTGTGTTGTTAGCAAAGAATCCTTTATCACATGTCCTTTCACATGCTTGCTTTAGGAGAACATCCTTTGTCTTTTCTCTGCATCAGTATCACATTCCTTCATGATTCTGCCTTAGACTTTCACCTGTGTCCACCTCAGCAAAATACTCCTTCACATGTTTGCCCCAGCAAAACACCTTCCAACAGTACTGATTTTCCAAAGAACCCTTACATTTTCACTCCAGTCCCCTCTAGAAAATCCTTACTATATGTTCTTCATTAATATTTGGTATATGCTGTTGTGAAGACTTTTGGGTTCAAGAATCAGAAACTTCGAAGCCCTTGAAAGACCATAGAGTTTAAGTTGTAACTAACTGAATTTTTCTTTCAAGCTGCAGCTTTCCTTAGTTCCCAGGATTTGATTTAAAACTAAGACCCAGCTAAAAGGGGTCAAAGACCACAATGATCTCTCTTGGAGTTTCCTCAGGTGTGAAAGAACATCTGGGGACTCTTGCATTCCTGGAATTCCTAGTCTTGTCTTAGTCTCTGGTTATTCTCAGAGCTGATCTCAGACCTAAGATAGTTTCTTTAGCCATCATATTCCCTATATGCTCTAGAACATTTGAAGGAGATCATTGACTTGTGTCTTAGTCAGGGTTTCTATTCCTGCACAAACATCATGACCAAGAAGCAAGTTGGGGAGAAAGGGTTTATTTGGCTTACAATTACATACTGCTGTTCATCACCAAGGAAGTCAGGACTGGAACTCAAACAGGTCAGGAAACAGGAGCTGATGCAGAGACCATGGAGGGATATTCTTTACTGGCTTGCCTCCCCTGGCTTGCTCAGACTGCTCTTTTATAGAACCCAAGACTACCAGCCCAGAGATGGTCCCACCCACAAGGGGCCTTTCCACCTTGATCACTAATTGAGAAAATGCCTTACAGTTGGATCTTATGGAGGCATTTCCTCAACTGAAGCTCCTTTCTCTGTGATAACTCCAGTTGTGTCAAGTTGACACAAAACTAGCCAGTACAACTTGTGTTGAGGCACAGGTTGACCCTGAGTCTGTAGGGCTGCCCTCCCCCAGAGGCTTTTCCCTATGTTATCTAGACATGTTGTTCTCTCCTCTCTCCTCTTCTCTCTGCATGCAGGCTTTCACTCCTTCTCTTCCTAGCCCACCTCTGTCTTTGCTTCCCTTTGATACTTCCCTGGTCTCCTCCTCCTCCTCCTCCTCCTCCTCCTCCTCCTCCTCCTCCTCCTCCTCCTCCTCCTCTTTCTTTTTCTTCCTCCTTCTCTCTCTCTCTCTTCTCTCTCTCTCTCTGTCACAGTTAAACTAGTATCTTAAAGTTGCTTAAGGGGGGTAAGTGATGAACATGGAAGCATCCTCAGATATGCCTGTTACATTTGGTAGGTGGTTGTTAAGAATTGGAGACTTGGGGTCTCCATATTTCTCTGTAGGCCACTATGTTTGGTTCAGGTTTCAGGAACCTATACAGGTGGCATGAGCTGTTGTAGTGACTAAGGATACTGTGTTCTCAAGGACCTTATCTCTCCTGTGTGTCACAGGATATCTGGTCATATAAGTGACATTAGTCACATTTTCCAACAGCTTATCAGCAATTAACAAATGTAGATAAAGATATCTTAAGATACCTACACCTAGACATCTTAAGGTATAGCTAAAGACATGCACATATTGTTTGTGTGTGTGTGTGTGTGTGTGTGTGTGAGAGAGAGAGAGAGAGAGAGAGAGAGAGAGAGAGAGAGAGAGAGTATGAAGTCAGGCCTACATATCAAATCCAGCTTCCTCACATGTGCACAGATACTTCATATGATGTGTGTATCTGTGTGAGACTTCCTGCTTTGCTTCTTGTCTTAGAGGGTTTTACTGCTGTGAATAGACATGACCAAGGCAATTCTCATAAGGACAACATTTAATTGGGGCTGGATTACAGGTTCAATCCCTTGTCATCAAGGCAGGAACATAGCAGCATCAAGGCAGGAATGGTGAAGGAGGAGCTGAGAGTTCTTCAGCTTGATATGAAGTCTGATAGCAGAATACTGACTTCCAGGCATGTGAGATGAGGTTCTGAAAGCCCACAACTACAGTGACACACCTAAACCCACAAGGCCATTTCTACTCCAAGAAGCCCCCACCTTCTAAAAGTACCACTCCCTGGACTGAGCATATAAAAACCATCACATTTCCTATTTGGTGCCTTTGCTGCTTGATTCTACTTAGAGTTGTGTCTGTAGAGCTCACACACACATAGAGCTTCATGCACAGACAAATGATCTTGGCCTGCTTTGCTTGTCAAATCCTAACATTTAGAATGAGGAGGTTGGTTTCTTTGAAAAGTTAGGTCATTGTGACAATCATCTTGAATATGTCCCATTTGGCCAATGGCTTTGAGAGTGGTTCTGATCTAAATGGGGAGGGGTTATAAAATGAGAGATTAGGATCCTTACAATAGGGTTGACCTTTCTTTTGTTTGTTTGTTTTTCTAGTCAGGGTTTCTCTGTATAGCCCTAGCTGTCCTGGAGCTCACTTTGTAGACCAGGCTGGCCTGGAACTAAAAAATCTGCCTTCCTCTGCCTCCCTAGTGCTGGGATTAAAGGCATGCGCCACCACACCCGCCTAGCATTGAACTTTCTTATTATCCATCAGGAGCCTCTGTGATAACCTTGACACTCCTACAGACCCAAGCCAAGTATTTCTTTCTAGAATTCTGGTACATGGTTCTTAGAGTCTAACTTGGAGACAATAATCAAACAGAGAGAGAACTTCCTCTAAGAACTTTATTTGGATATAAAGGAAGAGAAAACTCAAGGACATAACATGGCACAAAAAAACAGTCTCCTTCAGGATCTCAAGTCAGATGACAAACATATTGTACTTGTTCTTATTGCTCAGTGGCAGTAAAGTCAGAAGATGTGGCCCCGATAATCACAGGCCCAGAAAGCCAATCTCCAATAACACAGCCTGTGAGTCTGAAATAGCATTGCAAGAGGGATTTCACATCTGGGGATACAGAGATCATGTACAGTACTTAGTGTGTGAGTCAGCAGGGCACAAGAGATCTTGGGCAATATATGTGCCGGGTGAAATAGGTTCTCCACATTGAACATTACTGCCAGCAGCATATGCAATCTCACTTATTACAAATAAATATACATGATAAGTACAAAGACTAATAAAGATTAATCCCCATTTGTCTTAATATTGTTTTCATTTGTCTGCCCCTGCCATTACATAAATAACTAAACAGACATCTCCATTTTCAAAAGTATAATAGATAAGTAAATTAGACCAAGTCTAGCCATTTAGATATAGAAGAAAAAATTAAACAATAAGTCACTGAGCCTCATTATGAATAAAATCAAATGATATCCACAAACCAATATTTGCACAAAGGAATTGATCTGTTTGGCTCTTGATGTTCAATGAGGACAATAAAAAGGTAATAAAGTTCCCTGGGTGACACATATCAGAGCTTAAACCTACCACTATTCTCTACCTCATGTCTCTTGCATGATGACATGTCTCACCTGCATTTTGGAGAGCAGTGCCTTTATCCCCTCCAAAGGATATAGAAATGTCCTGGTCCTCCTTGACCAACTGTTCATGGTCTGGAGCCTCCTCAGTGCCTCCTTAGGGAGATTTTGCCTGAGTGTGCAGGGCCAGCAGGAGAATGGTGGTGAGCAGAGTGAACATCCTCATGGCTGTGGGTTTCCTAGAAGATAAAAAATACATCAGGAACCATGGATCCTAATGATGTAGGGAGTCAATGCTTGTTGACCTCATTGACCTTATCAAACTATGGATGAAATGAGCTCCAGTAACTCTAGGCACAGCATTGGCCTAAGAAAGATAAGTGTTATTCTTTCTACTTCAATGCAAGTATAAATGGCAATTAATATAATAAGTACTAAAGCATACAACCCAATCACTTCATATACAATTAGAACTTTATTTCAAGTACAATAAATTAAAGACCCAGACATAAGCATTAAACTACTAAAAGAAAATTTAGAACTAGGTCTGGACTGTGATGTCTTGGATGACACTAAAGTTGCTAAGAACAAGGCAGGTGGGGAAGTTGGATTGTGCAATTGCACTGGGCTGGGAAGCTTCTGCATAGGAGAGGAACTAAGCATTGGTGGAAGGTGGCAGTCTAGAATATGGTAGAAATGTTTAGCAAGCACACATCTGAATAGAAACTAATACCCAAAACATATAGACAATATGTTCAACTCAGTAGTCAAAACCATGCACTACTAAGAGATATTTCTGAAAGTAGAAAGACATTTTAAAGATTATATCATTATCCCTACTGGAAAGACTAGGAAGACATTTATTTTGGCAAAAGGTGTGTGAGTTTCCCCTCAACCAATAAATACTGTTCTTCAAAGATGCCATAGGCCCAGACAGAAGAACCCTAGATGGGAATCTGATAATTAAAACTAGTTTTCAATAATACTCCTCCAAAGCACCCTTGTCTTTAGGGGGTCCATTGCAGCTAGGCCTCAGTGACACATCCATACTTTGAAAGTTACTTTCATTACTTACAGACTCTTGTGGTATGCAGTGAGGGCAGAGCAAGAGAGACAGCACTCTTATGTCCAGACCTTGGGATACAAGAGCAGTAGAAACATCTTGGACAGATTTCCTCTGTTTAAGGGTGAGTTGTGAAATCTTAATATTTGTGGCTAATTTCTATTGACTACTTCAAACACCTGTAGTGAAAGGACAGTTAAGCATTTGTAAAAGCTGTGGTCAAAGCAGGGCTTCCCAGATTGAATTCTTATTTATCTAGTGCAGGACTAGTTGACACCCATTTGCTCATTGTTGCTCACTTTAAAGAGCTTGTACTGCATAGCTCGGTAAATAAGGCTTAATCAATGGTTTCAGAAAGTATGAAAGAGTGCACAGGAAATGTGAGTCCAACAAAGCAGGGTTATGCTTTGTGAGGATAACTAGAATACATATTTAATGAACATGTAAAGAAGGATTTGAAAACTAGTTCTCAGTGAACCTCCTCAGGACCTAAGTTACAATCAGTAGAATTTTTTTTTTTTTTTTTTTTTTGGTTTTTCGAGACAGGGTTTCTCTGTATAGCCCTGGCTGTCCTGGAACTCACTTTGTAGACCAGGCTGGCCTCAAACTCAGAAATCTGACTGCCTCTGCCTCCTGAGTGCTGGGATTAAAGGCATGCACCACCATGCCCAGCTCAGTAGAACTATTTAAGACAGTCAGCAGAGTAATGACATGACATTATGGTAAGACTGTGTGTTAGTTCTGCTGTGAGACTGGGCAGGTTCTAAAAGAGTCTCCCATGTGATTGAAGTATATTTATCAACTCCTTCTCTAAAAGGTCAGCATGCAACGTTTCTTGGCCACTAAATAAGGCTAAACAGTTATCTAGAGCCATATAGCAAAACATTCATGCCATTGTTCCCTGAGACGTAAAATCTTCTGAATGTCCCACTGACTGGACAGATGGCAGGGAGATGGATCTAGATATTCTTAGAAAGTGTTGTGTGCTCAGATGCATTATGCCTAAACCAGTACTGGCCATTTATATAAACAATGTTAGGGACAGCATGATCATAATGGACATTCCATGCTGGAGATGCACTGACTTTCTACCACATAGTCCCTAAGAGGGAAAACAGTGCTTTGAGATGACCTCAAATCCTCTGGCACTGCTATCAGAATGCAGGTTTGTCCTAGGTAATCTTGAGTATAAACTTTGTCATTTCTTGACCAGTACCATAATCTGGCACTTATCAACATGCTGTATTTTTCTCCAAGATTTGAAGTGTTAATATTTCATTTTCTCCTTCCTAGATGATGCTGGGGCTAGAATGGTTAATTCCTACTAAAATTAATATATGGCAATCATATCCCAAAGGTTATGACCTTAACAAGTGGAGTCTTCTGGCAGGGGATTGAGATAAAAAGGAAGAGCCTCCAGGGATAGGGTGGCTCTCTTATAAAAGAGACTCAGGGAACCACCTTGTCCTTTTTAAAGGGGCTGACATGTTTTAAAAATGTCATTTATCAACTAGTAAATGGATGACAACCACATAGTAAATCTTTCCACACATTCATCTGAGACTGCATATCCCACAGAACTGCAGGAAATTGGTAATATAGGCTATGAATAATAGAATTATTATAAGACTGTGTATGTGTACTCCTATTATACAAGACAAAATGAACTAAGGCAGATGTTCACACTGGAATATATTTGCCATACTGTGAGGAAATCTGAGTCTTGTTGAGAGAACCACAGGGAAAGAACTGTGGTTCCTTATACTGTTAGACCTGAAATATGTATGGGCAGTTTTCTTGGGGAAAATGTTTTGGTTTAAAATGTTTACAAATATCTATCATCGAAACACACTTTGCTTTAGACAGGTTGATGATGATCCCTCCCTTCTGAGCCATGATGGATGGATGTACTCTGCTCATCTGATCTCAGCTTACAGCCAGTCTCATGGTCACTCCTAATACCAGTACCGACTAGGCAACCATGCTGGAGAGTATCTCTGCAGTAAACTTTCTAAATCCTAGAGAACCACTCATCTCTGTGTCCATGGCACTGACCAATGTCCAAATGGAAAATATGAGTTAGAATACATGTGAGTGTGTTGTTTGAAATCCATTTCTTTCTGTAATGATACCTTATAGGGCAGTAGGAATATAGAGCACAATCATGTACATACACAGTGAGAGAATGAGTCTGAAAACAAGTGCTAGATAAGTGGCATAAAATTCTGTACTTGTGATGTTTTGATGAAAAAAAATCTTTTTTTTTTTTTTTTTTGGTTCTTTCGAGACAGGGCTTCTCTGTGTAGCCCTGGCTATCCTGGAACTCACTCTGTAGACCAGGGGCCTCGAACTCAGAAATCTGCCTGCCTCTGCCTCCCAAGTGCTGGGATTAAAGGCATGCACCACCAACACCTGGCTCATGAACAACTTCTTATTCTTTGTTTATCCAGTTTTCTACAATGGGGATGCAGGGTTAATGTACAAGTCTAGTGGGGTTCAGGTCCCTGTCTTTGGGGAGAGATTTAGTGGGGTCGGCTCTTTGGCCTTGGTGATTGCTACAACATGAGAAAGACTAGCATATGTTTGTTATTTTTCTAGAATTTTTAACTACAAACCCTTCCTAGAACTGCCCTTCAATCTCTGTGCCACCATATAAGAGCCATCAGGAAAAAAACAAAGAAAAAGAAAGGCCAGGGAAACACTTATATTTTCTGAATAAACCAGTTTTTTGAATCATAATTCATTGTTATGGTTTTTCAAGAATTTCTGTTAAAATACTGAGTAGGGGTGTTTCCTGAACCTTGAATACAATTTATTTTAACTTAGGAAGACTCTAATTTACAAACATGGCAAGTGTGATCATTTCTAACACAGAGCAACTGACATGAAAGAGCTGGGTACAGGTGTTCTGTGTATACACTGTGCATCAGCGTTCCCAGCTGACTCTCTAGGATAGCTTTATTCGGAGAAATTGTCAAAGAACTAGGGTCATCCACATCAGGGAACAGGAAGGCAGTGAGCAGGTTACAAACCAGGAGCTATAGATTAACATCCTAACTGGGGAGAATCTAGGCAATGGCAAGCGTGTGAGCATGTGGTCATTGGCTAGAGAGTTGATGAGAGTGAGAAGATGGTCACTGCCATCTAAGGGGTCCAAGTATTCAAAAGATGGGAAGGTGAACATCTGGGCAACATTAGGCTAGAGAATCTTTTCCTCCAACCTGCAAGTTTCTTAAATGATCTGTGGAACATTGAGTGGAAAACGAATATTGGTAAAGCGCAGACAAATAAGTTCTTTAATTCCTCATATTCTTTTTCAGGTTGTAGAAGTTGTTAAGAAAACCACACTTTCAAATAGAAATAAGCTCTTTATGTTGGAGAGATATCTTTCTGTTTTGTAGCTCTGTATATTGTGCATTATTGTCAAGAGATATCCTGTCATAGATGAGTGGGTTAAGAGAATGTGGTATACATATATAAATTTTGTGTGTTTGTGTTTGTGTGTGTGGGTATGTTTATGTATATACATAGTGGAATACTAGTCAACCTTAATAAGATGGAAGTTTTAATAACTGAGATGGTACTGGTGGACATTTACTATGTAATAACCAGACACACAAATTGCAGGACAACATGGTGTCACATATCAAAGACAAAAAGCAATGTAATGCCAGGTGAGAATAGAATACTTCCTACTGGAGACTGGCAAGTTCAAGGGTTGCTGAGAGGAGGTTGGTCAATGGGTACAGAGTTACATTTAGGTAGGAACAATGAGTTCTGGTGTACTATTAAACAATAACATTGTTGTGAATAATAACGGATTATGTATTTCAAAACACCTATTACATTAGAATTTTAATGTTTCAACATAATGACATTATAAATAGCTGAGGTGACAGATTAAGTCCCCAAATTAATCATTTCACAATATGTACATACATGCATGAACCCTTACCATTATGCACCTAGAATTATCACCACTAGCATAGGTCAGGTTAAAAAGAATAAAATCTTGCATTTTACAAGAAAATTTCATCCTTAACTGCAAAAGGGCGAAGGAAGAATACATGAACTTACTGCATCCAGGGTGGAGAAGTTGCAACAGGGAGTGGCGTTGGAACAAATTCTGGAGACAAAGATAAAAGATACTTTTATCTGTGTAAGTTAGTGGAGAGACCTTGGAGAACATTATTATGGAGCTTGTACAATGTGATGGTGTCATGTGTTTGCTAATTGGCACTTACTGGAATTATGCTAACTGTTCCTGCAAACAGACAACCTATGGCCTTAGATTAATACATTTCAGAATGATGACCCCACACTTGCCTTGATTATTAAATTTATTTTACCCAGATCACAAGCAACTAATTTAAAGACAGAAAGGTATTGAGGGAAATTGGTAACTGCCTATTATGTTTGTGAAGCACTAATCAGTATTCCATAATATTTGAGTCTAAAATTGTTATGCTGGCTAAAGTTAGCCATTCTCGAGTAGCTCAATCAATGGTGCTGGTATCTGTCAGGGTTGCTATAACAACTACCATGTAAGATGCTTCTAGTATCCTTTCTTCCTCAAATTCAGATTGGGGCTTTCAATTCTCCCAGCATGGTTCCATCCCTAGGTCTGATGGGTACCCACCCATACCCTCTTTGCTACTAGAGGCTACAAATCTACAAGGTCCAACTGCTGTCCTTTGATTGGGACATAGTTTTCCATTTAAGAGATGGGGTGATTTAGAGGCTGACTTTCAGCATGGTGTAGCATGTCTGGAGACTAAGGCTGCAAAAGAACTGCCTACTGACGTCTTTATTTATCTTAGGTATCTCTTCCACCCTGCATTAAGCCTTCCAATGCTGTAAAGTACTTCATTGTGGTGTACCTGGCAAAGCACATTGGAGTCATGGGACATGTGCAATTTCAGTATATGAAGAAGTTTTCTGCATAGAAAA
This sequence comes from Mus musculus, assembly GCF_000001635.26. Classification (NCBI taxonomy): domain Eukaryota; kingdom Metazoa; phylum Chordata; class Mammalia; order Rodentia; family Muridae; genus Mus; species Mus musculus. The sequence continues at coordinate 19,479,610 of NC_000074.6, forward strand.
TATATTCTTCTCAATATTTTTTTATGTTGATCTCTGGTTTGTTGTATCTTGATTTTACTATGTTTATGTATGTGCCATGAATTCCTGATTTTTCCAAGACTTTTAAAATGAAGGGATGGTGAATTCAGTCAAATGCTTTCTCAACATCTCATGAAATGGTCAGGAGGTTTTACTCTTTGAGTCTGTTTACATAGTGGATTACAATGATGGATTTCCTATATTGAACCATCCCTGCATCCCTGGGATGAAGTCTAGTTGATGATGATGAAGTGACTTGACATGTTCTTGGATTTGGTTTGCAAGATTTTATTGGGTAGTTTTCCATTGATATTTATAAGGGATATTGATCTGAAGTTCTCTTTGTTGTTGGGTCTCTGTGTGTTTTTGGTATCAGCATAACTGTGGCATCATAGAAAGAATTGGGTAATGTTCCTTCTGGTTCTATTTTGTGGAATGGTTTGAAGAGTATTAGTATTAGGTCTTCTTTGAAGTTCTGATAGAATTCTGCACTAAAAGCATTTGTTCCTGGGCTTTTTGGGGTTGTGAGACTTTTAATGAATGCTTCTATATTTTTAAGTGTTATAGGACTGTTTAGATTGTTTATCTGATCCTGATTTAACTTTTGTACCTGTTATCTGTGTAGAAACTTATCAATGTTATCCAGACTTTCCATTTTTGTTGAGTATAACTTTTTGTAGTAGGGTCTGATTAATTTTTAAATTTCCTCAGTTTCTGTTGTTTTGTCTCCTTTTTCACTTCTGATTTTATTAAATTGGATACTGTCTCTGGGCCCTCTGTTTAGTCTTACTGAGGTTTTATCTTTCTTGGAGAGAAACTTAAAGCAATACCATTAACATCAGGGAGTGAACTGGGTTATCGACTCTCACAATATCTAGTCAATATAGTACTTGAAGTTCTATCAGAGCAATTAGATGATAAAAGGACATCAAATGGATACAAATTAGAAAGGAATAAGTCAAAATATCACTATTTGCAGATGATATGATAGTATTCTTAAGTGATCCAAAAATTTCCAACAGAGAACCCCTAAATCTGATGAATAATTCAGCATTGTGAATGCATATAAGAATAACTCAAACAAATCACTAGCCTTCCTCTAATAAAAGGATAAACAGGCTGAGAAAGAAGTTATGGAAACAACACCCTTCACAATAGTCACACATAGAATAAGATACCTTGGTGTGACTATAACAGAGCAAGTGAAAGATCTGAATGAGAAGAACTATAAGTCTCTGAAGAAAGAAATCAAAGAAGATCTCAGAGGATGGAAAGATTTCCCGTGGTTCTGGTTTATCAGGATTAATATATTAAAAATGGCCATCTTGCCAAAAGCAATCTATAGATCAATGGAATCTCCATCACAATTCCAACTCAATTCTTCATAGAGTTAGGAACAGCAATTTGCTAACTCATTTGGAATACCAAAAAATTCCAGGATAGCAAAAATTATGCTAAAAAATAATAGAACTTCTGGGGAATCACCATACCTGCCTTCAAGCTGTATTAATAGAACAATATTGATAAAATCTACAAACCTTTGTTACAGGTACAGGAAGGTAGATCAATGGACATGAATTGAAGACTCAGAAATGAACAAACACACCTATGGTCATTTAAACGTTGACAAAGAATCTCAAACTATCCAGTTGGCTTTCCACTACTCAAAGGATAAACAGGCTGAGAAAGAAATTAGGGAGACAACACCCTTGACAATACTCACAAAGAGTATAAGATACCTTGGTGTGACTCTAACCAAGCAAGTGAAAGATCAGAAGGACAAGAACTTCAAGTCTCTAAAGAAGGAAATTGAAGAAGATCTCAGAGGATAGAAAGATTTCCTATGCTCAGGGATTATCAGAATTAATATAGCAAAAATGGGCATCTTGCCAAAAGCAATCTACAAATTAATGGAATCCCCATCACAATTCCAACTCAATTCTTCATAGAGATGAAAAGTACAAAATGCAAATTCATCTGAAATAACAAAAAAATCCAGGATACCAAAAACTATGCTCAACAATAATAGAAGTTCTGGAGAAATCACCATACCTGCTCTCAAGCTGTATTATAGAACAGTAGTGATAAAAACTGTAAGATTTTGGTACAGAGACAGGAAGATAGATCAATGGAATAGAATTGAAACCCAGAAATGAACCAACACACCTATGGTCATTTAATCATTCACAAAAAAAATCTCAAACTATTCAGTGCAGAAAGAAACAGAAATTTCAACAAATGGTGCCAGCTCAACTGGCAGTTATCATTTAGAAGAATGTAAATTGATCAATTTTTATCTTCTTTTACAGAGCTCAAGTCCAATCTGATCAAGGATCACCACATAAATCCAAATACACTGAAACTAACAGAAGAGAAAGTGGGGGGGGAACCTCAAACATATGGGCAGAGTGGAAAATTTTCTGAACAGAACACCAATGACATATGCTCTAATACCAACAATGGATAAATGGACCTCATAACATTGCAAAGTTTCTATAAGGCAAAGGACACTGTTAATAGTACAAAATGACAACCAATTGATTTGGAAAGGACCTTTATCAATAATACATATAGATATATATGTAGATAGAGAGCTTGTATTTAATATATTCAAAGAAATCAACAAGTTAAGACTTCAGAGAATCAAATAACTCTAATAAAAATGGGGTAAAGAGCGAAACAAACCATTCTCAACTGAGGGATATCAAATGGCTGAGAAGGACCTAAAGAAATGTTCATCTACTCATCAGGGCAAACCAAAACAACCATGAGATTTGACTTTACATCAATTAGAATGGCTAAGATTGAAATCTAAGGTGATAGCAGATGCTGTTGAGGTTGTGGAGTAAGAGGAATACTCCTCCGTTGTTGATGAGATTGCAAGCTGTTGCAAACACTATGGAAGTAAGTCTTGCAGTTCCTCAGAAAATTGGACATAGTATTACCTGATGACCCAGCTATACCACTCCTGGACACATGCCCAAAGGTTGCATATAACATATAACATATGTTATAAACATATAACAAGGACATATGCTTCACTATGTTCCTAGTAGCCTTATTTATTATAGTCAGAAGCTGGAACAAGCTCAGATGTCCTTCAACAGAGTAATGGGTACAGAAATTGTGTTGTATTTACACAATGGAATGCTACTGAGCTGTTAAAACAATGACTTCATGAAATTCTTAGGCAAATGGATAGAACTAGAAAATATCATCCTGAGTGAAGTACCAGAATCACAAAAGAACAGACAGGGTATGCACTCATTGAGAAGTGGATATTAGCCCAAATTCTTAGAATACCCAAGGTACCACTCCCAGACAACATGAAGGTTAAGAAGAAGGAAACTAAAGTATAGATGCTTAAGTCCTTCTTAGAATGGGGAACAAAATACTCATGGGAGAAAATATCGAGCTAAAGTGTGGAGCAGAGCCTGAAGGAAAGGCCTTCCAGAGAGTGTCCCACCTGGGGATACATCCCGTATACAGACCCCGAACCCAGACACTATTGTGGATGCCAAGAAGTGCTTGCTAACAGGATCCTGATATAGCTGTCTCCTGAGAGGTTCTGCCAGAGACTGAAAATACAGAGACAGATGCTGGCAGCCAACTATTGGCCTGAGCACAGGGCCCCCTATGGAGGAGTTAGAAAAAGAACTTAAGGAGCTGAAGGGGTTTGCAACCCCATAGGACAAACAACATCAATCAGTCAGAACCCCCCCCCCCTCCTTCCTTAGCTCTTAGAGAATAAACCACCAACCAAAGATTACACATAGAAGGACCTATGGCTCCAGCTCCATAGGTAGCAGAGGATAGTCTTGCCAGGCATCAGTGGGAGGAGAGGCCCTCGGTCCTGTGAAGACTCAATGCTCCAGTGTAGGGCAATGCCAGGGCATTGAGGTGGGAGTGAGTGGGTAGGTGGCTGGGGAAACACCCTCATAGAAGCAGGAGGAGGAGGCATGGGATTGGGGGGTTTCATGGGTGGGCGACTGAAAGAGGGGATAACATTTGAAATGTAAATACAGAAAACATCCAGTAAAGAAAGAAGAAAATGAACAGGTGAGTATGGAGGCTGCTCATATTGGTCATGCCAGAAACCAGAGACAAATGTTAAGATTACAGAGCACTCATACTTTCTATAAACAACACAAGACCTTCTATAAACAATATCCATGGAATACCAGGTGGGAAACTCGTGTTGTTGCTAAGCTCTATCATAAAAGCAAATCTAGTTCCCCAGTAAGTACTCTTTACAATGAAAGAAAATATGTCTCAATTGCCAAACCTGTAGATATTGGAAAAATAGGACAAAAAAATGAAACATTCCTCCAAGGTTCTTACTTCCTTGACATCCCCATTCATAAATGGTAATTACCTACCTTTTGACCTTTATGTTTCAGACCCTGACCTTGACCTACTATCTCTCCCTTCTCCCTTCTTTCCTCTTTTTTTTTGGGGGGGGGTAGGGGTGTTTTGAGACAGGGTCTCTCTGTGTAACCCTGGCTGTCCTGAAACTCACCTTGTAGCCCAGGCTTGCCTCAACCTTAGAAATCTGCCTGCCTCTGCCTCCCAAGTGCTGGGATTAAAGGCATGCTCCACCACTGCCCGGCCTTTTCTCTTTCAATAAAGACCTCTCAAAGTGTGAACTGTGCTGGCTTGGCATGATTTATTCAGGAATAAATGATTTTCAACTAACAGGGGTTGCACACATAGCAGCATACCACAGGAGCTGGGGGAACACACACACACACACACACACACACACACACACACACACACACACACTTTACAGGGCATCACTGGAATTGGGAGTTTCAAAAAGTTCAATGTACCACGAGAGCTGGGGGTATACACACTTACCAGCTCACCACTGGAGCTGGGGGTTGCACAGAGCACCACACCACTGGAGGTGTAGGTGAACACATATATAACACAGTTGGGGGCTGGGGGAACTTGCACACACACCCACACACACTCACTCACTCACTTATACACACACTCACACACTCAAACACAAACTCACTCACTCTAACACATATACTCACACACACTCTCACACACACACACACACACACATGCATAGAGCACCTATCGGCTTAGGGGAACACATACACAGTAAGTTATTATTTGGTCTGAGAGTGTACACACACACACACACACACACACACACACACACACACTAGTGTACCACTGGAGCTACCTTTATCTGGCTTGACTGAGATTCTTATTGTCCTCAAGAAGATAAGTGCTAAAGTCTTGGTTAGCCTGAGACTCCTCTGGAAAATGGTAGGACATTCTGCAAGTGGTCCTACTAGAAACCTATCTATGTTTGGACACAGCACAGCAATGGGTATTGGCATACCAGACCCCTCCCTTCTGCTTCCTGATTACCAGAAGGTGAATGACTTTACCAACCAAAAGCTCCTTGCCATTTATGTCCTACCTTCTGTCAGACCACAAAGTGGTGCCCACTGACCATGGATTGATACTCTAAGACTTAAGCCAAAATAAATTCTCTTCCATCAAGGTTGATTTGTCAAAAGTATTTGGCCACATTGATAGAAAATGAACACATTGGCTTTTTAACTGTGGAAAATGAGGAAATTATGCAAATGGAGAGGGGTGTTGTATTAATTCAGGCTAAGCATTACAGATAATTTTTCCACATTGAGTTTTTGTCTTCTCTTCCTCTGCCTGGAAGAAATATCTTAGTGTTGGGCATGAGTAGCATGCTTTTTCAATAGACACCCACATCACACAGGGAGGCAAAGTCCCAAAGAGGAGTGAGACAGCATGTGGAAATCCTTCAATCCCAGACAGAACTTGTTTATAACATGCAAGTTTATCCTAACCCAGCCCTTTCAATCCCTAATCCAGCAGAAACTTCCTCTTTGGATCAAGGCATTATTACAGATCAACCACCAGCTACTTTTAAGAAACCCTCAAATTGCAGAGCAGGCAAATAATGACCAGAGAAAGGTATAGGTAAGGAGAATAGAGGGATGTTGGTGTTTTAATATAAGATAGGAGAATTTTGCCTGGTTTCTACTGCATCTATTGTATGTTATTATCACTGAAGCTAATGAGAGGGCATTGGAGCTACTCTTAGTATAGTCAAATTATGCAATTTAAAGTGATGGATATAGTAATAATCCTGTATTAATCATTCCCTATCATATGTATATACTGAGATAGTACACAGAAGCCCACAGATATGTACACTTACTATCCCTGATTATATTTAAAAAACTCTTCTGTATGCCAGTTTAGGGGATTGTCAGAGGGGGAACTAGGACAGGGGATAACATTTGAAATGTAAATGAAGAAAGTATCTAATAAAAAAAAAAAAAAGTGTTCACCAAGCCCCAAAAAAAGTGGGTTTCACAGCATAGCAGTGGGAGTGAGGCATTCTAGTGCTGGTCCAAACTCTTTTATTTTCCAGCCTCAAATCTCTTTGCTGGTACCTCCATACAAGAGCCTTTGTCAAAACTATTCATACATTATAGATTTCTGCTCATCTGATTATTTCAACTTCCTGTAAGGAAGAAGGAATCCTGAGTAAGATAAATTATTTTCTCTTACCAAATCCTCCTTTCTCAGTTCTCAGGATGGGTTAAGCTCTGATACTTGTCAATGGTTTTCTAGGATAAAGATGTAAAGCTGGGTTACAGAATTGCCAAGAGACTTCACTTAGAGTTAAGCCACCCAGAACCCCTCAGACAGTGCCCAGAGAGAGCAATAGTGAAAAGGTACAATGGCTTGAGTCTCACTGTCATGGATTCGACAAGTAGAATGCAAAAAGAAACTTGATCCCTCACCACTGATACTCACATCATCCTAGAATGAGAAGAACCACAGACCAGAAGGGTAGTATGTCCCACAAGTTGTTCTTCATGTGGTAGTTAGCACCAGCTATTCCCTGCTTTCCTCTAGGTGAGCATGGGGCCCCATGTTCAGGTATCACATTACCAACTCATTGCTTTCTCTGATAGAGAAAGCAGAACACCTACCTGACTCCTCTGTAGTAAATGAACTCCACTGTTGAACAGTTACTTGGGAAAATCTATGAAATGAGGCCCATGTTCTGACCTAAAACGCTTGGTGAGCCTTGACTTGGCTCACATTCTGTTGCCTCCAGTAAATGAACTCCACTGTTGAACAGTTATTTGGGGAAATCTATGAAATGAGGCCCATGTTCTGACCTAAAATGCTTAGTGAGCCTTGACTTGGCTCACATTCTGTTGCCTCCAGCAGCTGAGTGTGCCCAAGCCCAAATGGATCTATGTGAAATTACTTCCCACTGAGGCCTAATCCTGTTGTGAGACTCTGAGATGGCCAAGTCAAATATTTTAGTTATAGACAACTAAGCTCCAATTGTAACCAATAAGTCTGTCCCAGGACACTCTGGGTCCCTCTCATGTAAGATGTAAGGCAGGAAGCTGATCTTGTTGAGCAGTGCAGGAGGAAATCATCTGGGTATCCTCACATTTGCCCACTTTCTCCCTACCTATTCAACATTGTACTTGAAGTCCTAGCCAGAGCAATTCGACAACAAAAGGAGATCAAGGGGATACAAATTGGAAAAGATGAAGTCAAAATACCACTTTTTGCAGATGACATGATAGTATATAAAAGTGACCCTAAAAATTCCACCAGAGGACTCCTAAACCTCATAAACAGCTTTGGTGAAGTAGCTGGATATAAAATTAACTCAAACAAGTCAATGGCCTTTCTCTACACAAAGAATAAACAGGCTGAGAAAGAAATTAGGGAAACAACACCCTTCTCAATAGTCACAAATAATATAAAATATCTTGGCGTGACTCTAACTAAGGAAGTGAAAGATCTGTATGATAAGAACTTCAAGTCTCTGAAGAAAGAAATTAAAGAAGATCTCAGAAGATGGAAAGATCGCTCATGCTCATGGATTGGCAGGATCAACATTGTAAAAATGGATATCTTGCCAAAAGCTGTTATTAGACGCGTTCTCACGACCGGCCAGGAAAGACGCAACAGACCAGAATCTTCTGCGGCAAAGCTTTATTGCTTACATCTTCAGGAGCCAGAGTGCAAGAAGCAAGAGAGAGAGAAAACGAAACCCCGTCCCTATTAAGGAGAATTCTCCTTCGCCTAGGACGTGTCACTCCCTGATTGGCTGCAGCCCATCGGCCGAGTTGACGTCACGGGGAAGGCAGAGCACATGGAGTAGAGAACCACCCTCGGCATATGCGCAGATTATTTGTTTACCACTTAGAACACAGCTGTCAGCGCCATCTTGTAACGGCGAATGTGGGCGCGGCTCCCAACATCTCCCCCTTTCCTTTTAATAAGAGCAAATAGGCCACCCATATTAATGAGAGTGGAGATAGAGGTCAAATCCCCAGTGTGTAGGTAAAGGAGCCATGTACAGGATTAGCTCTTAGGCTCACAGGCTTTTACCCAGAGCAACCCTGACCTGCTCCCGTGTCGTTTTGCCTGGGGGAAGGGAACTAGGACACTGAACCTTCATGAAAGATGACATGTCTCCCTAGAATAGGCTCATATATGCCGCAGAGCCTTTCCATTGCAGTGCTTAGCCGTGCAACTCTCTCGGGCTGCTGAAGCACACTCACTCTATCCCGTGCAATGAGTCTAGCCTCGTGAGATGTAAGAGCTGAGTGGCCAGCGACCTATTGCCTAAGCATAGATAACCATATATCAGGGGGAGCTCCATGTTCTAGTCCTGCAAGCGCCTGGGCAATAACCACCTTGTCTCTCCTAGTTTGGGCCTTAAGCTTACAGACCAATCAAAGAAGCAACACTAATCCACAGCAAAGTGTATCTCCAAATAATATTAATCCCACCCATTTTTTAAAGAAGGAAAATGCTGAGGAGATCCAATTGGGTAATCCTTTGGTCAGGGACAGGTCCAAGCGCGTGGAGTTGACCTGAAGTCTCAATTCCCGAAGGATCTGTTCAAATTCAGCCATCCAATTCTGTAACATATACTGAAAAAGACTTTTTGACAAATTAGCTGCCCTAGTAAATTTAACATACTGAATGGAAATAACACACAATCCCGGAAACTTTTGTTCACAACCCTGCTGAGTTATTTGTCATAATACATCTAGTTGTATCTGGACAAGATCTATGAGTTGATTAACCAGCATGAGACCTCTCTGTACTGGGCCAAATAAGTTCATTTGCTCATTAATGGCTCTGAGGTCATGGAGCAGTCTCCACTTTCCTGACTTTTTCTTAATTACAAAAATTGGAGTATTCCAAGGTGAGGTAGATGGCTCAATATGGCCTAGTTTTAATTGTTCCTCTACCAGTTGAATCACAGCTTCTAGTTTTTCAGAGGATAGGTGCCATTGAGGAACCCACACTGGGTCCCCTGTTTTCCATGGTATGGGTCGTGCTGCCCCAATGGCCGCTAAGGAAAACCCAGACCCTGTCTGTCTTGGTTTCCATTAGGTGAGATGGGCTCTATCCTTCCCTGTTCTTGATGTCCTAACCCTTTTCCTTCTTTATAACCCATCTTTGCCATGATATTTTTTGCTTTAGTTGAATACCCTCCCGATGGGGCGTTTTCATTGGACAAAATAAGGCCCAAATGCTGCATAATATCCCTTCCCCAGAGGTTAACCGGGAGTGGGAGCACATAAGGTATGAATTTCCCTTGCTGTCCTTCAGAGGATTCCCACGTCAAGGCAATGGAGCTTATAGTGGGACATGATTGATATCCTAGGCCCTGTAATGAATGAGATGACTCTGTGGTGGGCCATGCTTTGGGCCACCAATGTGTAGAGATTATACTTTTATCTGCTCCGGTATCAAGGATGCCTTCAAACTCTTTTCCGTTAATCTTAAGGCGGAGCTTAGGTCTATCATTTAAAGATACAACCAAATAGGCAGAATCATTTCCTGAGGAGCCCATTTTCTTTATCTCAGGTCCTGCAGATTTCTCCCTGGTATTATCAGGGAGGAGCAGCAGCTGAGCTATCCTATCTCCTTTACTAATAGAAAAAACGCCCTTAGGGCTTGAGCACAGGACCTGTATTTCAGGGGAATGTTGACAATCCATAACTCCAGGGTGGACTACTAAGCCCTGCAAGGTGAGTGAACCCCGGCCGAGAATAAGGCCCATGGTTCCCGGGGGCAAGGATGGTATAGGCTCCACCGGCACCGGCTGAATACTCATTTGAGGCATTAATAGGAAGTCGGAGGCGGCACGCAGGTCCACCCTTGTGGGTCTTCCTGGGTCGCCTCTCTGACTGCTTCCTGGGTCCTGACAAACCGGTTCCCATATCTTTGAGGGCCCTGGGACCGAGGGCCCGATGACCCGTTTTTTGGCACATCAGTTGATTGACTATCAGGTGGGGGAAGGACTCTGCCCTTTATATCCCTCACAGAGCGACACTGGTCAGCTCTATGATAACCCTTGCCACACTTAGAGCAAAGAGTGAGAGTCCCTCCCTGTTTATCTGGAGCTCTGCAATCTTTCTTAAAATGCCCAGGCTTTCCGCAATTAAAACATGTCCTCTGATCATTTCTGCTCATGGAGCGGTTCTGAGATTGGAGGATGGCGGCCGCTAAGCCTGCATTGGTGAGAGGTCCCCCAAGCTCTCGACAGACCCTGAGCCAGTCTTGTAAGCCTTTGTTCTTTCTTGGGGCTATGGCCGCTCGGCACTCCTTTGTGGCTTGCTCATAGATTAGCTGTTCTACCAGAGGCGCGGCTTGCTCTGAATCTCCAAAAATACGCTCTGCTGCCTCTGTCATTCTGGCCACAAAATCTGAGAAGGATTCCTGAGGTCCCTGGACAACTTTTGTTAATTGACCAGTGGTTTCACCTGCTCGAGAGAGCGCCTTCCAGGCCCTAATAGCCGTGGAAGAAATCTGGGCATAAGTTCCCCAATGGTAGTTTGTCTGATCAGCAGAATAAGCTCCCTGACCCGTTAACAAGTCAAAAGTCCAATCTCTCTGCTCTGGAGTCAAAGCAGCTGCGTTTGCTCGGGCCTGCGCTTGTGCAGCTTCATGCCAAAGAGCTCTCCATTCCATATATTTGCCCATACTAGGGAGAGCGGCTTTTACAACCGTTTGCCAGTCAGCAGGAGTTAGTGCCATGCCGGCGAGCCTGTCTAACTGCACCAAGGTAAAATTAGCATTGGTTCCGTATTTACGGACCGACTCGGCAATTTCTTTAATTTGTAAGTATTCTACCGGAGCGTGGACACGCCCACCCTCGGCTCCTTCAAAGACCGGAAATGCCTGTTGTATTTTCCTTTGTTCCTCTCTGGGAATGAATGAGTCTGCGCACTGCCTCTCTGCGCACTGCCTCTCTGCGCACTGCTGACGCACTACGCAGGGCGGGGACTCCGCATAGGGCGGACCTTGAAGCCGACTGCCCTGAGGCCAATCAGCAAACTGGCCTTCGCCAGCCGCTTTTGGCTTCCTTAACTGATTAGCTAGCACTTTACCTGGCTGGTACCCTTTTTTCTCATAATGAGCTGCTTCTTCCTCCCAGTCTGTTTCCTCAGAGGAGAATTCTTCATCTGCTTCAGAGCTACTAAGAGCTGGCTTCCTGAGCTCATCTAGTGACGAGTATCTCCTAGAGACCTCCGCTAATCGATCTTTTTTCTTTTCTTTTTTCTTTTCCTTCCTTCTAATCTCTCCCCAGGTATTCTTACCTGACCTAAACTTTTCCTCGGGTTCAAGACCCTTGGAAAGGCCTGTATACTTATTTTGTGTACCATATTTCCTCTTTGTTCCTACTCTCTCTCCCCACTTTACTTCTGATAGCTTGTCCTGAATTTCATCTAGAATCCGCCCTATCTTAACCACTTGATAACATGTGAAAAGGAACAAAAGGGCTTCTAACACTAGAAAAAATTCAAGGCCAAACATATTCCACTTTACTTCTGATAGACTGTCTTGAATTTCCTTAGAAAGTTCAAGATCAGACTTACCTCGTAAAGCTGTACTCACTGATACTCTCGTTCCCCAGCTGAAAAGTTCTGAATTCATACAGTTGAATCCTTCTTAACAGTCTGCTTTACGGGAACCTTTATTACCGCGACCCGCAGTTCTGGTTCTGGAATGAGGGATCTTCCTTGCGCCAGTCCCGAGTTTTTTCTCGTCCCGGAATTCGGCACCAATTGTTATTAGACGCGTTCTCACGACCGGCCAGGAAAGACGCAACAGACCAGAATCTTCTGCGGCAAAGCTTTATTGCTTACATCTTCAGGAGCCAGAGTGCAAGAAGCAAGAGAGAGAGAAAACGAAACCCCGTCCCTATTAAGGAGAATTCTCCTTCGCCTAGGACGTGTCACTCCCTGATTGGCTGCAGCCCATCGGCCGAGTTGACGTCACGGGGAAGGCAGAGCACATGGAGTAGAGAACCACCCTCGGCATATGCGCAGATTATTTGTTTACCACTTAGAACACAGCTGTCAGCGCCATCTTGTAACGGCGAATGTGGGCGCGGCTCCCAACAAAAAGCAATCTACAGATTCAATGCAATCCCCATCAAAATTCCAACACAATTCTTCAACGAATTAGAAAGAGCAATCTGCAAATTCATCTGGAATAACAAAAAACGGAGGATAGCAAAAACTCTTCTCAAGGATAAAAGAACCTCTGATGGAATCACCATGGCTGACCTAAAGCTGTACTACAGAGCAATTGTGATAAAAAAAAAAAAAAAAAAAACAAAAAACAAAAAAAAAAAAAAAAACTGCATGGTACTGGTATAGTGACAGACAAATAGACCAATGGAATAGAATTGAAGACCCAGAAATGAACCCACACACCTATGATCACTTGATCTTCGACAAGGGAGCTAAAACCATCCAGTGGAAGAAAGACAGCATTTTCAACAAATGGTGCTGGCACAACTGATTGTTATCATGTAGCAGAATGCGAATTGATCCATTCCTATCTCCTTGTGCCAAGGTCAAATTTAAGTGGATCAAGGAACTCCACATAAAACCAGAGACACTGAAACTTATAGAGGAGAAAGTGGGGAAAAGCCTCGAAGATATGGGCACAGGGGAAAAATTCCTGACTAGAACAGCAATGGCTTGTGCTGTAAGGTCGAGAATTGACAAATGGAACCTCATGAAACTGCAAAGCTTCTGTAATGCAAAAGACACCGTCAATAAGACAAAAAGGCCACCAACAGATTTGGAAAGGATCTTTACCTATCCTAAATCAGATAGGGGACTAATATCCAATATATATAAAGAACTCAAGAAGGTGGACTCCAGAAAATCAAATAACCCCATTAAAAAAATGGGACTCGTTCCTTTCGCTGCTGCGGCCGCAGCCATGAGTATGCTCAGGCTACAGAAGAGGCTTGCCTCTAGTGTCCTCCGCTGCGGGAAAAAGAAGGTCTGGTTGGATCCCAATGAGACCAATGAAATCGCCAATGCCAACTCCCGTCAGCAGATCAGGAAGCTGATCAAGGATGGGCTGATCATCCGCAAGCCTGTGACTGTCCATTCCCGGGCTCGTTGCCAGAAAAACACCCTGGCCCGACGGAAGGGCAGGCATATGGGCATAGGGAAGAGGAAGGGTACTGCCAATGCTCGGATGCCTGAGAAGGTGACCTGGATGAGAAGGATGAGGATCCTGCGCCGGCTTCTCAGGAGATACCGGGAATCCAAGAAGATTGACCGCCATATGTATCACAGCCTGTACCTGAAGGTCAAAGGGAATGTGTTCAAAAACAAGCGCATCCTCATGGAGCACATCCACAAGCTGAAGGCAGACAAGGCCCGCAAGAAGCTCCTGGCTGACCAGGCTGAGGCTCGCAGGTCTAAGACCAAGGAAGCACGAAAGCGCCGGGAGGAGCGCCTCCAGGCCAAGAAGGAAGAGATCATCAAGACTCTGTCCAAGGAGGAGGAGACCAAGAAATAAAGCTTCCCTCGTGTCTGTACATAGCGGCCTGGCTGTGGCCTCATGTGGATCAGTCTTTAAAATAAAACAAGCCTTTGTCTGTTAAAAAAAAAAAAAATGGGACTCAGAGCTAAACAAAGAATTCTCACCTGAGGAATACCGAATGGCTGAGAAGCACCTGAAAAAAATGTTCAGCTTCCTTAATCATCAGAGAAATGCAAATCAAAACAACCCTGAGATTCCATCTCATACCAGTCAGAATGGCTAAGATCAAAAATTCAGGTGTCAGCAGATGCTGGCGAGGATGTGGAGAAAGAGGAACACTCCTCCATTGTTGGTGGGATTGCAAGCTTGTAAAACTACTCTGGAAATCAGTCTGGCGGTTCTCAGAAAATTGGACATAGTACTACCTGAGGATCCCACTATACCTCTCCTGGGCATATATCCAGAAGATGTCCCAACCGGTAAGAAGGACACATGATCCACTATGTTCATAGCAGCCTTATTTATAATAGCCAGAAGCTGGAAAGAACCCAGATGCCCCTCAACAGAGGAATGGATACAAAAAATGTGGTACATTTACTCAATGGAGTACTACTCAGATATTAAAAAGAATGAATTTATGAAATTCCTAGGCAAATGGATGGACCTGGAGGGCATCATCCTGAGTGAGGTAACACAATCACAAAAGAACTCAAATGATATGTACTCACTGATAAGTGGATATTAGCCCAGAAACTTAGGATACCCAAGATATAAGATACAATTTGCAAAACACATGAAACTGAAGAAGAACGAAGAGCAAAGTGTGGACACTTTGCACCTTCTCAGAATTGGGAACAATCACCCATGGAAGGAGTTACAGAGACACAGTTTGGAGCTGAGACAAAAGGATGGACCATCTAGAGACTGCCATATCCGGGGATCCATTCCATTATCAGCCTCCAAACAATGACACCATTGCATACACTAGCAAGAGTTTGCTGAAAGGACCCTGATATAGCTGTCTCTTGTGAGACTAGGCCGGGGCCTAGCAAACATATAAGTGGATACTCACAGTCAGCTATTGGATGGATCACAGGGCCCCCAATGGAGGAGCTAGAGAAAGTATCCAAGGAGCTAAAGAGATCTGCAACCCTGTAGGTGTAACAACATTATGAACTAACCAGTACCCCGGAGCTCTTGACTCTAGCTGCATATGCATCAAAAGATGACCTAGTTGGCCATCACTGGAAAGAGAGGCCTATTGGACATGCAAACTTTATATGCTCCAGTACAGGGGAAAGCCAGGGCCAAAAAGTGGGAATGAGTGGGTAGGGGATTGGGGGGGGGGGCATATGGGGGACTTTTGAGATGACATTGGAAATGTAGTTGAGGAAAATATGTAATAAAAAAAACATTTAAATAAATAAATAAAAAAGAGACTCTGAGTGTGCTCTCCAAGGTCACTTTGAGAAGAGAGATAAGGTGCTCTGTGTTTTATAATTGTAATTCCTTGGATTTAAGTCAGTGTAGAATCCTACTGCAGAGGCAGCACCTGGCACTATATAAGGCACTGAGCTCAAGTCCCTCTGCATCTCTGCACCTCACCAGGCTTCAGTCATGAGGATCCATTATGTTCTGTTCGCATTTCTCCTGGTGTTGCTGTCTCCATTTGCAGGTGAGTCAGGGGAGTCGGGTGGTCCTAAATTGAAATGAGAGATAGCTCCCTACAGTGTGTGTGTGTGTTTGTGTGTGTGTGTGTGTGTGTGTGTGTTTGTGTGTGTGTGTGTGTTTGTGTGTGTGTGTGTGTTTGTGTGTGTGTGTGTGTGTGTGTGTGTGTGTGAGAGAGAGAGAGAGAGAGAGAGGGAGAGAGAGAGAGAGAGAGTGTGTTCCTGTCTCTTTTTCTGTGTGTGTCTTTGGCTCCATCTCTCCATATATGTATGTCTCACTTTTTTTTCCTGTGGGTGCATGTCTGTCAGTCTTTCTGTATATGTGTATGCCTGTCTTTCTGTGTAAGTGTTCCTCTCTCTGTCTCTGTGTCAGTCTCTCCTGCTTTTCCTCTTCTATAGTTATTCCCTTCCCTATTTTTCTTTCTTTCTTCTAAGCTCACTTCAGACAATGTTTATTGTGTAACTGCTAACATAAACCAAGAATACTTCTTTGTGCCTTGCAAGAGCCTAAGGTAGGACTTTATATGCATCAGTACAGAGGAACGCCAGGGCCAAGACTTTGGAGTGGGTAGGTAGGCAAGCAGGGTGGGAGAGGGTATAGGGGACTTTCGTGATAGCATTTAAAATGTAAAGGAACAAAATATCTAATAAAAAAAATTGGAAAAAAAAACCCACCACCACCACCAACAACAACAAAACAACAAAAAAAGACTCATTCTGAGCTGATCTGCAGCACTTGACTTCCTTTTCCTCACTCCAACCGCTAAGCTTAAGATTATGAAATGAGTCTCTTATAGGTAGCTTAAAAATAATAGCATGAAGAATGTTTGATTCTTACCTGAAAAAAGGGTACTCATTTATTAATCTTTATATATAAAGTGTCGATTCTCTTCTTACTCTAGAAAATCCTTCAGAATAGTCATCTCAGCCTCTATTTGAGAACTTCCTGAAACCCTACCCCTATAGAACACCCTTAAGCACGCACTGTCTATAGGGGTAATCAGGCTCAGGGCTCAGGGAGGCTATGAAACACAGCTTCTCAAACTCTGCCTAAACTGTATTTTGTACAAAATATATGATTTTATATTCTTTTAAATTAGGTGTACATATATGGATCTGTGTATATGGATATGGTACACACTACAGTAATCACAGAGGTCATAAAAAAATCCAATCTCTCAGAGATTGAGTTAAACACATATATAGTCTGCCTGATATGATACTAGGAACTTATCTCAGGTCTTCTGTAGGAGTGGCATGTACTCCTAACTGCTGAGCCATCTTTCAAGGATCTAAGTTGTATTTCATCCTTGACATTAGGTAAACAGAAGGAAAAGGATACACAATTCAAGAGAAAGAGCTAAAAGAATTAAGAGATTACTTGAAAGGCCTCAAACTGCATCAGACAGAAAATATAGAGATATAAACATAATTTCACTCATTTTGTTCCTGGGTTCTAGTTCAAAGAGGACATCTGTATTCCATGAGATATAGAGACACTAAACTGTGTCTGACATTTAGGTGAATTTAAATAAGCAGGGAAGGTGGGAGTGTGAAGGATAAGTTTAAGACTTAAGTCATTGGAAGCTATCAAAAAAGTTTGTTTTTCTTTAGGTTTTCATTGTAAGTTACTTAGGAATCAAGTTATCCTTAAGAAAGTAATATTCCCTGAGATTTAGCTCCAATACTTAGTTTAAAATAGGTATCTGGAAGTTAAAATACCTTAGTTAAAAATAGGAAGATGGCTCAGTGAGTAAATGCACTTGTGCAAGTATGAAGATCTGGTATCCATGTAGAAGCAGAGAGAGCATCTTGAGCACATCTGTAATGCTAGGACTAAGAATCATAGAGGCACACAGGCAAGCCAGCCAGTCAGTCCCACTGATTTAGTTCCAGGTTCAGTGAGATACTCTGTCTCAAACAATGAGGTAGAGAGGAATTAATGAACATGTCTTAGGCCAACCTCTAGCCTCTGTATGTGTTTGCGCACATGCACATTCATGTGCAAAGTCACACTCAGTGTCTGTTTCAGATACTAGAACAAGGGTCTTGTGTGTAGAAAAGCAAAGGCAGGGCTGCTGAGAAGCAGCTAGGGACTCACCCAGAATCTTTCCTGAGCTCCTGCCTGCTGGCCCTGAAAACTCCAGTCAGTCAGGAGTGGAGCAGACACTCGACATTTCAATCCTAGGAAAACCAGAACCCCCTCTATACTGCAACAGTGGCTGTCTCTATCAAGAATTGGATTCAGTCCTGCTAAAACTGGCATCCCTGTTTTGGGGGAAGAGCCTACTGGGATCTACTCATCATAAGAACACATTGGTATGTATTTCTGACCTGGCACTTTCAATTCTAATGTGTGGTTTTTCTTACATATCTTTCAGCTTTTAGCCAAGACATCAACAGTAAACGAGCTTGCTATCGGGAAGGAGGCGAATGCCTGCAACGGTGCATTGGCCTTTTTCATAAGATTGGAACTTGTAATTTTCGTTTCAAATGCTGCAAGTTTCAAATCCCAGAGAAGAAGACAAAGATCCTGTGAAACCAAAGAAAACACCAGAATTTGTTCCTCCATGAAGATGGACAAAACTTAAACCAAATTAAAGTTCCTTGATTAAATGCAAACAACAGTTGCCTAAGAGCTGTGTGAGCTCACAGTTTGTTCTCTCTTGCACGGAATTCTAAAATCCTTGTAAAAGTGAATCAGGGACAGAAACAGGGCTCTCTTATGCTCCTGGACTTTATGGTTATCTGTTCCTGTCTCTGATATGCTAATTGATTTCCTGTAGCCAGCACACAGCCCCCTGCCTGCCTTCTTCATCCCTTTGCCTCCTTAACCTCTTTGCTTCATCCATCCAATCCCAAGGCAAGACAAAGAAGGTCACCCCAGCTTCCCTTTAGTTTGTTCCTCTTAGTCATTTATGACTTGTGTGGTTGTGGTTAAGTGCACACTTTGGCTATGAGAGCTGCTTAGTGGGGTTCAAGAGTCTTTTATTCATTTATGTACTGACCCACTGATGGGATATATTGCATCATGTTATTTTAAATTGAATGGCTAAGTCGAGTCAGTGAGGGGCTTTCTTACATGTAGACATAAGACACAAGGAAAACAAGGCTTTATTGAAGCAATAAGAAGGAAGAGCAGGGTAAAGAAAAACAAGGCTATGGTTAATAAAGCAAAAGTTCAGAGTCTGTCCTAGGCCTGACCTTCCCACTGGTGCATTTACAGTATGATGAGCCCCCTGTCTGGCTTGGGCAGGGCTTTTCAGTTAATGTGCATACAATTCATGCTCATGACTACAATACAGTTCCTGAGGATACCTCAGATTTTCAGAATTCTCTATCTGAAAGAAGAAGTGAGACCCCAGAGAAAAGATATCTCACCTGGATAGATGCAACTGATTAAAGGAGTCCTTGTCACATGATTGACATGTAACAAAAGAATGTTGGTTGAAGACACATACCATAATGCAGGGTATCATTAAATTTAAAGTAGGGATCTAAAGACAGGGCACTGTCCATAAGTGTGTGCTGTGCAATCTTACAGATATGAATTTGATTCAGAGCACCCATTTAATAAACCAGGGATCACAGCATGTCTGTAGTTCTAGCTCTGGGGGATGTTACAGAAGATGGAGACATGAGATGGAGACATGTGGATCTTCAAACTCACTAGCCAGTCTACCAGGCCAAATGCATGACCACAGGCTCAGTGAAAGATCCATCTCAAAAATGAAAATAGGAGGTGGACCTGCTGATGAGATAGATGGCTCCTCACTTAAGAGCACTCCCTGCTCAGGAGGACTTGCTTAGATTCCCAGAACCTAAGAGGCCTTTCATCACCTTCTGTAACTCCAGTTCTAGTGGATCTAGCCCCTTCTTTTGGCCTTCATAAGAATCATATACTCAGTACATACAGGAAAAACACCAAACACATAAAATTAATAATAATAATAATATATTAGACAGTGATTGAAGAAAACACTTTACCTTCTGCCTTTATACACATACATACATGTATTCACGCACAGAAACAAATGATGTGTAACACACATACACACATATGGAAGTGATTTAAAATATCCACAAATAATACAGTATTTGAGTTTTATTCAAGGACAGCCTTTGACTTTTTCATTGTAGAATTTAACCCATACACTTCATTTTGATACCTGGCTCCCCAGACCCTGTCCTCAAGGAATTATTTTTAATAATCCATATCATTATATATTATAAACTTGTTGTTTAGCTGATGCTCTACGTCACTGCTGACTGTTGCAGGAATGAGATGAAGTTTCCTGCAGCAAGGGAAGCATTATTCTGGGTCTTTAGAGGATGGCCTGACTGGCAAGGGTTTTGTAGCAAATATCCTCACCTGAGAAAAGATGTTAATGGCTATTTTAGTTTTTTAAGGTAAGACCCTTGAAGGCATAGGTAAAATGTATCAAAGCAAAAAAAAAAAAAAAAAGCTAAATAGCATTTTACTTCTAAAACTTATGGGGCCCTTTGATGTTCTGATAGGACCAGAACTTTTTGCTTTTTGTATACAGGGCAGAGCACCAATGGAACTGGCCAGTGTTAACATCAGAAACTGGTTGCAGCCAGCCTCTGAAACCTGCAATGACATCATCCTAGAAGACAAGAGTCTTCTGTGTTCATGCCTATGGCAACCATAGCAACTCCCCCCCCTTGTGTTACCTGCATCACCTGAAATTCATCACCTGTGTTTCCTATGTCACAACCAGGATAAAGTACATGAATGTCTCTCTGCAATCCCTCCCCTTTGCTTCTTCATCTCTTTTAATAATGATCTCCCAAAGTGTGAACTCTGCTATCTTGGCATGATCTGTCCATTAATATGCTGTTTTCAACTAACAATGCTTCTGAAGCCCTGGACTTGCTAGCAACCACAGAGGCCGGTCTGAGGCTCTATAGCCTGTACCTTAGCCACCACAGTGGGGCACAGGGAACCCCACCAGGTGCCGCAGACCCTCTTGGGTCCCTTGTCTGTGTAGGACTGGTCTCTGGGTGCAGATGGGCAAAGAGTCAGCGAAAATGACAGACAGACGCACACAGAAGATTGTGTAGAATCTGAATGTAATTTGTCAAGTCAAGCATCGAACTTTTTATACAGAAGAATAACAAGAAACCAGGCGAGATGCATCCACTGAGTTACAGTGACACAATACAAAAGGAATGTATACATCAAAAGAAGGCAGGGACCAGGCAGCTGCCACTAAGAAGGGAGCCAGGGGTAAAGCTAGTCTATTGTTAAGCCCACCACCAGGAGTTCTGCTCTAACAGAACTTCTCATGAATAATTCAATACCCCAACCCCTCTATTTCCTGGGCCCTGATAATTTCTTGTATGAGTTAACTTTTAAGTATCTGTGGAGAATCTCCATTTTTCAGAAGAATTCAACTTGCTTCTAATATGCAATGTAGCCTGTACTGAAGATTTCTAACTCAGTGGGATTCCCTAGCTCTTTGGTAAACCCACCTATTAGCTAGGCCAATTGTGTATTCCTTTGTTTGATGAGACTGGCTGTTGTCTCAAGTAAACACTCTGTAGACCAGCCTTGATCTGCTCTGGTTCCGTCCTTTGTAATGCTTAATTAGTTACTGAATAGGTAACTTTCTCACTGAATTCCCACTGAATTTCCAGGTTGTCCATTTCAAGGGTTTTCTGGGACATTGGAACACAGGCAAAGGCTTAGCTATGTAAGAATTCAATCTTAAAAGGCACTTATAAGAAGATAATACTAAAAGAGAGCACGATGATCCATACACCAGACTAACCAGGGTATGAGTATATGGGTTATGAGGATGCCAAAGTTCCAGGAGGTGAGTTTCCATGAAACTTTTTGCCTTGTGAGTCCTCCCAGGCCTCTCGGCCTGCCAAGCTAACTTCACTGGAGCATGCGTAGCAACCAGGCTGGATGGCCACTGCCATGTGGGTTAAAAAGTTGGTCAACAAATTTATTGGCAAGGTCTTGCCCTAACCCCCAAAAGACAAAGGGGCCATATCCATGGTGCCATCAGGACGGACAATGGTCTGTCGATTGCTGTTGTGCCACTCAGTAGGGGGGAACATCACTCCCAGGTAACCCACCAGATGATCTTCTAGGCTTGGCTTTGGACAACTGAAGAGGCCTGAGCTCCCTTGACCTGACTACTTCCATCACCATCATCATAAACGTAATTATCACGGGAGCCCAAGGTCTTCATGGCATATGGGTATCACATCTCCTTCTTCTTCTTGGATGCTGGGACAACTTACTCAGTCCTGACAGAGTTTTGTGAATCCACCTCTCCTTCTCATCCCCTATTGTTGGGGTAGGAGTACAATCTTACCTTCCTCACCAAACCCTCCTACTTAGTTGAAATTTTAGTAGTGTTCCTCTCACCCATTCTTTTTGGGAGTGTCAATGTGTCTTGATCCCTTATTGGGAAGGGATCCTCTAGCTAAGTTGGGATCCTCTATTTCTATTGCTCCCCCAATTCGCCTGAACCTAAGCACACTCTCTTCCTCGTCCTCGTCCTCGTCCTCGTCCTCCTCCTCCTCCTCCTCCTTCTCCTCCTCCTCTTTCTCCTTCTCCTCCTCCTTCTCATCCTCCTCTTTCTCCTCCTTCTCCTCCTCCTCTTTCTCCTTCTCCTCCTCCTTCTCTTCCTCCTCTTTCTCCTCCTCTTCCTCCTCCTCCTGTTCCTCTTTCTCCTAGCCACTCAACCTACAAACTCTAACATGTTGTTTCCTTTGCCAGCTTCTCAGGTAGACCCCTGAGTCTGGGTCATTCAGAACCCCTCTGTTGCTAAACATCATTCTCTAGTCATCCAGTTATTGGACTCTACAAGGGTCATCACCCAAGCTCAACATCCTCTTTCTCTCCAGAGCCTCAGGAGACTGAAGCCTATATCATCTCTTATCTCTTAGGAAAAAAAAAAAAAACAAAAACTCCTCCATCTTGTCTCTTCCCCCTTTAACACACCTATACTAGAAGTTAGAGATCGTAATGGAACCTATCCCCTGGTTATTGCCTTGGGTGCATTAATTTAGTGGCGGTTCCCCTCCATCCTGTTGGGGCTAATCCTTGTACAGTTCCTTCCACTATCCCTTTGGGGACTTCTCATTTCTCCTTCTTAGATCAAAGGATGTATTCTTTTATATCCAGTACCAGAACTCTTTTGCCTTTACCTGGACTGACCCTGACACCCATCTACTACTCATTGGACCTGAACTATACTACCTAAAGGATTCTGGGATGGCTCATACCTATTTTGCCATGTTCTGTCTTCTGACATTGTTTTTCTGTCTCTCTCTAAATCTATGATTGTCCATTATGTAGACAAAATTCTTCTCTGAAGTCCCCACTCTAAAAATTAGCCAAGGTGACACCTCTGCTCTTCTAAATTTCCTGTTCAGTCAAGCCACAAAGGTCTCATATTCTAATATCCAAGTGTCCACTCATCAGGTCGCCTATTTGGGACTACCAATTACCCCAACCTACAAGGCTATTAACTTAGACAGAAAGAATCTAACTCTGTCTCTAACTGTTCCTTCTAAAAATGGAGAGATTTTATTATTCCTAGGAATAACCAGTTTTATTATATTCCCGGGTTCCTTCCTTTTCCATTCTTCTCACCCCTTATATGAAGCAGCATTAGGCCCCACACATGAACTTTTTTTCACATCTGTTACCAAGGCTTTTCAAAGGCTCCAAAAGGCTCTCCTCAACACCCCAGCCTTACACCTCCCTGACTTGAGTTGTCTTTTTTCCTCTACATAAATGAAGAAGATGGTTTTTCTCTTGGTGTCTTAGATCACCACCTGGAACCCTCCTTTGTTCATGTAGTTTACTTGTCAACCAAAACTAGATCTAACCATTCAGGGATGGGCACCTTGTATTCTTACCTTAGCAGCCATTGAACTCCTTATTTGAGGATCTAAAAAACTAACATTTGGTCATTTATAACCATCTTCTCTTCTAATACTCTGTCACAGCTCCTAACTTACAGAGGCTTACAGTCTCTAAGTCCTCCACGGTTCTTTCAGGTAGCAATAATAGAAGACTCTACACTTACCTTCCAATCATGCCTGCCTCTTAATTATTTCATTCCTGCTGCACGTGGTGGCTCATGCCTTTAATTTTAGCATTTGGGAGGCAGAGTCAGGCGAATTTCTGAGTTCGAGGCCAGCCTGTTCTACAGAGTGAGTTCCAGAACAGCCAGGGCTACACACAGAAACTCTGCCTCAAAAACAAACAAACAAACAAAAAAAAACCAAACAAACAAAAATTAATTTCATCCTTTTTCCTTGACCAAATTCTAACTACTTCCTCTTGCACTCCTACACTGAAACGATAGAGGAATTATTACCTCATCCTTCACACATACAGGAGGGCACATTGCCTCATGCCTTCTATACCTGGTATACAGATGGTAGCTCCTATTTATATGAAGGGGCCAGAAGATCTGGCTATCTTATCGTGTCAGACTCAGAGGTGGTTGAGGAATAGAACCTCCCTGTTTATACCACAAATTAAACTCTGAACTAATAGTCAGCCATCATTGAAAAGAGAGGCCCATTGGACTTACAAACTTTATCTGACCCAGTACAGGGGAACTCCTGGGCCAAAAAGTGGGAGTGGGTGGGTAGCGGAGTGGGGGGAGGAGGGTATGGGGGACTTTTGGGATAGCATTGGAAATGTAAATGAGGAAAATACCTAATAAAAATAGTTTTTAAAAAATAGCCCTTACCCATACCATTCAACTGACACAGGGACAATCCCTCAACATCTAAACAGTCTCCCGATATGCTTTCCATATACTCCAATCCAATGCTGGTGTCTGGGCATAGTATGAGTTACTTATGACAAAAGGAGGACCAGTAACTAATGCAAACCAAATTATGGCCATGCTAAAGACTTCCCACCTCCCCACAGCTATTGTGATTGTCCACTACAGATCCCACGAGACAGATGACTCTATTGTCTCCAAGGGAAACAAATGAGGTGACTAGGCAGCTAGACCTGGGGCCCTTAGGAGCTTAGACTCATCTCACCCAGCCCACGACATTCTTACACTACAAACCACATCTCCACTTTCATTCCCAGACACTGGTCAAAGTCTGTCCTATCTTCACCAACTCTTTCATCCTAACAGCCAACTGTTGTTTTATATTTTTAAAAAACCACCTCCTGCCTATTCTTTTGACTTAAGTTATTTGAAATCCATCACTGCATCCTGCAAAATCTGTCAGATATCAGATTCCAACTCTAATTATTGTACCACCCATTTTCCTACTCATCAGGCTACAAGTTCCCTTCCTGGAACTGACTGGAAACTGGATTTTACCCACATGCTCAAGGTCAATGGTGTCTTAAAGGATACTTACTCGGGGTGGGTAGAGGCCTTCCTTACTACCAACAAAAAGGCTCAGAGAGTTTCTGATCTTCTCCCCCAAGAGACCATTCCCTGATTTGGTGTCGCAGCCTTCCTAAAATCACATAATTCATAATTTTTCAAACTCTATCTAAAGCCCTAGACATCCCTGGCATTAATATTCCCCATGACCCTCGGTCTTCAGGAAAGGTAGAACGAATTAATCACACTCTAAAAACCACTCTTGTCAAACTGCCACAGGAGCTTCACCTCAATTCAGTAAAACTCCTTCCTCTGGCTCTTTTCAGGCTATGAGCTCTCCCAGAGGGATCTCTTTTCACTTCACCTTTTGAACTCATGTATGGACATCTGGTCCTAACTCCTGGTCTTTCACCTAAATGCTCTCCCATCCCTGACCATCTTCTCCCATTACTTTGCTACCTCTGCTCTCTCCTGTGGAACTTTGTCACTACCATCCACCAAAGCCACATGCTGTCCCCTGCCTACTGACTGTCAACACTGAAGACCTAGTTCTTCTCTCCCCTGTGGATAACCACCCTTCACTTCCCTCTCCTCAATGGCAGGGCCCTTTCAAGGTAATTCTCATAACCCCCACACCTGCTAAATTTGAGGGACTTTCACATTGGGTCCAGCCATCTCACCTCATACCTTTCACCTCTCCATCTTAAAATGACTCTGGTTACTACACATTGACCCCAACAGGAGCCTGCTCTCTTATGCACCTGAAGACCTTAAGACCCCTCAGCTTTTCCCCAATTCCGGAAAAATGAGACTCCACTCTACCAGCTGCACTTTACCCCACTGGATTAGACCTGGGCTTCTCATCCTTGCTCTGCTGTTCATTTCTTTCCAGGACAGCACTTACATCTGTAGATTCAAGGTACAAGAATCCCCCACCAATGACAGTCTTTCCAAATATTGTCAGGAACCTGCCCCATGGCCAGATGCCAGGAGCCAATCCAAAATGCTATCATCCTTATATCCACCATTCCATCTAAATATTGTGACCTCTTTGTTTGCTTCCTGTTTGACCAGATGAAGGATGATTGTTAAAAAAAAAATTACCAGTTCATCCAGAATTTTCAGTTTTGCTGAATATAGTTTTGTAGTAGGATAATTTTTAAAATTTCCTTGCTTTCTCTTGTTATGTCTCCCTTTTCATTTCTGATTTTGTTTATTTGGATACTGTCTCTGTGCCCTCTGGTTAGTCTGACTAAGGGATATCTATCTTGTTGGTTTTCTCAAAGAACCAGAACGTGGTTGGGTTGATTCTTTGTATAGTTCTTTTGTTTAACTTGGTTGATTCCAGCCCTAAGTTTGATTATTTCCTGCCATCTACTCCTCTTGGTTGTATTTGCTGCTTTTTTTTTCTAGAGCTTTCAGGTGTTCTCTCAAGCTTCTAGTGTTTGCTTTCTCCAGTTTCTTTTTGGAGGCACTTAGAGCCATGAGTTTTCCTCTTAGCACTGCTTTACTGGGTCCCATGAGTTTTATTACATTGTGACTTCATTTTCATTAAATTCGAGAATGTCTTTCATTTCTTTCTTTATTTCTTCCTTGATTTATTAGTGATTCCCTGGCATAAAAACATACCTTCTATTTTCTGTTCCTGAGTCAATGTCTTTATCTCCAAGCATGGTTCACATGTACCTTGTCATTCTGACAGAAGCTGTACAGTTGTCCAGCAAGTGCAAAGGAAGCAGGACAGCAGATGGCACTACTGAATCAAGAGACAGCAAAGTGAATTTGTTGAATTCTTTCTGTGATATTTTTACTTTTCTGCCCTTCTGCCCCTCTGAATGCAATCTCTTTTCCATCCTCATCCAACTCACATATTCTAATCGAAGATCTAGAGTTGATCCTCTGTGGGGAATTGCAGGCTGGTCTCCAGTTGATCTGAGGTCTGAACCCCGATGGTCATAATTCACCTACATGTCAAGGTAGGCATTCCCTCATGCTCCTGGAACTCTGACCCCTGCCTAATGTACCACCTCCCACAGCCCCCACAAGAGAAGCATGGTCAGTAGTCAAGTAAGCAATGGCCCAAGCTTCTGACCTTCTCTAAACTCCTTCCTAGTTACCTAGCAACAGTGAAGACCATAAAAAGGGGTGCTCAACCTGCAGCTCACTCTCTTATTCCTTTGTCCTCTCACCTCTCCTCTCACTTTTCTCTCCTCTTCCCTTTTTCTTTGTCTTCTTCTCTTCTCTTCTCTTCTCTCTCTCTCTCTCTCTCTCTCTCTCTCTCTCTCTCTCTCTCTCTCTCTCTCTCTCTCTTCTCCCTTTCTACCTTCTCTCTTTCCCCTGCATTTCTATAATAAAGCTCTAAAACCATAGAGTCTCTGCTCTGCTCTGCTCCTTCAAGTTCTGCTGTGCACTCTGGTCAGTGTTGGGAGCTTCTTCCCTCTTCCTTCTCTCCCACAACCCTGGTGGCTTTAGCAAAGTAGCTCTGGGGGGGGGGATGTCCCAAGCAGGGCTGCTCCTTGACCACCCCCTGAAGAGTAGGATAGAGGAATGTCCACCCAGGGATGAGTGGATAGAGTAGATAGCAACCCTCCCACACCTGACTGACCAGAGAATAGGGAAACTCTGGCGGGGTGTGGGGATACTTTTCCTTCCATTCTTCCCCAGGGCCCCCCAGGCTCCCCTTCTTTTATTTTGTTCCCAACAATCCTGGACTGTTACTTCTAACCTTGAGCGTGACACCTTTGTGCCTTCAGTATGCCAACTGTTTCCCAGCTTCATCCAGACAGTACTCTGCCTCAGTGTTGTCCCCCAAGAGGGGATTATTGCCTTCAGTGTTTCTATTCTCTCTCGTTCACTCTGTATACACACACCAACATTTCTTCATTAGTTTCTAGATTTTCTTTGAAAATGTTCTTTTTCATTAAACATATTTTGATCACAGTTTCCATACTCTTGCATCCCCTCCCAAACCTGCCCCACCATTTAACCCCATGCCTTCTCTCTCTTTCTCTGTATCTGTCTCTGAATCTCTCTGTCTCTGTCTCTCTCTGTATCTGTCTTTCTCTCTCTCTGTCTATCTCTCTCAAACAAAGCAAATAAAGAATAACAAAACAAACAAACAGTTAAGTGCATAAGATACTCATACACATGCAGAAAAACACACAAAGCCCATAAACCCCACAAAACTGGAATTCATACTATACAAGCCAAAAAATAGTAAAGTTAAAGAATGAAATGTCATGTCTGGTGGTCGTGGCAAACTCCTTTAATCCCAGCGCTTGAGAAATTGATGCAGTTAAGTTTAATACCAGCTTGCTTGGTCTACAAATTGAGTTCCACTACAATCAGGACTACACAGAGAAACCCTGTCACAACCTCCCTCCCATGAATTCCCAAACAAGGTCATAGGAAACAAACAAACAAGCAAACAAACAAACAAACAAACAAACATCTCCAAAATAGTTTTGAGCAAGTTTGCAGCAATATTTTTAAGGGAGAATTTTCTTTGCTCAACTTTCACAGAACATCTAGGTTATTGCTGGTGTTATATGATAGTAAGTACTATTTTTAACTATTTCTAGATTGTACACAAAAGTCAGGTTCCACTATCTTCACATCAAACCCCAGAAGAGGGAATTTGCAGATAAACTTTAAGGGGATGCTATTAAATCCAAAGGAAGGATTAAGAGAAATAACCTAAGGATAGGCTGTGAGACCAAAAGGAGAGAATTTGCAGATACCCACTAAAGAGAGGCCAAGAAGTTCTGAGTCAAACTCATGAGAACTTGAGGAACTGTAACACCCTGAAGATGCAGTGAGTAAGAACCGCCCACACCTTTTAACTAGTCAGTCTTCATCCTTACCCATGTCTTTAATCAATTTTTAAGTGCCATCCAATCAAGTTGTTCTAGACAGAAAAACAAACAAAAAACCCACCAAAAAAAAAAAAAAGAAAAACAAAACAATTCCTCGAACAGCTCTCTTCCCTACTATGTTTAACATATAATTCCACTTTGTACAAGGATTCTTCTATACAGATTATCAAAAAGAATCTTTAACAAATTTCTTTTTCAAGCAACATAGCAAATATACAATAAATACTTGTAACCCTTTCAGGAGGCAACTATAGAGTGTCCTGTGGCCAAAGCCTCCTGTTTCATAG
This sequence comes from Mus musculus, assembly GCF_000001635.26. Taxonomy (NCBI): domain Eukaryota; kingdom Metazoa; phylum Chordata; class Mammalia; order Rodentia; family Muridae; genus Mus; species Mus musculus. The sequence continues at coordinate 19,508,676 of NC_000074.6, forward strand.
CAGTATTGACAAATTCAATTCTCAAGGACCCCAAGAACCCTCACAAGCTGCTCTCTGTCCCTAATTTTATTAGATTTAAAACAAAATATACATGCAGAAATCATGTAAAAAGTACAAAGATTTTACTTGCCTTCATCAATTCTTTTTTTTTTGGGGGGGGCACATTTTTGTTTTTTATTTTTTTTTTAATTTTTTTATTTATTTTTTTATTAGGTATTTTCCTCCTTTACATTTTCAATGCTATCCCAAAGGTCCCCCATACCAACCCCCCCAATCCCCTACCCACCCACTCCCCCTTTTTGGCCCTGGCATTCCCCTGTACTGGGGCATATAAAGTTTGCAAGTCCAATGGGCCTCTCTTTGCAGTGATGGCCGACTAGGCCATCTTTTGATACATATGCAGCTAAAGACAAGAGCTCCCGGGTACTGGTTAGTTCATATTGTTGTTCCACCTATAGGGTTGCAGTTCCCTTTAGCTCCTTGGGTAATTTCTCTAGCTCCTCCATTAGGGGCCGTGTGACCCATCCAATAGCTGACTGTGATCATCCACTTCTGTGTTTGCTAGGCCCCGGCATAGTCTCACAAGAGAGAGCTATATCTGGGTCCTTTCAGCGAAATCTTGCTGGTGTATGCAATGGTGTCAGCATTTGGAAGCTGATTATGGGATGGATCCCTGCATATGGCAATCACTAGATGGTCCATCCTTTCGTCACAGCTCCAAATTTTGTCTCTGTAACTCCTTCTATGGGTGTTTTGTTCCCATTTCTAAGAAAGGGTAAAGTGTCCACACCTTGGTCTTCGTTCTTCTTGAATTTCATGCGTTTGGCAAGTTGTATCTTATATCTTGGGTATCCTAAGTTTCTGGGCTAATATCCACTTATCAGTGAGCACATATTGTGCGAGTTCCTTTGTGATTGGGTTACTTAACTCAGGATGATACCCTCCAGGTCCATCAATTTGCCTAGGAATTTCATAAATTCATTTTTTTAATAGCTGAGTAATATTCCATTGTGTAAATGTCCAAATTTTCTGTATCCATTCCTCTGTTGAGGGGCATCTGGGTTCTTTCCAGCTTCTGGCTATTATAAACAATGCTGCTATGAACATAGTGGAGCATGTGTTCTTCTTACCTGTTGGGACATCATCTGGATATAGGCCCAGGAGAGGTATTGCGGGATCCTCCGGTAGTACTATGTCCAATTTTCTGAGGAACCACCAGACTGATTTCCAGAATGGTTGTATAAGCTTGCAATCCCACCAACAATGGAGGAGTGTTCCCCTTTCTCCACATCCTCGCCAGCATCTGCTGTCACCTGAGTTTTTGATCTTTGCCATTCTGACTGGAGTGAAGTGGAATCTCAGTGTTGTTTTGATTTGCATTTCCCTGATGATTAAGGATGTTGAACATTTTTTCAGGTGCTTCTCTGCCATTCGGTATTCCTCAGGTGAGAATTCTTTGTTCAGCTCTGAGCCCCATTTTTTAATGGGGTTATTTGATTGTCTGGAGTCCACCTTCTTGAGTTCTTTATATATATTGGATATTAGTCCCCTATCCGATTTGGGATAGGTAAAGATCCTTTCCCAATCTGTTGGTGGCCTTTTTGTCTTATTGACGGTGTCTTTTGCTTTGCAGAAGCTTTGCAATTTTATGAGGTCCCATTTATCGATTCTTGATCTTACAGCACAAGCCATTGCTGTTCTATTCAGGAATTTTTCCCCTGTACCCATATCTTCGAGGCTTTTCCCTACTTTCTCCTCTATAAGTTTCAGTGTCTCTGGTTTTATGTGGAGTTCCTTAATCCACTTAGATTTGACCTTAGTACAAGGAGATAGAAATGGATCAATTTGCATTCTTCTACATGATAACCACCAGTTGTGCCAGCACCATTTGTTGAAAATGCTGTCTTTTTTCCACTGGATGGTTTTAACTCCCTTGTCAAAGATCAAGTGACCAAAGGTGTGTGGGTTCATCTCTGGGTCTTCAATTATGTTTCATTGGTCTACTTGTCTGTCACTATACCAGTACCATGCAGTTTTGATCACAATTGCTCTGTAGTACAGTTTTAGGTCCGGCATGGTGATTCCACCAGAGGTTCTTTTATCCTTGAGAAGAGTTTTTGCTATCCTCCGTTTTTTGTTATTCCAGATGAATCTGCCTATTGCCCTTTCTAATTCGTTGAAGAATTGTGTTGGAATTTTGATGGGGATTGCATTGAATCTGTAGATTGCTTTTGGCAAGATAGCCATTTTTACAATGTTGATCCTGCCAATCCATGAGCATGGGAGATCTTTCCATCTTCTGAGATCTTCTTTAATTTCTTTCTTCAGAGACTTGAAGTTCTTGTCATACAGATCACTTCCTTCGTTAGAGTCACGCCAAGGTATTTTATATTATTTGTGGCTATTGAGAAGGGTGTTGTTACCCTAATTTCTTTCTCAGCCTGTTTATCCTGTGTGTAGAGAAAGGCCATTGACTTGTTTGAGTTAATTTTATATCCAGCTACTTCATTGAAGCTGTTTATCAGGCTTAGGTGTTCTCTGGTGGAATTTTTAGGGTCACTTATATATACTATCATATCATCTGCAAAGAGTGATATTTTGACTTCTTCCTTTCCAAATTGTATCCCCTTGATCTCCTTTTGTAGTCTAATTGCTCTGGCTAGGACTTCAAGTACAATGTTTAATAGGTAGGGCGAGAGTGGACAGCCTTGTCTAGTCCCTGATTTTAGTGGGATTGCTTCCAGCTTCTCACCATTTACTTTGATGTTGGCTATTGGTTTGCTGTAGATTGCTTTTATCATGTTTAGGTATGGGCCTTGAATTCCTGATCTTTCCAAGACTTTTATCATGAATGGGTGTTGGATTTTGTCAAATGCTTTCTCAGCATCTAACGAGATGATCATGTGGTTTTTGTCTTTGAGTTTGTTTATATAATGGATTACATTGATGGATTTCCGTATATTAAACCATCCCTGCATCCCTGGGATGAAACCTACTTGGTCAGGATGGATGATTGTTTTGATGTGTTCTTGGATTCGATTAGCAAGAACTTTATTGAGGATTTTTGCATCGATATTCTTAAGGGAAATTGGTCTGAAGTTCTCTATCTTTGTTGGGTCTTTTTGTGGTTTAGGTATCAGAGTAATTGTGGCTTCATAGAATGAGTTGGGTAGAGTACCTTCTGTTTCTATTTTGTGGAATAGTTTGTGAAGAACTGGAATTAGGTCTTCTTTGAAGGTCTGATAGAACTCTGCACTAAACCCATTGGTCCTGGGCTTTTTTGGCTGGGAGACTATTAAGAGTAATTGTGGCTTCATAGAATGAGTTGGGTAGAGTACCTTCTGTTTCTATTTTGTGGAATAGTTTGTGAAGAACTGGAATTAGGTCTTCTTTGAAGGTCTGATAGAACTCTGCACTAAACCCATTGGTCCTGGGCTTTTTTTGGCTGGGAGACTATTAATAACTGCTTCTATTTCTTTAGGGGATATGGGACTGTTTAGATGGTCAACTTGATCCTGATTCAACTTTGGTACCTGGTATCTGTCCAGAAATTTGTCCATTTTGTCCAGGTTTTCCAGTTTTGTTGAGTATAGCCTTTTGTAGAAGGATCTGATGGTGTTTTGGATTTCTTCAGGATCTGTTGTTATGTCTCCCTTTTCATTTCTGATTTTGTTAATTAGGATTTTGTCCCTGTGCCCTCTAGTGACTCTAGCTAAGGGTTTATCTATCTTGTTGATTTTCTCAAAGAACCAACTCCTCTTATGTATCTAAACGATATTCATTATACTTTTATACAGAAAGACGTTTCTGTTCTAACAAAAGGAAAAAAATCAACAACCACCTCAGCTCATGTGTTGAATAACTCCAGAGAGTATTAGTGAGAAGGTTACAGGTCAGAATAGGAGCTGACGTTCACTCTTGCCAAGGAAGCTTTCATGGTGCTGCCAACATAAAGGTTTCAGCCTTAAGTCCCATGGGGGCAACACCTAGGTGACTAAAAACACTCCTAACCTGGGTTCAGACTGGCACTGTCTCAGCTGGGTGAGTAAACATTTGATGACAGCCCCAGTGGAGACTTTGAGGCTTCGATTGTTGTATAATGTAAACAATATGAAATTAAAAATTCTTCATAACAGCTACAGCATTATAAAGTTAAGAAATGAGAGAATGGCTGACCATGTGTTTTCCTAGGGTTTATACTAATAGCGCTCACACCGAGTTCTGTAAGATCAGCTGAGACTGTTCTGTGTGGAGACCACTTTTCTCAGAAGGCCAAAAACTAATGCCAGATGCCAAGAGGCATGTTCCTATCTATCACTTCTGAATCAGCCTTGCTGGCATGTGCACAATGCTAAGTAGATCTGCTTCCCCAGTCTTTAACCATTGAGGAACCTTTATCATAATTCTGTTATAGCCATGGACTATAAGCCCAAAACACTATTAAATGATCCAGTACATGTCTCCTCTTCTTTTCTCTGTTACCCTACTATCCCCAAATGTCACTGTAATTTTGTACCATGTAGTGATTTTTAAGAAATTGAAGTAGAACAAAGCAATGCTTTTGTCCCCCTCTTTTTTTTTCTTTTTTACAGTTTTTACACACATTATATATAGAACTTTTAAAATAGCTGCACACTTTTATTTCTCATTGCTAGAGAAGTGCAGTCCAGGCAGCCCATGCTTCTCAATATATTAAAAATATTAAATAAAACCCAGCCAGTTTCATACTTTCAAGCTGGCTAGAAATAAAGGGACTGGAGAAAGAACAGGCAATTGTAAGATGGGACTGAGCCTTCTCCACCAACAATCCATAAACCCTTGTGACTCCCTCCTATGGCATCTCTACATGCTCCCCTTTAAGCTGGAAGTAACACACTGCTAACTTAGAGAAGACACTGTGGCAGCATGAATATATCAACTGCCTACTCAACCAACTGCAACCCTGAGGATTTTCTGGCCCAGTGGAAAGAGGAAACAGTATGATCATTCTGTGGTAGAGCTGCTTCTCCAATTCTCAACTTCATGTGTCTTCAGGATGTTTCTTGGACATGCACACATGATAGAATAGGAGCTGACATTCACTCTTTCCAAGGAAGCTTTCATGGTGCTGCCAAACTAAAGGTTGCCACTTCATGGTTCTACCTTCCACAAGTAGATCTCTTTTCCACTCTTTTTCTTTCCAGAAAGCCACTGTCATCCATCCAAAGGTTTTCCAAGATAAACCAAAGTCACTTCTGTGTTGCCATATACTGCAGAGACAGCTGGGTATAAGCAGGCTTTTGCAAGTCCTCAAAAGGCAACCCCCAGGAACTCATACCCACGCTCAAAAGTTAAAGTCTTATCCTCCATGTCCAGGATGACTCTGATTCTCTCTCCTATCTGATACTTTGGTGCATTGTTGCACTGTGGGAAGCTGCCATTGACTTCCCCATTATGTAGTAGATTATTTTCCACCAGATTCCAGCCCCAGCTCTGGTCTGCACTACACAGCAAGGCCACATAACCTTGGCACTGCATGGGGGCCTGTTTCATAGCAATCCAGATCACTGCCACCATGCCCAAAGGGCCCTCCCATCACACTTCCCAGGCATGGCAGCCCTCAAAGAAACCAATCTTGGTCCTTGCACCATCAGTGCTCTGAGCAATGGGGTTCCGATGTAATGTTGTACTAGTGCTTGCAAACCAGGGCTCACCTCTGCAGCTCGGACAGCTCCAGGTAGGAGCAGCCTCCAAACGCAAACATCATCGCATACACCAGCAAGATTTTGCTGAAAGGACCCTGATATAGATATCTCTTGTGAGGCTATGCCTGTGCCTGGCAAACACAGAAGTGGATGCTCATAGTCAGCTATTGGATGGAACACAGGGCCCCCAGTGGAGGAGCTAGAGAAAGTACCCAAGGAGCTGACGGGATCTGCAATCCTATAGGTGGAACAACAATATGACCTAACCAGTACCTCCAGAGCTCGTGTCTCTAGCTGCATATGTAGCAGAAGATGGCCTAGTCAGCCATCATTGGGAAGAGAGGCCTCTTGGTCTTGCAAACTTTATATGCCTCAGTACAGGGGAACATCAGGGACAAGAAGTGGGAGTGGGTGGGTAGGGAAGTAGGGGGGTGTATGGGGGACTTTTGGGATAGCATTCGAAATGTAAATGAAGAAAATACCTAATAAAACAAATAAATGGAAAAGAAAGGAGTTGACCATTCCCTACCATATGCATATACTGAGATGGTACACAGAAGTCCACAGATATGTGCACTTAATGTGTCTGGGTTTATTTTAAAATCTCTTCTGTATGCCAGATTAGGGAATTTTTGAAGGGGAAACTAAAATGTAAATAAAGAAAGTATCTGATTAAAAAAAAAAAAAAAGTGTCCACCAAGCCCAAAAACATGGGTTTTCACAGCACATCAGTGAGAGTGAGGCATTCTAGTGTGGGTCCAAACTGTTCATTCTCCAGCCTCAAATCTCTTTGCTGAGACTTCCATACAAGAGCCTTTGTCGAAACGGTTCATACATTATAGATTTCTGTTCATATGGTTATTTCATCTTCCTGTAGGGAATAAAAGATCCTGAGAAAGATAAATTATTTTCTCTTACAAAATCCTTCTTTCTCCGTTCTCGAGATGGGTTAAGCCCTGACACTTGTCAATGGTTTTCTGCCACCCACTCTGGTTGAGTCAGCTTGACAGGCCGAGAGGCCTGGAAGCAACTCACTAGGCAGAGAGTTTCACGGAAACTCACCTCCTGGAGTCTGGCGTTCTCTTTAACCCATATACTTATACCCTATTCCCGAGTTAGACTGGTGTATAGATTCACATGCTCTCTTTTAGTATTATCTTATTATAAGTGCCTTTTAAGATTGAATTCTGACATAGCTAAGCCTTCACCAGTGTTCCAACATTCTAGAAAGTCATTGAGCAGACCATGGGCTTGGAATTCAGTAAGAATGTTGCCTATTCAGTGACATTCAGAATTGCCTCTGGTACTCCACTATCACTTTGAGTAAAAGCTAAGTCACTGCCCTACACAGGAATTTACCATCATCTACGAAGAAGGAAGTTTGAGACCTAAGGAGGAACCAGACTAGATACTTCGAACTATAGACACGTATTTACAATGGCCTAGGGGAAAGGTGGATTATACAATAGACTAAAGTAGGAACTATGGCAAGGGCACAAAGCCCTTGACCCAGGCTTCTAAGATTAAGTGGACCTTAGGTGGAGCTCTTTTTGATCCCAGTTGTTAACAATGAATTCTATCCCAGGTGGTTCCTGTTAGACCTTCTGTGTTTGTATTCATCTGTTTTGTGTAAGAATCCAGTAACCTCTTTGTACCATGCTGGTGTATCATCCAACTTCCCTATTTTATTCTGTATAAAAAGTTTGATGCTCGATTTGACAAACTACGTTCAGATTCTACACAACCTCTCCTGTGTGCACCTGTCTGTCATTCCATCCAATGCTTTGCCCACCTGCCCCAGAGACCCCTTCCACACAGACAAAGGGATCTAGAGGGTCAGCGGCAGTTTTCTAGGATAAAGATGTACAGCTGGGTTAAAGAATTTCCAAGAGACTTCACTCAGAGATGAGCCACACAGCACCCCTTAGACAGTTCCCAGTGAGAGCAGTAGGGAGATGGTTTAAGGGACTAGAATCTCACTGTTGTTGATTCTAAGGATAGAATCCAAAAAGCAACTTGACCCCTCATCACTGATACTCACATTATCTTAGAAAGTGAAGAACCACAGACCAGAAGGGTAGTATGTCCCACAAGTTGTTCATTACACAGTGGTTAGAACCAGCTATTCCCTGCTTTCCTCTAGGTGGGCATGGGACCCCATGTTCAGGTATCTCATTACCAACTCATTGCTTCCTCTGAGAGAGGAAGCACACCTACCTGACTCCACTGTAGTAAATGAACTTGACTGTTGAGCAGTAACTTGGGGAAATCTATGAAATGAGACCCATGTTCTGACCTAAAAAGCTTGGGGAACCTTGACTTGGCTCAAATTCTGTTGCCTCCAGCAGCTGAGTGTACCCAAGCCCAAATTGATCTATGTGAAATTACTCCCCACTGAGGCCTAAGCTTGTTGCCAGACTCTAAGATGACCTAGTCAAATGTCTGAGTTATAGGCAAGTAAGCTCCAATTGTAACCAGTAAGTCTCTCCCAGGACAGCCTGGGTCCCTCTCATGTAAGATGTAAGGCAGGAAGCTGTTCTTGTTGAGCAGTGCAGGAGGAAATCACCTGGGGATCCTCACATTTGCATAAGAGACTCTGAGTGTGCTCTCCAATGTCACCTTGACAAGAGAGATAAGGTGCTCTGTGTTTCATAATTGTAATTCCTTGGATTCAAGTCAGTGTAGAATCCTACCGAGGAAGCAGCACCTGGCACTATATAAGGCACTGAGCTCAAGTCCCTCTGCATCTCTGTACCTCACCAGGCTTCAGTCATGAGGATCCGTTACCTTCTGTTCTCATTTCTCCTGGTGTTGCTGTCTCCATTTGCAGGTGAGTCGGGGGAGTCGGGTGGTCCTAAATTGAAATGAGAGATAGCTCCCCACAGTGTGTGTGTGTGTGTGTGTGTGTGTGTGTGTGTCTGTGTGTCTGTGTATCTCTGTGTTTGTCTCTGGTGTCTCCCTCTCTATGTATCTTTCTATATTTCTCTATGTTTGCATCTCTCTCTGTGTCTTTGTGTTTCTGTGTCTCTATGTTTGTGTCTGTCTGTCTCTCACTCTATCTTGCTCTCTCTCTCTCTCTCTCTGTGTGTGTGTGTGTGTGTGTGTCTGTGTGTGTCTGTGTGTGCATGTGTATATCTTTATGTCCCTTAATCTTTGTGTGTTTGTTTGTATCCCTCTCATTTTATGTGTGTGTGTGTGTTCCTCTGGGTATGCATCTGTCTTTTTTCTCTATGTGTATATGCCTGTCTCTCTGTGTATATGTCCATCTCTATGTTTCTATCTGTGTCTCATTCTCCTTTTTATGGATATCCTCCTTACTTTCACATTTTTCTTTCTTTCTTCTAAGCATTTTAGAAAATATGTATTGTGTGATTACTAACACAAACCAAGGACTCTTTCTTTTTCCCTTGAAGGAGCCTAAGGTAGATACATGCTTTGCTGATCTGTAGCACTTGACTTCCATTTCCTAACTCCTGATGCTAAGCTTAAGATTATCAAATGAGTGTCTTATAGGCAGCTTAAAAACAATAACATGAAGAATGTTTCATTCTTACCTGAACAGAAAGGTATTAATTTAGAAACCTTTACATATAAGGAGTAGAGTCTCTGCTTACTCTAGAGAGCTCTTCAGAATAACCAACCCTGCCTGTGTTTGAGAACTTCCTCTCCCCCTACCCTTAAGCACACAGTATCTACAGGGTTAATGAGGCTCAAAGCTCATGGGAGGCTATGAAAACCAGTCTCCCAAACCTTTCCTAAAGTTTATTTCGTGGAAAAGATTTATTTTTTTAATTATATGTATCTGTATGGATTTGTGTATGGGTATGTGCCAAGTAGTACATTACCCACAGAGGTCATAAAAGGAAATCTTATCTCTCAGAGACGGAGTTATTTATAGGCACATATGGGCAGCCTGATATGGTACTAGGAACTTATCTCTAGTCTTCTGCAGGAGCTGTATGCACTCCTAAAGGCTGAGCCATTTTCCAGGCTCCAAGCTGTGTTTCATACTTGACATTAGACAAATAGAATAATAGGTTTAGACCACTCACAAGAGGGAGCTAAAACAAGTAATGAGCCAGAGAGGAATTGATTAACACATCTTAGGCCAACCTCTGGCCTCTACATGCGTGTGCACACATTAACATTCATGTGCACAGTCACACTCAGTGTCTGTTTCACATACTAGAAGTAGGGACTTGTGTGTGAAAAAGTAAAGGCAGGGCTACTGAGAAGCAGCTAGGGACTCACACAGAATCTTTCCTGAGCTCCGGCATATGGACCCTGAAAACTCCAATCAGACAGGGGTGGAGCAGACCCTTCAACATTTGGGTCTAGGAAAACCAACACCCCCTCTACACTGCACAAGTGGCTGTTTCTATCAAGAATTGAATTCAGCCCTGCTTATACAGACATTCCTGTTTGGGCAGAACAGTCTGCTGGGATCTACTTATCATAAGAACACATTGGTATGTATTTCTTACCTGCCACTTTCAATTCTAATGTGTGGTTTTTCTTACTTATCTTTCAGCTTTTAGCCCTCAAATGCTGCAAGATATAATAGAGAAGAAGACAAAGATCCTGTGAACCAAAGAAAACACCAGAATTTGCTCCACCATGAAGATGGACAAAACTTAAACCAAATTAAAGTTACTTGATTAAATGCAAACAAGGGCTGCCTTGGAGCTGTGTGAGCTCACAGTTTGTTTTCTCATGGGCTGAATTCTAAAATACTTGTAGAAGTCATTAAGTGGCACAAGCAGGGCTCTCTTATGCTTCTTTACTTTATGGATAACTGTTCCAGTCTCTGATATGCTAAATGTTTTCCTGTAGTCAGCACACACAGCCATCCTGCCTGCCTTCTTCATCTCTTTGCCTCCTAAGCCTCTTTGCTTCATCCAGCCAGTCCCAATGAAAGGCAAAGAGGGAGACTCCAGCTTTACTTTTTCTTGTGTCTCTTAGTCATTTATGCCTTCTGTGTTTTTGGTTAAGACTTTAATATACTCTTTGGCTATAAATGCTCTTGAGTGTGGGTTCCAGAGTCTCATGTTCATTTATGTACTGACCACTGATGGGATATATTGCATCATGTAGAATGGCCAACTTGAGTTAGTTGGGGGCTTTCTTACATGTAGACATAAGACACAAGGACCTTATGGGGGAAAGGGGACTTATTGAAAGAAATAAGAAGGAAGAGCAGGATAAAGGATAAACAAGGCTATGGTTAGTAAAGCAAAAGTTCAGAGTCTGTCCTAGTCCTGACCTTCCCACTGGGGCTTGTACAGTATGATGGGCTCCCTATCTTGCTTGTGTGGGGCTTTTCTATTTATGTGCATACAATTTATACTCATTAGTATAATTCAGCTCCAGCAGGATACCTTAGATTTTCACAATTCTCTGTCTGAAAGAAGAAATGTGACCCCAGAGAAAGATATCTCACCTGGATAGATGGAACTGAAAAATGAAGTGTTTGTGAAATCATTGACATGTAACAAAAGAATGTTGGCTGAAGATACATACCATAATCCAGTGTATATTTAAATTTAAAGTAGGAGTCTGAAGCCAGGGCGTTATCCATAAGTGTGGCTGTGCAAGCTGAGTTGTATTGAGAGCAACCATGTAACAAACCAGGGATCACAGCATGTCTGTACTCCTCTTAGCACAGGGGGATGGGATGGAGACATGTGGATCTCCAAACTCATTAGCCAGCCTGCCAGACCAAATGCAGGACCACAGGCTCAATGAAAGATCTGGAGGACTGATTAGATTCCCAGCACCTAAGTAACATGTCATCACCTTCTGTAACTCCTGTTCCAGAGGATTCATCACCTTCTTTTGGCCTTCATGTCAAGCCTATATACAGTACATACTAGAAAAACACCAAACATAATAATAATAAATTTAAAAATAAAGTAGAGTGATTGAAGAAAACACTTTACATTCAGTCTTCACACATATGTAAACACACATAAAAACAAATGATGTATAACACACAGACACAAACATGAATGTGATTAAAAATATCAAAAAATAAAAGAAGTATTTGGGTTTTATTCAAGGATAGCATTTGAACTTTTGATTGCACTACAAACCCATACACTTCATTTTGATGCTGGGCTCATCAGACCCTGTCTCAAAGAATTATTGTTAATAATCCATACCTTTATCTCTTATAAACGTGTTGTTTTGCTGACGTTCAAAGTCACTGCTGACTGTTGCAGGAATGAAATGAAGTTTCCTGCAACAAGTGAAGCATCATTCTGGGACTTTAGAGGATGGAAGGAAATCAAGGTTTTTGTAGAAAATTTCTTCACCTGAGAAAAGAACTTAATGGCCTTTTTTTTTTTGAAGGTCCGACTTTTGAAAGCATAGGTAAATTGGATATAAGCAATAAAATGCTAAATAGCTTTGCACTTCTAAAAATGACAGGACCTTTTGGTTTCACATAGAACTAGAGCTGGGGGTGCACACCAAGCAGAGCACCATGGAAGACAAGGTGTGGAGACATAGGAAACCACCACTGCACCTGAGGGTGAACACATACATACACACACATACACACACACACACACACACACACACACATACACCCATACACATACACACATACACACACACACACACACACACACATACACGCATACACATACACACATACACACACACACACATACACACATACACATACACACATACACATACATACACACACATACACACACACATACACACACACTCATTGGAGCTGTGGTGCACACAGAGCAGCCCACTACTCTTGGGGAGCACACATATGCATCAAGGCAACACTGGGCAGAGGGTACACACGAATAACAATGTACCACTGAGCTGAAGAGTTGACATACACCTAGCAGCACTCCACTGGAAATATTCACTGCCTAACCTGGCTTGGCTGAGATCCTAACTGTCCTCAAGAAGATAAGTGCTGAAGTCTTGGTTAGCCTGAGACTCCTCTGGAAGATGGTTGGACATTCTGCAAATCGCCCTAGTTTTAGTGAGTTAGGTTTGGACACAGAGCACAGAAATGGGTATTGGCAGATCAGACCCCTCCCTTCTGCTTCCTGGTTATCAGAAGGTGACTGACTTTACCTCACCACATGCTCCTTGCCATTTTTAGCATGGCTTGTGAAAGACCACAAAGCAGTGGTGCCCACACACCATGGATTGAGTCTCTAAGGCTTGATTAAAAATAACTTTTCTTCCATCAAGGTTCAAATGTGTTTGGCCACATTGATAGAAAATGAGTACATTTGCTTTTTACTGTGGAAAGTGAGAAAATTATGCAAATGCAGAGTGAGTTTATTAATTCAGGCTGAGCATTTGCAGGCAATGATCTTTCCACATTCTTTATTTTATTTTATTTTATTTTAGTTTAGTTTTTTTCCACATTACATTTTGTCTGTGCTTAGTGTTTGGGATGAGTAAGCATACTTTTTAAATACATGCAGGCATTGCAGAGGGAAAAAAAGGCTGAAGATGGGTCAGATGGCATGTGGCAATCCTGCAATCCCAGACAGACGTGTAACATTACCTCTTTGGAGCAAACCATTACTATAAATCAATCATCAGCTGCTTTTAAGAAAGCCTCTCTAGCTGCATATGTATCAAAAGATGGCCTAGTCGGCCATCACTGCAAAGAGAGGCCCATCCCAGTACAGGGGAACGCCAGGGCCAAAAAGGGGGAGTGGGTGGGTAGGGGAGTGGGGGGGGGTATGGGGGACTTTTGGTATAGCTTTGGAAATGTAAATGAGCTGAATACCTAATAAAAATGGAAAAAAAAAGAAAGCCTCAAATTGCAGAGTAGGCTAATAAGGAACAGAGAAAAGTAGGGGTAAGGAGAATAGAGGGAAGTTAGTGGTGTTTTGTTTTTGTTTTTGTTTTTCTTTTTGTTTTTTTTTTTAAATAGAATTATGCCTGGCTTCTATTGTATCACTGAAGCTAATGAGACAAGATTGAAGCTACTCTTAGTATAGTAAAAATATTCAACTTGAAGTGATAGATATATTAATTATCCTGTATTGATCCTTGACTACTGTATTTATAAACTGAGATAGTATACAATAGTCCACAAATATGAATACTTACTGTGTCTGATTTTCTTTTAAATCTCTTCTGAATGCCAGTTTAAAAATATGTCCACCAAGCCCAATACCATGGATTGTCACAGCATATCAGTGAGAGCGAGGCATTCTAGTGTGGGTCTAAACTCTTCATTCTCCAGCCTCAAATGTCTTTGCTGGAGACGCCATACAATAGCCTTTGTCAAAACTGTTTATGCATTTTAGATTTCTGCTCATATGGTTATTTGTTTAATCTTCCTGTAGGAAGGAAAAAAATCCTGATTCATTTAACTTATTTTCCATTAGATAAATCCTCATTTCTCAGCTCTTGGCATGTGTTATGCCCTGTTTCTTGTCAATTGTTTTAGAGTACAAAAATGAGCAGCTGGATAACGAACTATAAAAAAGACATCACTCTGAGATGGGCCACATGGCCTCCCTCAGAAAAGGTCACATCAAGAACAACAGGAAGGTGGTGGGAAGTACTGGAGTCCCATTGTCATGAATTCTCATGATATAATACAAAAGGTAACTTGATGCCTTACTTCTGATACATACATTGTTTCAGAAACTGGAGAACCACAGACCCAAAGGCAAGCAAGTCCCAAGACTTGCCCATCACCTGGTAGCTAGAACCAGCTACTTGCTGGTTCCTTCTAGGTAGGAATGGGGTCTTGTGTTCTGGTAACCTGTTACCAACTCATTGCTTTTTATGAGACAGAAAACAGCACACCTATCTGACTCCATGTTCATCACATGCTAGAGGTTTTTTTTTTTTTTTTTTTTTTTTTTTGTACCAACTGAATTCCATTACTGAGCAGTAACTTGGAGAAATCTATGAGACTAGGCTCATGTTCTGACTTGGAAAAGCTTGGGGAATGTTGGGTCACATTCTATTGCATTCAGCAGCCCAAATGAATCTAGGGGAGTCCCCACTGAGGTCTAATCCTGTTGCCAGATTCTGAGATGACCAAGTCAAATGTCTGAGTTATAGACAAGTGAGCTCCAATTGTAACCAGTAAGAATGTCCCAGGACAGCCTGGGTCCAGCTAAGATGTAAGGCAGGAAGCTGTTCTTGTTGAGCAGTGCAGGAGGAAATCATCTGGGGATCCTCACATTTGCATAAGGAACACTGAGTGTGCTCTCAAAGGGTCACTCCTTGACAAGAGAGGTAAGGTGCTCTTGTTTCATAATTGTAATTTTGACGTTCTATTCAGTGTCGAAATCTACCCAGGAGGCAGCACCTGGCACTATATAAGGCACTGAGCTCAAGTCCCTCTGCATCTCTGCACCTCACCAGGCTTCAGTCATGAGGATCCATTACCTTCTGTTTGCATTTCTCCTGGTGCTGCTGTCTCCACTTGCAGGTGAGTCAGGGGAACAGGGTGATCCCAAATTGAAATGAGAGACATCACCATACAGTGTGTTTGTGTGTGTGTGTGTGTGTGTGTGTGTGTGTGTGTGTGTGTGTGTGTGTGGTGTGTGTGTGGGTGGGTGGGTGTCTATGTTTCTGTCCCTTAATCTTTGTGTGTCTGTCAGTCTTTCTCTCACTTTTTGTGTGAGAGTGTTTGTGTGTTCCTCTGTGCATGCATCTGTCTTTCTGTCTCTATGTGTGTATGCCTGTCTCTCTGTGTATATGTCCATCTCTATGTTTCTGTCTGTGTCTCTTTCTCCTTTTTCTAGGATACCCTCTTTACTTTGCATTTTTTCTTTCTTCTTAGCATTTTAGAAAATGTGTATTGTGTGATTACTAACACAAACCAAGGACTCTCTCTTTTTCCTTTGTAGGAGTCTAAGGTAGACACATGCTCTGCTGATCTGCAGCACTTGACTCCCATTTCCTAACTCCTGATGCTAACCTTATGATTATGAAATGAGTGTCTTATAGGTAGCTTAAAAATAATAACATGAAGAATGTTTGATTCTTACCTGAAAAGAATGGTATTAATTTAGAAATCTTTACATATAAGGAGTAGAGTCACTGCTTATTCTAGAGAATTCTCCAGAATAACCAGCCCTGCCTGTGTGTGAGAACTTCCTTTCCCCCTACCCCATGGAAACCCTTAAGCATACAGTGTCTACAGGGGTAATGAGGCTCATAGCTCAGAGGAGGCTATGAAACCCAGTCTCTCTATCTCTGCCTTAAGTGTATTCATGTGCACAGTCACACTCAGTGTCTGTTTAAGATACTATAACAAGGGAGTTGTGTGTGGAAAAGCAAAGGCAGGTCTGCTGATAAGCAGCTAGGGTCTCACACAGAATCATTCCTGAGCTCCTGCCTGCTGGCCCTGAAAACTCCAATCAGTCAGGCATGGAGCAGACCCTTCAACATTTGGGTCCTAGGAAAACCAGCACCCCCTCTACACTGCAACAATGCCTGTCTCTATCAAGATATGGATCTAGCCCAACTAAAATAGACATTCCTGATTTGGGGGAAGAGCCTGCTGGGATTAACTCATCATAAGAACACATTGGTATGTATTTCTGACATGGCACTTTTAATTTAAATGTGTTTTTTCTTACTTATCTTTAAGCTTTTATCCAAAATATCAACAAATATAGGATGATAGGAGGCAAATGTGTTGGTGAAAGGACATACCTCATAAGAATGGCAGTTGTAGAGTTTCTTACCTCATATGCTGCAAGATAGAGTAGAGAAGAAGTCAAAGATCCTGTGAAGCAAAAAAAAAAAAATAGTAGAAGATGGACAAAGCTTAAACCAAATTAAGGTTTCTTGATTAAATGCAAACAACTGTTGCCTAAGAGCTGTGTGAGCTTGCAGTTTCTTTTCTCTTGTTCTGGATTCTAAAATCCTTGCAGAAGTCAATCAGTGACATAAACAGGGCTCTCTTATGTTTCCAGAACTTATCACTATCTGTTCCTGTCTCTGATATGCTAGTGAACATCCTGTACCCAGCACACACAGCCATCCTGCCTGGCTGCTTCATCCCTTTGCCTCCTTAACCTCTGCTTCATCCACCCAATCGCCAGACAAGACAAAGATGGTGACCCCAGCTTCCCTTAAGCTTGTGCCTCTTAGTCATTTATGCCTTCTGTGGTTGTGGTCAAGACTTTTTAACAGGATTAGACCTCAGTGGGGACTCATTTCCCCTAGATTCATTTGGGCTGCTGAATGCAACAGTGTGAGTTCCAGACTCTTTTATTCATTTATGTACTGACCACTGATGGGATATATTGCATCATGTTATTTTAATTGAATGGCCAATTTGAATCAGTTGGGGGGGGGCTTTCTTACATGTAGACATAAGACCCAAGGAACTTATGGAAAACAAGGCCTTAAAGAAAGCAATAAGAAGGAAGAGCAGGGTAAAGACCAATAAGAGGCTAAAAAAGCAAAAGTTCAGAGTCTGTCCTAGGCCTGACCTTCCCACTGGGGCTTTTATAGTACGATGGGCTCCCTGTCTGGTTTGGGTGGGGCTTTTCTGTTTATGTGCATACAATTTATGCTCATGACTATAATTCAGCTCCAGCAGGATACCTTAGATTCTCAGAATTCTCTGTCTGGAAGAAGAAATCAGACCCCAGAGAAAAGATATCTCATCTGGACAGATGCAACTGAATAAGGGAGTCCATGTCACATGATTGACAAGTAACAAAAGAATTTAGCTGAAGATACATACTAAAATGCAGGGTATCTTCAAATTTAAAGTAGGGTTCTGAAGCCAGGGCACTGTCCTTAAGTGTGTGCTGTGCAAGCTCACAGATCTGAGTTTGATTCAGAGCACCCATGTAATAAACCAGGCATCACAGCATGTCTGTACTTCTAACCTGGGGGGATGGGATGGAGACATGTGGATCTCCAAACTCACTAGCCAGTCTGCCAGAATAAATGAACGACCACAGGCTAAATGAAAGATTTGGAGGACCTGGTTAGATTCTCAGCACCTAAGTGACATCTCATCACCTTCTGTAGCTCCAGTTCTAGTGGGTCTAGCCCATTCTTTTTGCCTTTATGACAGTCATACACAGAGTACATACAGGGAAAATACCAAACACATAAATTTAATAATGATAATAATTATAATATAGTAGAGTGATTGAAGAAAACACTTTACTTCTGTCTTAATACAGATACATAAATCAATTCACACATATAAACAAATGATTTGTAGCACACATTCAGACACATGGAAGTGATTGAAAATATCCACAAATAATACAGTATTTGAGTTTTATTCAAGGACAGCCTTTGCATTTTTCATTGTAGAATGAAACCCATACACTTACTTTTGTTACCTGGCTCCCCAGACCCTGTCCTCAAGGAATTAATAATCAATACTTTTATCTATTATAAATTTGTTGTTTAGCTGATGCTCAAAGTCACTGTTGACTGTTGCAGGAATGAGATGAAGTTTTCTACAGCAAGTGAAGCACCATTCTGAGTTTTTAGAGGATGGCAGGACTCACAATGTTTTTATAGCAAATATCCTCAACTGAGAAAAGATGTTAATGGCTGATTTTTTTTTTAAGTAAGACCCTTGAAGGCATAGGTAAAATGTATCAAAGCAAAAAAAAAATTGCCAAATAGCTTTTAACTTCTAGAAATTACAGGGCCCTTTGATGTTCTGATAGGACTAGAGCTGGTGGTGTACACAGGGCAAAGCACCAATGGAAATGGCTGGTGTTAGCATCAGAAACTGGTTACAGCCAGCCTCTGAAACCTGCAATGACATCATCCTAGGGGATGAGAGTCTTCTGTGTTCATTGCTAATGCAACCATAGCACACCCCTTGTGTCTTGCACGTGCTCAACTGGCCAGGAAGAACGACGCTGCAACAGGATCCTTCTGCACACGTTTATTGGGAGAGCATTGATTGCATAGGCGAAAGAAGAACCCCGAACAAGGAAAATGATGCTGCTTATATACCCCTCCATGTGACGTGTCAGCTCCTGATTAGCTGCTCACTCATTACCCCACTACTACACCCCGGGATGGGCAGTGACTTGGCACGAATTCACTCTTGCACCTGCGCACATTACTTGTTTACCAGTTAGGCACAGCGGAGGCTCATGATGGCAATTGCTCACGGCTCCCCACATCTCCCCCTTTTTATTTTATTAAAATGCAATCCACTCTTTAATGGATGAAGATAGAGGTCGAATCCCTAGTGTGCAGAAATAGGGGCCATGTACAGGATTGCCTCTTAGGCTCACAGACTTTTACCCAGAGCAACCCTGACCTGCTCCCGTGCCGTTTTTCTTAGGGGAGGGACACTTGGACACTCAACCCTCATGCAAATCGACTTGTCTTCTAGGAGTGCCCAAACCTCTGAGCGACTCCTATGCGGTGCTTATCCCAACAATCCATAAGAATCAACGACCTACTCACTCGTCCCTGTGCAATGAGTCTAGCTTCTAGGGGTGCAAGAGCTGAGTATGGCCTAAGGTGAGCTTTAATTATTGAGTCTCTCTCATTTTCCACAGAACCGAGGAGCGCAAGAGCAGAAAACTCAGATGTCAATTAATTCTTAAGCATGGATAGCCAAATTTCAGGGGAGGCCCCTTGTTCAATGGCTGCAAGTGCTTGAGTGATAACGACCTTGTCACGGTTTTGTTTTGTTTTGGGTTCTGAGCTTGCAGACCAACCAGAGCATGGACACAAGCCCACAGCAGATGGCAGCAGCAAACAAAATTACCCCCATCCATTCCTTAAAGTAAGAAAAAGCAGAGGTAAAATTGCCAACAATAATGGATGCTATTCGAGTTCCATTAAGGCTTAAAATCTGGCGTTAGATGTAAAGAATTGAGGAAACACCCGAATTCGTCAATGGCATAGGTCTCAGGAACACAGAGCTCTTCAGTTTTCACTAGCAGGAGCACCTCCAGCCACAGGAACATCCACGTCCTCACAGCTCCACCTGCCCTGAATTGCTCTGGTCAGCCTCTTTGGGACCTGCAGCTGTTGTCGATGATCCTGAGGAAACACAAACAGACCCTCTCTCCCAAACCAATTGAGAGCGCTCCTCTCTCACCTGATTCAGTGCCTCATTGTCTCTCTGGAGTTCTACAACACTGTCAACACCAGTGGGCAATGATTTCCACACCCTTATGGCAATCTGATTCACCTGCTCAAATACCTGCACTGGATATCCTGTCTGTTGTTGTGCAAATCAACCTTGATCAAGCAGCATATCTCTATCCCATGCAAATTCAGCTTGATCAGTGAAAATAGGACATCCCAGCAAGGAGAATCTAATCTCTCTCCAAATCCCTGAACATAAGGTCCGTCTATATGCGACTGCCTGCCCCTTTAAGAGCTCCATTTGCAATCGGCCCTCAGCAGGGCTTTTTCAGCTATACCTGACTCCCAGCCACAGTGCTTTTATCACTTTCTACTGTGCAAATTGAGGCTGCTTTTCAAACAAGTTAAAGGATGGACAGCCAGCAGATAAAGTTTTAACCAATTATATTTTTCAACATAAAACACAAAACAATAATCATACACCAAAAACAGACAATAGACAGACAGGGAATAAAACTTGGGATCTCAAAGGGACACAAATATCTTATCCAAAGCTAAAAATAGCTCCATAGGAGCCAGAGCAGGACATCTCCCGTTTTTATTCTGTCCCTAGGAGAGCTCTAAAATAACTTTTTTTTCTTTTTTACTTATTTTTCTACACGTGCCTTCTTTTTCATTTCTCTCTGTTTCTGATATGCTTCCCTGGTGCTCCTGCAAAAGTCATTGCCCTTCCTTAACAGCTAGCTCACATTTCTTGTCCTGGATAAAGCGTCCTTGAGGTACTCACTTATCTATGTGAGGTTCTTAGCCCCAAGGTCAATCCACAAGTTTATCTACACTTGCTTTATGATCTTATGTGTCTGCCGAGCTACCCCCAGCAGATACACTCGTGTCCAGGGTGATGAAAAATTAAGGCAATAGCATAATATCAAGGCTAAGAAAGAAAGCAAGCAACAGAACCCCAGCGACAATTACTGGACCTACTGTGTAAGAAAGCATACCTCTCAGAGACTCACATTAATTTCCTTTTACTTACGGGTACCCCTGTTTCCCAGCTGAAGAGTTCTGAATCCACGCAGTTGAATCCTTCTCAACAGTCTGTGTTGCGGGAACACTTCATTACCACCGTTCCCCAGCTGAAGAGTTCTGAATCCACGCTGGATCCTTCTCAACAGTCTGTTTTACGGGAACCTTTATCAACCACTCCTTCCCCGAGATGCAGTTCTGAATCCTCCCTGTAGCAGGGGGTCTTCGCTCGTGCCTGAAGATGTTGCTCGTGCCTGAAGATGTTTCTCGTCCCGGGTTTCAGCACCATTTCTTGCACGCGCTCAACTGGCCAGGAAGAACAACGCTGCAACAGGATCCTACTGCACATGTTTATTGGGAGAGCATTGATTGCATAGGCGAAAGAAGAACCCCAAACAAGGAAAATGATACTGCTTATATACCCCTCCATATGACGTGTCAGCTCCTGATTAGCTGCTCACTCATTACCCCACTACTACGCCCCGGGATGGGCAGTGACTTGGCACGAATTTACTCTTGCACCTGCACACATTACTTGTTTACCAGTTAGGCACAGCGGAGGCTCATGATGGCAATTGCTCACGGCTCCCCACACTTGTGTTACCTGTATCACCTGCAAGTTATACCTGTGTTACCTATGTCACAGCCAGGATAAAAGATGTGAACCCTGTCCCTCCCCCCAAAGTGTGAACTCTGCTGTCTTGGCATGGTCTGTCCAGGATTCAGAACTCTTCAGCTGGGGAAAGGTGATAATGAAGTGTTTTCAACTAATAATGTTGCTGAAGCCCTGGACTTGCTAGCTGTTGGGAGCCATTAAGACAACTCTCGATCTCTAAATTGGGCCTCCCCCCCCCCAGAAGAAAAAAGGGGTCAAAAGTGGGCCACCAACACATGGATTCCGAGAACTACGGGATGTTCCAGCCCTGGGTCATCACCGCTCTCCTGACCACACCCTGACACCACCAAGTTCCTGCTTCCCCGTGTAGCTGCCAAAAGAAAGAATTTCTATTGCCCCCCCTCCCATAAGTACTTCTCCTTTTGCTTGTATTGCCCTACCCCTCCCACTGACAAGTATCTGTACTTCCCCCTTTGCTTGTGCATTTAAACCTTGGACCTTTCTCAATACATTGGGGTCTTGATACAACTTCAGAATGGTTTCCGTGTCGTTACTCGTACAAGACCCTCGTCTCTCTCTACCCCCCATTTGGTTATTAGGAGGAGGTCCCCTCGAGATCCTCGAATAACTGGACCTGCTGGACGGGTCAGCTAGCAACCACACAGGCTGGTCTGAGGCTTCTATAGCCTGCAATGCAGCCATCAATGTGGGGCACAGAGAACTCCACCAGGTAGGATAGCCACAGCCATATGGGTTAAAAAGTTGGTCAACAAGTTTATTGTACAAGGTCTTGCCCTAACTCTCAAAAGCCAAAAGGTCTATGCCCATGATGCCATCAGGAGGACAATGGTCCCTCGATTTTTGTTATGCCACTCAGGAGAGGGGAACATCACTCTTAGGTAACCCTCCAGATTATCTTCTAGAATTGGATATGGACAACTGAAGAGGCCTGAGCTCCCTTGACCTGACTACTTCCATCACCAGAAGGAATCATCCCCAGGTAGCATCATGGCATATGGGAATCCCATCTCATTCTTCTTTTTGGATGCTGGGACCACTTATTCAGTCCTGACAGAGTTTTGGGGACCCACCTCAGCTTCTCATCCCCTACCCATGATGGAAGAGTACAACCTTACCTCCCTCACCAACCCTACCCCTTAGTTGAATTCACACATTCTTTTCAGGAGTGGCAATGCGTTCTGACACCCTATTGGCAAGGGGTCTTCTAGATAAGTTGGGAGCCTCTATTTCTATTGCTTCCCCCATTCACCTGAGCCTAAGCTCACTACCAGCCCCTTTCTTCCTCCTCCTCCTCACCACTCAACCTACTAACTCTAACATGTTGTTTCCTTTGCCAGCTTCTCAGATAGACCCCTGAGTGTGGGTCACCCAGAAACCCTCGGTTGCTAAACATATTTCCCTTCTTGTCATCCAGTTATTGGACTCTACAAGATACATCACTCAAGCTCTATATCCTCTTTCTCTTCAGAGCCTCAGGAGTCTTAAGCCTATATCATCTCTTAGGGAAAAAAATTCCTCCATCTGACCTCTTCCCCCTTTAGTTCCCCTATACTAGAAGTTAAGGGACCTAATGGAATGTATCACCTTGTTCAAGACCTCAGGTGCATAAAATTAGCGGTGGTTCCTCTCCATCCTGTTGTGGCTATCCTTATACAGTTCCTTCCACTATTCCCTTGGGGACTTCTCATTTCTCCTACTTAGATCCCAAGGATGTATTCTTTTCTATCTAGTCCCAGAACAACTTTGTCTTTACCTGGACTGACCCTAACACCCATTTTCTACTCAATGCACCTGAAGTGTACTACCTCAGGGATTCCAGGATAGCCTTATCTTATTTGGCCAGGTTCTGGCTTCTGACTTATGTTCTCTGCTCTCCCTGAATCTAAGATTGTCCATTATGTAGACAAAATTCTCTGAAGTCCCCCCTTTAAAAATTAGCCAAGGTGTCACCTCTGTTCTTCTAAATTCCCTGTTCAGTCAAGGCTACAAGATCTCATATTCTAAATTCCAACTGTCTACTCATTAGGTCACCTATTCCAGAACTACCAATTTCCCCAACCTAGGAGGCTACTGCCTTTGGTAGAAAGAATCTAACTTTGTTTCTAACTCTTCCTTCTACAAAGGGAGAGATTTTATCATTCCTAGGAACAGTCAGTTTTTTTATATTCCTGGGTTCCATCCTTTTCCCTTTTTCCTACTCCTTATATGAAGCAGCATTAGGCCCCATCCATGAACTTCTTCTCATAGCTGTAACCAAGTCTTTCCAAAGGCTCCAACAGGCTCTTTTAACACCCCAGCCATACACCTCCCTGGCCTGAGTCTTCTTTTATCCCCTTTACATTAATGAAAATGATGGTTTTTCCCTTGGGGTCTTAGGTTACCAACTGGGACCTAAGACCTTTCCCCAAGCCTACGTTTTGTTTTCTACCTGCAAAGATAATTCTCACTGTATTCTCTCAAACACCGAGGTGAGAAAGGTGAATTCCTTCCCTGCCTCTGTTTGCACAGAGTGTCCTGTGTGTGTCGTGGTGGGCTTTTCTTTCAAAAGATGTTCAGCGGACAAATGATGCGTTATTTCTTCAGTTTTGACAGCTTTCACAGAGTGACCTCAATAGACCCTTGGCATTTCAAGCATGCACCATTATGGAATGCTCTGGTTTAAAAAATTTCAATTGAAGGCTCTTACCTGAATGGGCCTTGATTAGCTGGTGTCCTGTCCCTGGCTCCCAGGGAGCCATAGGGCCCTACAGTCCCTCTTGTTCATCTCCCCCTAAAGAGAGCAAAGGGCTTCCTTCCTCCTAGCTGCAAGCTCTATTCTATTAGCACAACCAACAGGCTCCACTGGGGCTCTTGAGCTCACTTGCGATTTGGATGTTGGTAGCTAGGAAAAAAAAATCAAGCTTAATATTTGATGACATTCCAAAGTCAACCTTCTCTTTTTTCATCACAGACAAAATCTAGAAGCAGAGTGTCTTATCAGGACATCACCCAAGGAAGCAGGAGACAGTTGGTCTGGGAGCCACAGAAGGCTAGTGAGGTACACGGGCCAGGGAGACAGCAAGCTCTGGCTCTGGTGTTGCTGGCCAGACACGCACAGTTCAGAGAGTTGGTTCTTTTAAGTAATATTTTAAAAGACACTTTGGATTTTTACAGAGACTGAACTTTGAAAGGATTTGAATTGGTAAAGACTATGGGACTTTTAAGTTTGTAATATTTCATATTTGTGGTATTTCTAATCTGAGATCTTGGGAATGAACCAGACAAGGAAAAGTTATGTCTTTAAAAGTATTGTTTATCAAGTTGAAAAAAAAAAAAAGTAATGTAAGCCAACAAGGCAAGTGGATCCCTGAAGAAAATGATAAAGGGCCGACTCATACTGCATCTAGTTTTATTTTACCATAGC
Organism: Mus musculus; assembly: GCF_000001635.26. Taxonomy (NCBI): domain Eukaryota; kingdom Metazoa; phylum Chordata; class Mammalia; order Rodentia; family Muridae; genus Mus; species Mus musculus. The sequence continues at coordinate 19,533,487 of NC_000074.6, forward strand.
AACAAAGTTCCAAGCCACTTCTTTGTGGAACCAATCGTTTAAGAAGAGTCCTATTCTAGTATGTGTGTCTCTTCAGGGGCCTCCAAGATGATGCATCTTATCCCCAGAGATAAGGCCACCTGAAAGAAGGCACAATTGATAGAGGCAGGGATGGGAGTGGGCATGGGCAATGGGATTGGGTTGGGGTGGGGTGGGGGTGGTCTCAGCAAGGGCATATATGGTGCTAGGATATTACCTACTTGCTTTAACAGTTCTATGAGTGATCTTGGGGAATAACACAAATCTCCCATCTTTTCCTGGTTCTCAAGAGTAACTGCGGGATGTCTGGCTTTGCACCACCTAATGCTGGCTGAGAAGGTGCTGTTCTGCTCTGTCTCCTAGAAACAGTACCCTCCAGTGCACTAGCCTCACAAGTCAGAAGAGTCTGGGTTTGGAGTCCCTCAACTGAGGTGCAAGTAGGCATGTAAGGATGAGACTCTTTTTGTTCTGAAAAGCTCCATTGGCCCCAGAGTGTTGAGTGACTAGCATGTTTTACCTCACTACTGAACTGTACTTCGAAAACTGAGTCACAGAACTTGCTGTGTGCATGTGTTCAGTCTTATCGATCTTGAGCAAGAAGCTAAAATGCAGCTTAAGAGCCTGCCACCCACTGCTGGACTTCAGGACAAGTGTCTGTGTCCAGAGGTCTGTATAATAGAAAAACAGGAAAATGAGGTGAAGTTTCTCTTTGGGACAACAAGATAACTCAGTGGGTAAAGTCACTTGCTATCAAGTCTGACAAAGTGGGACCCATGTCGTGGAAGGAGAGACCCAATCTCTGCAAGTTGTCCTCAGACACACGTTGTGGCACACACCCAGGCCCCAGAGGTTAAGGTCAGAGGCGGAGTTTGCTGAACACAAAAGAGCAGTGGATGGGCTGATGGGTTGTCTTAGTGCTGAGAGAACTGGCTGCTCTTCCAGAGGACCGTGGTTTAATTCTCAGCACCCGTGTGGCATCTCACAATCTTTTGTAATTCCAGTCTCAGAGGATCTCATCCCCTCTCCTGGCATGCTCAACATTTAAGAAAACACTCATATGCATAAAATAAAAACAAATAAAATCCCCAAAAAAGTCTCAAAGAGGAGCAATGGAATCCATAGACACATATAAGTTCACTTGAATCTTACTTAGTACCTTAAGGATGTCCACATGTAGTACTGACTTGGAGAAGTGCTTGCATTTCATGCAGCGAACACGATTGGAGTTTTATAGGAGACTCTATCTGAGCAGAGGATGCAGAGTTTATTAGGAGGACTTCTTCAGTGCCTCAGAAGTATGCACATCCCCCACAAGCCAACGGGATGAGCTCCTCTGGAGGAGGAATGACTGGATATGCCACTGTGTTCCATCCTTAGAAATGAATGGCCTGATCTTCAGCTTTTTCTTGGGGACCATGGTCTTTAATGCAGAATATAGGACAAGTTAGGTCACTTTTTTTTCTGTAATATTAAAATCCAGTCATTTCTGCCTTGGCTTAGTCTCTCGAAGACCTCACGTGAAAGAAATGACAGGAGATTTTTGTTCTTCTTATAATACTTTCTAAGGTATGAGACCAAACTCAGAAACTTTAAAAACAAAACAAAACAAACAAACAAAATCAATGTTTCCCAGGACTTTAAAAATTGTAGGGCGTGTGCCCGCCCGCCACCCGCCGCGGATCACATGGTTTGGCTCCGCTCTCCGCGCCGCGCGGCTGCCCTCCTGGCCATCCGCACCACTGCAGCCTCCCCCCCCCCCCCCGCACACCCCCAGCCCTGCCGCCCTGGGCAGAGGGGCAGACCGAGGTCCGCCAGGCGGGCTAGGAGCCAGGCGCGCAGCTCAGCGTCCGCCAGTGCGCGCCGCCCAGGGTCTGCGCGGCCCGGGCCCCGGCCCCCCTCCAGCGGCCTCGAGCGAGGCCCGCGGCGCGCCCGGCCCCTCCTCGCAAACGGCCACTCTAGTGGGGCCGCTGCAGCCGGCGGGCGCCCCGCTACTGCAGGCCGAGGAGCACGGCCTGGCGAAGAAGAAGCCGGCGCCCGACGCCCAGGCAGAGTTGGACCCGAGTCGGACCCAGGCCTCGTCGCGACGGCGCGGAGCGCGAGAGCCCGCGGCCACCCGCAGCTGCGGAAGCCCCAGAGGGGAGCGACGGCGAGGATGGCGGCCGGCGTGACTTCGTGGAGGCACCGCTGCCCAAGGTGAACAGGTGGAAGAGGCACGCGCCGCCGCCGGCCGGGGTGAACAGACAGCCGCCGCCAGAACCTTCTGCTCCAGCCAAGGTGGGAGGGGAAGCAAGGTTGGTGATTTTGGAGATGCAATCAACTGGCATACACTTGGAGAGATAGCCCACAAAAGTGTGCAGCCACAGTCCCACAAGCCTCAGCCTGCTCGGAAGTTGCCACCCAAGAAGGACATGAAGGAACAGGAGAAAGGAGATGGAAGTGATAGTAAGGAGAGCCCCAAAACAAAGTCAGATGAATCGGGGAGGAAAAGAATGGGGATGAGGACTGCCAGCGAGGCAGACAGAAGAAGAAACGGTGCAAACACAAGTGGGTTCTATTGCAAATAGGCGTGAAGCCTGAAGTACCCAGAGAAATTGGCCTCCTGTCCCACTCGCCCACAGGAACCAAGACATACACCTGCTATCCGTGGGGAGATGAAAGGATCTGAACCTGCCACCTACATGCCTGTATCTGTGGCCCCACCCACCCCAGCCTGGCAACCAGAGACCAAAGCGGAGCCTGCCTGGCACGACCAGGATGAGACATCGAGTGTGAAGAGTGATAGGGCTGGTAGGGCACGGGCTTCCTTCCGTGACTGTGGACAGGGGAGGGGGGTGGTCGTGGACGGGGCCGTGAATGGGGTGGCACTCGAATCCACTTTGACTACCAGTTTGACTACCAAATTGATGGTACAGAGGGGCCCCGCACCCACAGGTATATGAACAACATCACTTACTACTTTGACAATGCCAGCAGCAATGAGATTTACAGTATGAACCAGGAGCTGCTCAAGGATTATATCAAGCTCCAGATTGAATATTACTTCAGCATGGACAATTTAGAGCAAAACTTCTTCCTGAGACGGAAAATGGATGCTGATGGCTTCCTTCCCATCACCCTTATTGCTTCCTTTCACCGTAACCCTAACCACTGACATTTCACTCATCTTTGGGCTCTAAAGGACAGCAAGGTGGTAGAGATGGTTGAGGAGAAAGTCCGAAGGAGGGAAGAACCTGAAAAGTGGCCACTGCCTGGCCCCCCAGTAGTGGATCATTCACAAACTGATTTTTCTCAGCTTCTCAACAGCCCAGAGTTTGTTCCCTGCCAGCACTACCAGAAAGAGACCGAGTCGGTACCTGGCTCTCGCCATGCAGTCACCCCAGTGCCAACAAAAACAGAGGAGGTCAGCAACCTGGAGACCCTTCCTAAGGGCCTGTCTGCCAGCCTCCCAGATCTGGATTCTGAGAGCTGGATTGAAGTGAAGAAAAGGTCTCGGCCCTCACCAGCATGCCCCAAGAAGCCAGAGAAGCCCAGGTTCTCCCACCCAACTGCTCTGCCTCAGCAGCTTCCCTCCCAGCAGCTCATGTCTAAGGATCAGGATGAGCAAGAAGAACTAGACTTTCTGTTTGACGAGGAGATGGAGCAGATGGATGGGTGGAAGAATACCTTCACTGCCTGGTCTGAAGAGGACTCTGACTATGAAATTGATGACCGGGATGTCAATAAGATCCTCATCGTCACTCAAACACCACCTTACATGCGTCGCCACCCTGGAGGGGACCATACAGTCAACCACACTTCGCATGCCAAGATGAGTGCTGAACTGGCCAAGGTCATTAATGATGGACTCTTCTACTATGAACAAGACCTATGGACTGAGAAGTTTGAGCCTGAGTATTCACAGATGAAGCAAGAAGTGGAGAACTTCAAGAAAGTGAATATGATTAGTCGGGAACAGTTTGACACTCTGACCCCTGAACCCCCTGTGGATCCTAACCAGGAGGTTCCTCCTGGGCCACCTCGGTTCCAACAAGTTCCTACTGATGCTCTGGCCAACAAGCTATTGTAGATGCTCCCGAGCCATCTACCATTGCCCGTTCTCTACCAATCACTGTCCCAGAGTCTCCAAATGCCAGGACTTCCCACACACCCCGGACACCCCAGCTCAAAGACTCTAGTCAAACACCATGATTTTACCCCGTGGTGAAAGAAGGACGAACCCTAGATGCCAAAGTGCCTTGAAAAAGAAAGACAAGGCACAACTCGAATCCCCCCCCCCCCTTGGAAAGTCATGTGGGCTGGGTGATGGATCCTCGGGAGCACAGGCCCAGGACTGCTTCTATTAGCTCCAGTCCTTCAGAGGGAACACCTGCAGTCGTCAGCTATGGCTGTACCCCTCAGTCACTGCCCAAGTTCCAGCATCCTTCCCATGAGCTTCTCAAGGAAAATGGCTTCACACAACATGTTCACCACAAGCGGAGGCGCTGCCTTAATGAGCAGAAGCACTTTGGCACTGGCCAGTCTCACGAGATAAACACCCTCTTCTGCTTTTGGTCCTTCTTCCTCTGAGATCACTTCAATAAAAAGATGTATGAAGAGTTCAAGCAGCTGGCGCTGTTGGATGCCAAAGAAGGCTACAGGGACGGTTTGGAGTGCCTTTTTTGATACTACAGTTATGGTCTAGAGAAAAAGTTCCGGCTGGACATATTCAAGGATTTCCAGGAGGAGACCGTGAAGGACTATTAGGCTGGCCAGCTCTATGGATCGGAGAAGTTCTGGGCCTTCTTGAAATATTCCAAAGCCAAAAATTTGGACATTGACCCCAAACTGCAATAATAGCTCTGCAAATTCTGCCGTTTAGAAAATTTCTGAGTGGACCCCCTCCTTTGGGCGAGTTGCGGTTGCAAGCAACACCCAGTAGTAGCAGGAGGCAGCGGAGAGGGCAGGAAGTGGTACCCTTCCCACTCGTCCAGCAGGCCTGCCACTGGGATCAGCCAACCCCCTATGACACCTACTGGTCAGGCCACTCGAGAAGATGCCAAATGGACAAGCCAGCATTTGGACACACTGACATTGGGAAAGTGAATGGCCTGAAGCCCCCTGGGGTTTGTGATAGAGGGGGTGGGGTGGGTGAGGATCTGTGGGGTGCCCAGAAGAGCAAACAAAAGAAGGGACAGACCTAGAGTTACTAAGAATGGGCCTTTGCACTAAGTAGCAGTGTATACCATTTGGGCTATTAGCGGTGCTCCTGGGCAGGAGTCTCCAAGTACCCCATCCCCTCCTGTCACCATGACTTCCATCATAACTTCTAAGGGGAGAGAGGAAGGGGGGAGAATATATATATATATATATATATATATATATATATCAAGTTTTAAATTATTGTTAGTTTGTCTGGCTTACCAAAATCACTCTTCAGACCTTCCTACAGCTGTTATGCCGACCTGTCTCCCCTGCCTCTTCCTGCTCCCCTCAAGCCAACTATACAGCCCACCAAAAGGCTCTGGTGGTGCCCATGGGCCCCAGAAGCACCAGCCCCTTGACAACCTGGGGTTTGCCATCACTGTGTCCCTGCTGTTCCACATACCCTTCTGCCATCTCTGGGGGAAGGAAACCAAAGGATCTCAGTGGGGGTGGGAGCTTCAGCCTCTCCCCCTTCCCCCCTCGCCCCACCCCAGAGACGCTGCTCACACCAGAAGAGACTATTGAAAGATGATTCATTTTATCTTTTCTCTGACCTTTCATTGGGAAAACAGAAAAACAAAACAAACAAACAAACAAACAAACAAACAAAAAACAAAAAAAGAAAGAAAGAAAAAAAAGACAAAATCGACTACTTAAAAAAAAAAAAAAAAAAAGACAAAACACCAGAGCCCACCTGTACTGGCTAGTTTTGTGTCAACTTGACACAGCTGGAGTTATCACAGAGAAAGGAGCTTCAGTTGAGGAAATGCCTCCATGAGATCCAACTGTAAGGCATTTTCTCAATTACTGATCAAGGGGGAAAGGCCCCTTGTTGTTGGGACTATCTCTGGGCTGGTAGTCTTGGGTTCTATAAGAGAGCAGGCTGAGCAAGCCAGGTGAGGCAAGCCAGTAAAGAACATCCCTCCATGGCTTCTGCATCAGCTCCTGCTTCCTGACCTGCTTGAGTTCCAGTCCTGACTTCCTTTGGTGATGAACAGCAGTATGGAAGTGTAAGCCAAATAAACCCTTTCCTCCCCAACTTGTTTCTTGGTCATGATGTTTGTGCAGGAATAGAAACCCTGACTAAGACACCACCTAATCCATAGAAAGTGATGTCTTTCCCCCTCCTTGGAATTTTTCTTCTGTTCTGTTTTTGGAAATAATATATTTTTTTAAAAAGTTGCCTTATTGTGGAGCAGGAACCTGAACTAATGCCCACAGGCCTGTTTTCCTTGAGCCTCCAGAAGAGCACCACCTGCCTGGGATGTCCCTGGACTTGGACTGACTAGAACTTTCCTGGAGACTGAGTTGCATGAGGGCCTCCTACCTGGAGGCAAGAGAGTTGGGGCAGTTCTATCAGAGCTGTGCCCAGGACACCCCTGCTGTTGCATTGTCTGAAGCCAATGTCCTGTGTCTACACACTGTTGCCACTGTCCTTGTTCTGCTTGCTGTCGCCTCTCCAGGCCCACTCTGCTCTGCTCTGCTCCACCACACCCTGCCCTGGGGAACCCCAAGGCCAAGTTTGCTTCAGACTGTTGTAAACATAATTGGTCTTGCCAGGTGCACACTTGTCCTCAGTGTGCACATCTCCCCAACTCTAGAACAAGGGGGTGAACACCCACTCATGTCCACAGCTTAGTTCTGTGTCTGGCCTTAAAGACCTTTGACATTTGAATTTAGGACCGATGTATCTGTGACAAGTATGCCAGGAGTGGGGGTGGGGCACCAGAGCAAGCCACTTCTCCATCACCATCTTCCCATGGAATTCAAGTCCTAAGACAGATAGCCTGCCAAATGGAACAGCCTTCATCCTCTGCCTGTGCAGGGTTAGGCATCCATCTGGCCCCAGCAAGGGGCAGATGGTGGTTTGCAAACCTGTGAGCCTTAGCAGATTTGCTACTCAGAGAGAAGGCTGCCTGGCCCTGCTCCAGCCTGGACTGCGGGTCCAGACAGGTGCTGAGCCCCATGTCAAGTTGTTCAATGTTTTTTTGTTCTGTAGATCCTTCCCACTCCTTTTTGATGACATTTATAAAAGAAGGCAAGCTGTTTGGAAGGTCTGGACATGAGGGAAAGGGCATGAGAACAAGGAGTGCTAGAGGCTCGGGTTCCCGTGTCCCCCTGGATGGGACCCCAGAGTCTCTTGTCAAAGGGCCCCTAGGTTTTCCCCAGCTTCTACCCTCTCCTCCAGCCATGGTGATGGCAGAGGCAAAGAAAAAAACTTTGAGCCCAGTTCTCACAGGAAAGGAAAACTCTCATGGGCTTTGCAGAGAAGGTTCCACCTACACTCATATATTGTCTTTACCATGTGCTAGGATATCACATCAACAGGACAAGAAAAATGTAAAATACTTGAATGATCTTGTATTATAACATTAATATTATTGAGAGTGTCTGCTTCCCAGGCTGAAGTGATTCATTCATTATTCTGGTCCTGCTCTAGTCCTTTGTAATTGGTGGTAATTATTATGCTTTCCTTTTTAATACAAAAAATGTATAAAAATAAAAACTTGAAAAGGCAAAAAAAAAATGTCATAGTTCATGCTAACTCAGACCAGGAAAAGCTCACAGACTTATGGCCTGTGTTTGGTCCTTAGAACACACAGGGGTGGGGGGAAGGAGGGGAAGAACTTCTTCAAATTGTTCTTTGTCATGGCATGGCATACTCACATGTGAGGGTGTACACACACACACACACACACACACACACACATCCCTATGTTGATGTAATCACACACAAAGACACAACTATATTGAACTATATTGACATAATGTTTTTCATTTCTAGGTTGGCAAAGATAAGAAATTTTGAAAATGCCAGGGAGGGAGGGACGAATAGACAGAGGGAGGAAGGGAGAGCATGAGTATAATTAAACTGGGATGGCTGCCTGGCACTATCTTATTTACATATCAGTCAAATTGTAATTGTAAAGCCATAGATGATAAGTTTGCCCCCTGTGCAACAGATTCTCCTAATATAACACGGAAGAAGTTTCCAGGAGCCATCTGGACTGTATTCAGGAGCTGCTGGTATTTCCATGTCCAGCTGTGGTAATGCCCACTGCCCCCCTTAATAAAGTCTCTCTACCCCCCCCCCCCTCTCTGCTCTTGAAATGTTCTCTAAGTAGGAGACCAGAGCCAGGACTTCAAACAAATTCAATACTCTGGGGTGTTGCCTGAGGACAGGTTGTGCTCTTTCTGACAGAGACAAGAAAATGGCAGACACTGCTCTTCTAAGAACCTCCCTGCTAGAGGCCAGAGTCTTTGCAGCATTCATTAGAAGAGACACAGCCTTTGGAGACAAGCTGTTCACAGATCGTGCCCAGGACCTGTTTCCACCCTGGGCTCTGTTGCCAATCAGTGCCAGGGACCAGGCTCCATGAGTCTCCATGGAATTCTCCGGCAGAATGTCTCCAAATGTGTGGACAAATCTGTCTCCTGCTTCTTCTCTTTGTTTCAAGGTGAGACAGGGACTCCTTTGGGAAGGAGATGAGTACTAATTACTTGCTCACTGCTGAGCTGTGTGGTCCTCCTACCAGGGGAACTGTCTAGGGACTTTGTACTGTTTCTTGAGACCAGTGGGAGTCAACATAAAGATGACTAGTCTCATGGGTTGAGCTGGCCAGCTTCGTGTTCACTCCTCTGCTTCCTGATCCTCACAGGGAGCTGAGCCTATCTGCCAAGCACTGCCTACTGTCCGGTGTTCTCTAGGGAGATAGCAGTCTTTCATTTGGGACAATAGCCTTGAATGTCTGCATCCATTAGAATCACTGGGGAACATTTAAAGAAATCCCAACAGCCTAGACCTTATCACCATAGGTTTTGAATGAGTTAAGGGATTGATGGAGCTACCAGGTGACCCTCATGTGAAGTCCCCCTCTGGCTTAAGATGGCCATATTCAATGAGAGTGAGTGGAGGTATGTTGTACCTTTATTTGGGAGCACTCTGTATAAACTGGTAACAGACTAGTTTTTCTAGGAGTCATGATATCCTGCTTTAACCTTGACAGACCCTGACGCTCACCTCCTAAGAGCATATGAGATCACAGTTATTCCTTCTATTAGAATGACGTCCACGACACTTTTGTACATTGCATGCAGTTATGTGAATGTGATTTTGAATTCAGTTCTATCTCTAATGGTCACAATTTACATCACACGGGTGAGAAGGGATACAGTTTCTAATCACTCAAAGTCCTTGATATTTCTCCCATAACTGTGGGGAACGATGCAGCATGTCCACAATATCATTGTGCTTTGTGTAGCATCTTGGGTCAGTAGCACTTGATCTAGATTCAGGAAAACATCCTTGACCCACCCCTACCCCCAGTTTCTTCATCAGTTAAATGTGGGATATATTTTTAGCACTGTTCATCAGAGAGCATAGGATAGATCCATCCCCACTCTCAAGGTAGAGATGCCTCTTCCACCGTAGCAGATTCCTGTGCTAATAGCATTGTCTTCAGTGGATGATGGTCTTTAACCCTTATAGAAATCATGAGTAATAACTACTACATTGTTAAAAGGGAATGAGTGAGTTTTTCACATTCACCAGACACTTTGAACAAACCAAGTCTGTTACAAATGTTATATTTTTCTTGCACAATGTGTTACAAATAGTTAAACAAGTTCTGAGCCTGTCTATTCTGCAGATGCAGACAAAAAAACTGAGTTACTATAAGATGGAAAGTCTCACAACCAGGCACTGCTGCAAGAAGGATGGATGTCTCAGTCTCTTCCAGATGCTATAACAAAATACGATTGAAGGGGTAAGCTTGCAATCAGTAGAAGTTTCTTAGGTCAAAATGCTGGCAGGTTTGGTGCATGTTGAGGACCCACTTCCTGGTTTGTAGATGGTAGCTTGTTTCTGAGTCCTCACATGGTCCAAGAGGCAAGATGGTCTCTGGAGTCTGTTCTATGGGGACCATATCCTACTCATGAGCATCTCCCAAGCACAACTTAATCACTCCCTGTTTGGTCTTTTGCTATGTATTGTAATGTTAAGTGTGGGCCCCAAAGATAAGAGAGTTTGCATGTAGACTGAAGTGACACTATGTGACTTTGCCCCCAAGTTATTTCTGATTGGTAAATAAAGATACCAACAGCCTATAGATGGGCAGAAGAGACATAGGTGGTGCTGAGTGTTCTGGGTCTGAGGGTCAGAGGAGAACCAGGAGAGAGAGGAGAAAAGTGAATGGAGGAGAAGCCACCATAAGTTAGGTGAGTCATGAAAACATGGCCCTGAGGGCTGGCCAATTGAAGTTGAACTGGAGCCCAGGTTCTATCATGTGTGACCAGAAGTATTCGATTTTCAGAAAATCCCTGGTTTCATTTATACTTACACTCTAGTCATGAGCTTGGAAGAGATGTTGGGGCCATGGCTTTATGAGGTGATGCCTTCTGTGTTAGCCTTTACCTTTCTTGAGTGGCATTTGCTGGCCTCCAAACCTGTTGAATTGTGTTCTATCTGATAATGTCTACGACCTGGTTCCCACTGTTAGAGGGCTTCCAGTCATCAAGGGAGGCCTTTCAGAACGTGGAGAAACTTGTTAGAGAGGGTGGGGGGGGGAGAGGGGGAGAGGGGGAGAGGGGGACTGGGGGAGAGGGGGAGAGGGGGAGAGGGGGAGAGGGGGAGGGAGAGGGAGAGGGAGAGGGAGAGGGAGAGGGAGAGGGAGAGGGAGAAGGAACAGGGTGTGCTGACTTCTCAGCCTGCAACAGGGGACACCAAACCTTGCCAACAGACAGGAGGTCCAGCCTGGAGGAGGTAAGTTTTGACTCTGGTATTAGAAGCAACTTTAGATTGGTGAGGGGAGAAGGTATAGGCAAGAACATGTGTGGAAATGTGTGGGCAAGAAAGATACCTTTAGACACAATGTCTAGAAGATGGGATCAGTCATGCTATCCAGGGCAGAATAGGCATTGGGGCCAATGGGGTGTGGTGGGAGGCATCCCCTAGGCTTCCCAGCCTCCCTCTGCTATGGCTGTGATGGATTCCACTGGCACACCGCTTCTCTTGCTGAAATCCACACCCAGCATGCAGAGCTAGCCCATCCCCCAGATGTGTCTTTTCAAATTAGGCTGAGCAGGGAAAATGGCTTTATCGTGGTTGTTTTCTACTTGCTTCTCCCAGGACCCCGTCTGGCCACATCTATCTCAGGCTACCCCGAGAAGACGGTGTTTTGCATCTGCTGCTGATGGGCCTTCTGGATCATTCCATCTGCCATGCCACAGTGACTCTATTAAGCTTTATTCTTCGGGAGGCCTTGCCACTAATAGTTTCCGCACATCTATCATGTCCCCCCCTTCCCCCCCCCCTTTCTGAAAGACCAGACTTGGAAATACATTCTGCATCTGTTTCTTTGGAACAATAGAACACATTTAAACCCTGCTGTTGTGGCTCCCTGAGTTTTATTAGCATTTCACCTGTGGTTTGGTGACACACACAAGCTGGCTTGAAAACCATTGAAAACGGGCTCTTTGTTGAGCAATTTGTTTTTCTTTCTCATGACTCTCTGCCACTTAGGAGATGTTTAAATTGTGTTTTTGCTACTTTGTGCAAAGCCAGTCTGCTAAAGCTAAATGATGTCATGGGGGGAAAGTTGAATTTGAAATTTATGGAGTAAAACACACCTGGATAAAGGAGGGGCTTTGGTGGGCTGTCAGTCTAGCGTCTCTATTGATGGCAATTGTTGGCAACCTTGCTACCATTCCTGATGTCTGTCCTTTTTTGATGTCTTCTCTGATATCTTCAGAAGCAGAGTACTCACTACCTTCATTTCAGCCATGAGCTCTGCCCATGCTCATTGAACTGTGTAACACAGGAAGTATCAAGGCCTCCACTGGTACCTGTTTGGATGCCAGAGTTAAGACCACAGAGTCTCAGACTGAGATATTCTAGAGGGTCCATGGATTCACATGAAGAGGAATGTGTCCACCCCAAAGCTCCTGGAGGATAAGTAGGAAGACTCCAGAATCTACTGGAAGCAGTGAATATGCAAATACACAGGGTCTGGGGTCCATTAGAAATGTACAGCCTGGAACAGACTTTGTTACAAGGACAACATGCAGTATTTTGGGACTCAGCACATCCTCTTCTGTCTTGGGTAAAGTCACTTCCAATTTGTGGGCCCCTTATCATTCAAAACAAATGTGCACCTGTGAGTTCTAGAGGGTAAAAAAATCCATGAAGTCTTCTCTTTATTAACCAGGCCACAACTGTATCTTGAAGCCAGCACTGGATTCGCTTACTGGAGGCTTTACAGATGCACTCCTGGACCACATACCAAGAGTGTGGCTGGGGGTCTAGAGGCCTGGATCTTAGGAAGACCAGAAGAGATAAACAGCTGATAACTGATTTTATACCACAGTTCTCAGAAACCCCTGGGATGTTCATTAACCACTGAGATTCATAGGAGCTGAGGAGAGGCCTGACATTGAAGTCCTAAAGGGCTCCCCAAGAGTCCTGTGTTTGTGCAAGATCACCTTCCAGAGCACTGTCTTAATGAGGGCCATTGCCCTATATGGCTGCCTGTCACAAGAGCACTGTGAACAATGAAGAATGTTGTCCTCCTAGTAAATGATTGTGGAAGGAAAATGCTCTTTACCATAGATTGGTTGTGCCGCTCACTCCTACCCTCTGCTGTCCCTGGTCTTCAGAGAATTGAAGCATCAGAGACTTTTTTTTTTAAAGACAGGCCATCATGCCAGCAGTTACCAGGAACAGATACATCACTTCTCACACCTTACCCCACTGTGCACCTGGAGAAATTGCTCGTCCTGTCCACCGCTCCTGCCCCTGGGAAGAGCTGATTACTCATTTCTCACAACTAGCCCAGTCCTGCCATTTTATTTATCTCTAGTGCTCCTGTCCAGGGGTGGGTAGAGAGCTGTGAATCCCACTGTGTAGGATGCAGCAGTCAGCTAGAGCCTGGATTATCAAGACACATGTCACATACCCCTGGAATCCAAGGAGGGTGTGAGGCAAGGCTGGTGGGGAAGATGCTGCTGTGAGACATGCCTTTCTCACTTTGGCTATCCATACATCTTTCCAAAAGTGTCACTTGGCTGGGAGCTTCAGGTACCAAGGTGTTGTGGCCATGTTCTCTGCAGGGACAGTGGCCAAAGGTGATGTCACAGGGAATCCCACAGAGGTGATTCGTCCTATCAATCTTCCAGATTATCTCTGTTGGCTCTTAGGAACCTGCAACATTCTAACAGACAGACATTCACGACTTTCTCTCTGCCTCTCCCAACTTCCATCTTGACTCTGGTATTGATGGGTGAACATGTTTGCTCAATTCTCTGGGCATCACTGTCTACACCAGCCATTTGAGAGTGGCTGGCTTTCTGGGGCATGTATGAAGGCTCTCTCTCTCTCTCTCTCTCTCTCTCTCTCTCTCTCTCTCTCTCTCCCTCCCTCCCTCCCTCCCTCCTTCTCTCTCTCTCTCTCCCTCCCTCCCTCCCTCCTGTGAGGACAGGTCAAGGTTTTGTGCCTATCTGGTGCTCTTTTACTGTACCTTGCTCAGAGTGGGGTATGAGATCTCAAACAGTGTGTGATTTGGTGTTTATTTCCAAGTTGAGAGAAGGGTTGGGGTAGATTAGGCTGTGGGATTGGGCTGCGTTGACACCTGCCTGAGTTAATGTGTACCCAGCCAGTCTTCCTGTGCCTCAGCAGTGACGTTTCCTTCCCAGCTCTTGGTCTACTTGTTACCTCTTTCCAGACCCCTTGCCATCCTGGCATGCTGTGCCCATGGGCTATCTGCACCTAGGAGACTAAATGAAATTTCCATTTTGACTCCTTGACTTTTCCAGCTTTGAGTAAATACAATTAAAACTAACTGAGCAATAGTATGACAATGACAGGCGCCTTCGAAGGCGTTTGGGAAGCAGACTTGATGTTCTTATTTTGTGGTAATGAGTTCCCAAACTTGCTGGCTACATTAAAATGTTATTTTCTGATGCTGCTTAAATGCAGTATGTATGCAATTGAGCCCAAATAAAATTACTGTTTATGTTTTCATCAACTGGGGAGCAGGCTGCGGAGGACAGTTGAAATGCAATTTATGATTATGCAAATGAAGCTAGCTTCAGGACACTAATATGTAGATAAACGAGACTTTTATTAAGATGCCGTGAACCTTGAAAATTATATACAATTGCCACAAATATCCCTTAAAATATAAGAGGGACCATTTCCTCTAGTTTTGTGATTTCTTCTTTATGGGTCATGGGCTATGTCATCCGAGGGTTCAGTGTGAGGACAGACAAGTTTTCGAGTTTTAACCATGGTTGATGCTTTTGTCCTTGACTGTTTAGAGAACAGCACTGCCCCTATTTGTGCTTTTGGTCTGGGTCACTTCTGCACTTTTCTTCTGCCAGAGGGAGTGATTTCTCCAACACTTGCTTCCCAAATGTCTATGGTTGAGACTTGCTTCAGGTGCAGATATGGAGGAAAGAGCTCAGTGTGGTTCCAATTCTATTACTAAGTGGATGTGGAACCCTGCCTCTCATGGGCCCTGGTTCTCTGTGAAGCAGGCACCACACACTGTGATATATTAGGTAAAACTGTTGGGCTGTGGGATAGTTCGTTTTGCTTGTGGGTTTGGCCAGATTTGGAGTCACCTAGGAGACTTTTGAGGCACACCTCCAGATGTGGCTGTCAAGGGATTCCAGAGAGGATCAACAGAGGTTGGAAGACTCCTGAGTGTGCATGGTGTTGTTATATGGGCTGGTCATGTGGATAGAATGAAGTTGAGAAAAGGAGAAAGCCATTCACATGTTGGCATCCTTCTCTCTGCTTCCTGGCTTGCTACGACATGAACAGCTTTCCTGGATCCTGGACCATGTGATCTCATTGCTGTGGTGCTTTGCCCAGTTTCACAGGGCCAAACAAACTCTCTGAACCTGTAAGCTAAAATAAATCCTCCCTCCTTTTAAGTTGTATAGAATTTGACCACACCTAATTTATGCCTATGAAGAATTTGTTGGAGGGAAATTGATAGGACTCACAAAACAGAGGCTGAAGAGTCCCCCTGCCCCAAGTAGACAGCAATAATAACACCTGGGGGACTTGGACAGTGGACATTAGGCTGTCTTTGCTAGAGAATGGACAGGATAGTTTGTCTGAGGTTATTGTATTTTACTGTTGAGGACACTAGGAAGTAGGGTGAGTTTGATTGGCCATCTAGGGGGCATGGCATCACCTCTTGCCTGATGTCACCAAGAAGGTAAGGGGAATACAATCCATTCAGTCAGAAGCAACAGTTTCTTGCCCATCACTGAGAATTGACATGTTTCTGTGACATGGCAGAGTCAGAACTTGAAGCCAGAGCTTGTGTTTCTGAATACCTTTCCATGCAGTAGACCTTGATTGTGCTTGACTGCTGATCCAAGATGGATGGGACCTTGCTACTCTGTATGGTTAAAGTATGTTCAGAGGTGCAATATTAGTTCCTGCATTGCTCCTCTTAGGCTGTACATGGGAACCCACTAAGGGTGCCTTAAGAGCTTCCCTGTGCTAACCTATGCATTCTGGGTAACTGCCAAAGCCACTATTTAAAGGCTCCAGTTGATCCTCCACAGTAAAGATTGGGAGTTCATCTGTGGTTGCAATAGGCAGCTGTACTGGCTAGTTTTGTGTCAACTTGACACAGCTGGAGTTATCACAGAGAAAGGAGCTTCAGCTGGGGAAATGCCTCCATGAGATACAACTGTAAGGCATTTTCTCAATTAGTGATCAAGGGGGAAAGGCCCCTTGTGGGTGGGACCATCTCTGGGCTGGTAGTCTTGGTTCTATAAGAGAGCAGGCTGAGCAAGCCAGGGGAAGTAAGCCAGTAAAGAACATCCCTCCATGGCCTCTGCATCAACTCCTGCTTCCTGACCTGTTTGAGTTCCACTCCTGACTTCCTTGGTGATAAACAGCAGTATGGAAGTGTAAGCTGAATAAACCCCTTCCTCCCCAACTTGCTTCTTGGTCATGATGTTCGTGCAGGAATAGAAACCCTGACTAAGACAGCAGCTGATATGATTAGAGCTAGATAAATCCATTAGCATACAGACCCCATGGTTGAATATTGTTTGTCTGTAAATGAGAGTGAGATCAGGGGTGACACATATGTGTTTCCCCTCTTGTTACACGATGTCCTTCCCTGTTCTAAACACTGCCAGCAAGAAAGTCGCTACCAGACATGGCCTCCTGTCCTTGAACTAGAACTGAGAGAAAATAAACTTCATTTCTTTAAACTCAATGTTTCCTGTTGTGTTAAAGCAACAGAAAACAGATCAGTACAAAATTGTATCCTGATAAGGCCAAGACTGGAAGTAATCCAAGAATTAGTTCTCTTTGGGATAGAATACAGCCAGGTCATAACCAAGGATGACAGAGTCAATGCCAGTGGCCAGTAGTTTGGAGTCTGGCAGAAATTTGTACTGGGTCATGTTCAGGGAGTCTGTTCCATGGGAGGAAGCTCCAATCAATACAGTGGACTGGAGAACAGGGTCCAGCTAGGGTGAGCCAAGGAGTATGAAGAAAGAAGCCAGACCGGCCTGGGGGACAGGGTCAACAGGCAGCACCTTAGAACGGGGCCTCTTGTCTCTAGGAAATGATATGAGAGGTGGGAAATGGTATGAGAGATGGGGAAACCGAGGTAAAAGTGGGGCTTGGAAACCATGCCAGGAGAGTGAAATGAGCAGGGGAGTCCTGGTTTCATGGATGCATGACTAACGTCAGTAGGCATGACTAATGCCTTTGGGCAGCTGTTGGTCAAGAATGAACCTCGCCATGGGACATCTCTGAGACCATACAGCTCTGCTTTTCACTGTAGATTCTGACTGGGTATGTCTAGATGGACCCTAAGTTCGAGGTCTCTAAATATACTATAAATGGCAATCTCCTTACAGGCCCATGGATGTCCCCTGCTCCCTTCCCTCGCCTTGGTTTGACACCCACACCTGATCTTCCCATGTCCCTCTTCTCCCTGCTGATTTTCCCGATGACAATTCCTACAAAACCCCTTTGGTAGGAATCTTATTCTCAGGGTTTGCTTTTAGGGTACTGACCTAGAACACAGTGCTCCCATGAGATAGACATTGCTACCACTCAGTTTGAGATGAAGGAGCTGGAGCTCAGAGAGGGAAGTCATTAGCTCAAAGACACACAGCCTGTTAGTGGTAGAGTAAGCTACATCCAGGCCTTTTAGAATCATACGGCTAGTCTTTCCTCATTACAGTATCTCTTCCTGCAGCTTCCAGCCAAGCCCCTTGGCCACAGCTGGCATCTTTTTGCAGGCTGTTCCTTTCTTCCCAGCCCTTTGAGAAACTAATCGAGACATGGCAGACCATCCCACCCACCCCCTTTCAAACAAAGCTTCCAGGCTAGTGAACTTTCATTGTGCAGTACAATGCACAAAGACCTAACTCTGAGGCAGCTCCAGGATTCTGGTCTCCCCCCACCCCCACTTCTGAGGACCTGTCTGGATCTGCTTCTTTTTTATTTTTGTCCTAAGGCAGTTAAACAGTGGGACCTGTGAGAAGCATTAAATAGAGCAGAGGAGGAGACTTGAGGGAGAGCATTTCTATTCTTTCATCCAAGGGCAGAGAGGGCAGAGGCCAGGCATTGTGCTTCAAGAATATTTCCCGGGCTCAAAGCACTCCTACAGCCCCTACCACCCAAGGACTGAGGAAAAGCATGGGGCCACAGCATGACACCTCATCATCTCAGATAGCTCTCTTCTGCCTCCCTGGTGAGACGCCTTAGTGGGTGATGCTCTATTCACTCACTTACCTGCCTGTGCCATCCATTAGTCTTCACAGTGATGCTGTCTCAAAGCCCAAGATCAAGGCAGGGAGTGGCAAAGTCTCCAGTCTGGTCCCAGGCAAACACAGCTGCTGGCTCAAAGCTTCTGCCAGGAACTCTGAATCTATGTTCAAGCTTCAGGTTTAGCAATCCTGTGGACAAGTTCTTTCCACTCTCTGGTCTTAGTTTCCCCATGTGTGAGGCATAAAGAAAAGTGTGCAATCTGTCTTCCAAGTCTAGGATAAGAGTCAGTGACAATACTTTGGTTTTTATTTTTAACTTGTACAACCAGCCAAGGGCTCAAATGTGACTTCTAGACAAGAGTTGGAGGCAGTTGGAAGGTTGACTACTCAACCAGTTTCCTAGTGAGGATTATTGACTGTCCAGTGTTTAAGGGCTAGATATATTTCTTCTGCCATATGACAGACAACATACACTTGCCATGTGACTCTCTGGGAAACGCAAATTTCCTGGCGGCTCAAGAATTTCATGGTGCGAAGTCACCAGAATCCACTGATGAAACTCTAACCTTTACACGTGCATTTCCCTGCGAGTGCCATATGACTCTTTATTCATGTCCCTATAGATTTAATGAGGAGGATGTGGCAGGCAAGACAGGGGATGATGGAGAGAAAAATGGCTGCTTGGAAGATTGTGCATGACAGCAGCTGATGATGGGCCACGGAAGAGCACGAATATGCTAAAGCTTTCTGTGCACAGACACACCATACTGGGAACGTGGCATACTCCAGAGAAAAACAGAATCTGAACACATCTCCATCGCTACCAATGTCACAGAGGTAGAAGACTGGCCATGGGGATAAAGCAAGATTCTTGTTTCCAGATACAAATGACTGACACACAGCAGGTGCATCTTGAAAACATTGTCTCTAGCTCTGGGATGATGGACTTCAGAGAGGCCTAAGAGTCAGGCATGGTCATGCAGCCAGCTTTTCTAGAGTTGGGTGATAGACTGGGTGATAGACACGGGGCTTAGCATAGACAAATGAAAGCTTGGGTGCAGGAGGCTAAATTTGCCACTAACTGATTTGTCATTGTTTGCCTCTTGGTATGTCACATCATCTTTTTGAGCCCAAGTTTCTTCACAAAGGTAGAGAAAAGATGGGCTGGTGAGATGGTTCAGGGATAAAAGTACCTGTGTTGACCCTCTGGACCCCATATAGTGAAAGGAGAGAACCATTTCCTACAAACTGTCTTCTAACCTCCACATACACAAATACAAACTTAAAAATGTATATATATATATATATATATATATATATATAAAACAGACATGGTATACTGGTGTGTATAGCTGTTAACACAGTTTTAGGCAGATGGAAAGGACTCAGAATAACTGAAGCATTATTTTAGCTATTAGAACTCAGTTCTTGCTCCCTCAGATTCTCTAGCCCTGACTTTTTCTTATTACTCACCTACCTTCAGGGAGGTCATTCTGGCTGTCTGGCATTTCCCTGTGAGCCATTCATATATGGAAACAAGACCCTTGCTTTATCCCTGTGGCCAGTCTTCCATCTCTGTGACATTTGCAGCAAAGGGGATATGTTCAGAGAGCTCTCCGCTGGATTCTGGTTTTCTTTGATGCTGATATTTTCCCATTGCCAGGGCATTCATCTTGTTTGGGAATGGTCAGTGATGTCTGTCTGTCTTGGCACTTGAAGTTTCCGAAAGCATTCACTTCCAAGCCAGAGTGTCCAACCCACTGCTCCCAGAATGTGACATCTGCCCTCTTTTGGTTGAGGTAACTGGTTGAGCATACCACAGTCTCGCTTTAGCTTAGGAACATGAGTTTGACTTAATGAGTGGCAGAAGATTATTGGCAACCATTTTTCCTCCTTGGTGTCTGAGACCCCACATTTAGGAAATTGCTTGCTTGGTTAAAGGTAAGGTTTCTTCCATTACGCAGCTCTCCCTAGAAAGTACACATCTATTATATTCTATCAGGAATGCTTTCAAGAAAGGCGTTTTTGAATGGGCCACATACTGAGTAGTTCTGTTCTTCTCTATAATACAGCAATCTCAGCTGTCCTCACAGTCTTAGTCCTGACCTTTCTCTGCAGTTACCAGCAGGCCTGATAGTGTCTTTAGGGGTGGCCACTCAACCCTGTGAGATGAATAGTTCTATTTCTTCCTAACTTGTTTGAAGTGAGATGAGAACAATTTCAAACTTTTATTAAGAAGCACACCTGAAGTAATGAACCTGGAGATGGAAACACGGGAATTATCACAGATACGGCAGAATCTAAGGTATTACAAAGAGATACTTTGAAGAACTGAATCTTAAACAGGTGAAAAATTGAAAAAAAGAAAGTAGATAAGTCCCTAGACCAATTCCTAGACCATAACATGCAATGAGGTTGAAGTTGTCATGGATAGATTCCTGAGAAAGAGACACCAAGGACAGAACACCAGAATTCTACTTTAAATCTCTGAAGAAAGAGATTGAGGAAAATTTTAGAAGCTGGAAGACCACCCACACTTTTGTATCTGTAGGATTAATATTATAAGAGTGGTAGTCTTACCAAAAGCAAGGTGCAGATCAGTACCACCCATATCTAAATCCCATGAACCTTCTTCAAAGAACTAGAGGAGAAAGAAAAACGTTAAAATTCATATAAAGGCACAGAAGACCCTGAATAGACAAGGCAGAACAATTAACCTTAAAAATAGCATGACATCTTATTTCAAATAATGCCTTAGATCGAGCCATAGTAACAAAACCAGGATGGCATAAAAACTGACAGTGGAATAGACTAGTACCCAGGAATAGACACATGCAGCTACAGGCCCCTTGCTTTGTGATGAAGCTGCCCAAACCACACTGTATTAGTCACTGTATTTTCTGTGATAAAATGACATGACCACAGGTAACATGAGAGAGAACATATCTTGGCTTATAGTTCCAGAAGGCTAATGGCAGAGACATCAAGGCAGGAAACGGTAGCCTGGCAGCAGGATCAGAAAGCTCACAATGCCTGAACCACACGAGACAAGCAGAGAGGAAGTGGGTGAGGATTTTTATCTCAAAGCCTTCGGCTCACAGTGATGTGCTTCCTCCAGTATACATTCACCAACCTCCCCAAACAGCACCACTAAACAGAGACCAAGTGTTTGAACTCACAGAGCTGTGGGAGACATTCTCTTTCAAACCATCTAATGTAGGTAGACATTAGAGAAAAGGAAGCGTCGTAAGCAAATAATTGGCCCTAGGAAGGTTGGTTAGTCACATGTAGAAGAACAGAATTAGATTCCCATCTCTCATCTCAGGAAAAATAAAACAACTCAACATAGACTCAGAGACTTTAATGTGTGACACCCCCCCCCAACCTTTGACATTGTTTGAGGAAAACAGAGAAAACTTCAAGAGAGAGGCATAGAGAAAGGCTTTCTGAAAGGGCCCCAAAAGTGCAGGGAATAATAGCAAGGATAACCAACTAGGGTTTCATAAATTTGAAAGGCTTCTTCAAAGCAAAGGAAACAATCAGCAGAGAGAAGGAATGGGGATTAATATTTAGAAGAAGAAAAAGGAGGAGGAGGAGGAGGAGGAGGAGGAGGAGGAGGAGGAGGAGGAGGAAGAGGAGGAGGAGGAGGAGGACAACAGAAACCAAGGAGTCATCTGATCAATAAATGGGAAAATGAATTGAGCAGACAGCTCTCAAAATAAGAACAATCAGATGATAAATATGTAAAGCTGTCCAATATCCTTAGGCAAGAGGGAAATGAAAGTTAAAACGAAATGAGTTTCAGCCACAAGGAATGGAACTGTGTAAGGGTTCAGGAAAGTGGATGGAACTGGAAGTCATGATGTTAAAGGAAATAGGTCCAACTCTGAAGAGTCAATATCACATGCTTTGTTTCAGATGTGGACCATCCTTTAAAAAATATGTGTGATATGCAAAGCAGGATGGGAACTATGAGAGGAAGGAAGAAGTCTTTCCTATGCGTGGGAAAACGAAGGCAGGTAAATTTCTCCAGGATTACCAAATGGAAGATCCAGAACTTGAGGCAGCAGACCAAGTTAACTACTTAATCACCGCTCACTCCTGCTTCCTATGAAACCCAGATTTGCCCCCATGCTGACCCATGAGGACTTTCAGCCCAGCACAGGGGTTATGTCTCTATCTGAGAGGTGTTTCCCCTGCAGCTTCTGGCTGCATCCCATCAGCCTCCATCTGGTCCTCTGCAGATGCTGCAGATTTCCCCAGTGGCTGCTGAGAAACACACCAGGAAGCCAGGGTCCTGGTGTCAGACAGATCCTGGCTAGTTTCCTAACACGGAGTGCTTCTGGATCTTTAGGAAAATGGCCTTACCTTCCAATGGTTTTAGTGATAAAACCATCACACATTTTCATAATGAGAACAGAGAACAAGGAATGAATGAAGAAGAGGGAGCTAAGAGACTTCACATGACTGACTGTGATGATGAGATTTGGTTTTGGTTAAGATAGAGAGAGCATAGGACACTTTCATCTACCCAGCCCTAAGTTATCAAAGTGATTGGTGTCCATCAGAACTTGTCTAGCATGTTCAAGGCTCTGAGTGTGATTCCCCAGCCTCAGGGGCAGGATCTGATTATGAAAAGCCAAGATTTGTTGTAATGATTGTGGTGAGACCACACAAGTTCGCATGGCAAAGTTACTATTGGTGGTATAGCTTTGGAATTCCCATAAACTCTCAAAATACAGATGAAATAATTACAGAACACAACAACAAGTTCATAGGCATGAACAGTGAAATTAGGTGATAGGACACCTTTATAAAGCCCACACTCTAGGGGGTGAGTAAATACTGCGGACCGTGGTGAGATCTGTAGGGAATTAGCACCCAGGATGAGGAGTAGCAATCAGCACTGGGATGTTTGGCAAATGGAGGACAGGGTTGCTCTAGGTTAGCCCATACTTAGCCCGAGAGCAGAACAGATAATTTTGAAAACCCAGCCGAAATTGGGTGAGACTTTGGTTAAGTCCACCATGTGAGAGTTCAAGGGAAACTACAGGGCCATGTCTTTGGGTGCCTGAGAACTAACCACACAAGATGTCTGTTCAGAATGGGAGCACAGCCTCAGGAGGCACAGTTGATTATGGAGTCAAAGTCATATAGGAGAGTGACAATCATTAGAAAGGGAGACACACCTTGGAAAAACCTGCAGGAGAGACCAGGGCAAGGAAGTCAGTGAAAGCAAGCCACGTGTGCCCAAGTGCTACAGCAGAGATTTCTAGTTTCTGGGTCATGCCTTCTAAACGTTCAGAAAAAGCCAGCTGTGCATAAAAATTAGTAACAGGATGGAATCAAGACTGAATTTTAAAGACAAAATTCAATCCTGACACTGAAATGGCTCAGTAGCTAAAAGAAGGACTGGAGATGAGTTACCAGTGTCCACTCAGTTGACTCAAACTAACTCCAGTTCCAGGGGATCTGGCATCCTCTTCTGGCCCCCATGTGCATTGTACACATGTGCATATACCCATACACATAACTTTTAAAGAAACCTTTAAAAAAAAAAGAAAAGAAAAAGTCAACCCAACACATTCAAACTAAGAATCACTGAAGATAAAGGGCTAAAAGAGTAGAAGGAACACTATAAACTCTAAGAAAACATACCTGAAATAAAATATAACTCCAAATCCCTAGTTACAAGAACGCATTGAGACTTTGAGAAGTACTGACACAAAATAGCCAATTCTAAGACCAGCTTTAGTAAAATCACCTGAAGACACTGGAAAAAGAAAACAAGAAGATTTGGGAGTAGGGGTGGTACTTAGGTTCAAAAGCTGGCGATTTTAATTGGAAACAGAATGAGATCATTTGTTAGAATTTTAGGAAGAGGTCCTTCCAGAAGATGTTATGTAACACATCTAATGTGTTGAAGGAGGTTGCTCATGTCACAGGGCTTTTACTTCCATCCATGCTCACATTCCAGTGTATGGGAAAGTGAACACATGCAGAAGAACTCCTGGAAGGCTTCCCCTGGGACTCTTACATTTTTATTTAGTATTGTATGTGTGTGCTGAGTTGGAGTGTGTTCATGCTGAGGTCACAGGACAACTTTGGGGAGTCACTGTGTGGTTCCATGGTCAAATTCATGGGGTAAGGCTTATATAGCAAGTATTGGTACCCACCAAGCCATCTTGTATCCTTCCCTTGAGACTTTCAAGTGGACTCTGCTAGCAAATAAACACTAGTTGTATACTGGAGTACCAGGCAGCCAGGAAGACAACAATACAACTCTTAATTGTTGCGGGAAATAGTAAAAAACTGGACAGGCAGGCTTCCCACACTACCATCAGTAACAGCCAGCAACTAGCAGTCCACACAATTCCAGGGGGCAGACTCAACCTTTCTCTTGGCCAGAGCCCCGGAGTCCCCTTGTAGACAGCTGCCACCACTGCTGGGCTCATGCAATGAAAGCCCACCCCATGGTCAGCCACCACAATACCCATCTACCCGATAGAAACAAAATTCTTGGGGCTTATATTTAACCAATCAGATTTATGTATCAATAAATTCTCAGTTTACAAGATGCCAATATAATAATTTCAGAACCAATTGATAATGATAAAAGCTTTATCCCAATTATTCTAACCTTATGATGTCATAACTAACTGTGACTGGTTAAGGCCACGCTGGTTCATGTCCACCTCCATCTTCCTTTCTCTCTCTGATGTTCTCTGTCCCTGCAACTCTTAGCTCTGCCTCCCTTTTCCCTGTCTAATCACAGGCCTCCTGCTGCCCTGAGGTAATTGGACAGGGAAAATCTTGCAACACGTAGTAAGCATTCAATGAATAATGCTTGTATAAGATTACAGAACCAATAGATTTTATTTTTTTAACTTAGAGAAAAGAGAGCATAGTGGCTAAATACCCCGGCAGGGAGTGAGATGCGTGCACACTACACAGTTACAAAAATGACTGCAGAGAGAAGATCAAAAGCAAAACCAATTTATTTCTGGCTTTAAGTCATCATATTAGAAGTGGCATCATGTAGGTGATTACCGTACTGCTTCTCTGAAATTGTTATGAATGCAATGTGTTATAAAGCAAATGAGTCATTATGAGATATTCAAATCTATTATCTCCAAAGCCTCGAGAACAATTATCCCTTGTATGGAAGAAAGGAGACACAGATTAGATGTACAGAAAGGGTTATGCAGAGACTTTGCAGTTTGGACTTCAAATTATATGTCCATGTTATAGGCATTCGTTCCAACATTTAACTTAGATTTGACTCCTCCCATCCACTCCTTTCCACTACTTCTTTCCTTTCTTCTTCCCTCTTGTTCTAAAAGAACAAACCAACCAACCAACCAACCAACCAACCTCAAACTTAAAAAAAAATCTTTAAAAAACTTTATTTACATGTATGTGTGTGTGTGTGTGTGTTGTGTGTTATGTTAGTGTGTACCAAATATGTGCATGGGCCCATGGAGACCACATGAGGCCATCATATATGTTCTGGAGTTGGAGTAATGCGTAGTTTTGAGCTCGCTGATGTGGGTCATGGGAAATGACTGAAAGAGCAACCAGTGCACTTAAACATCAAGCCATCTGCACCCCCATCCCTGTAATCTATTTAGTCTTCCTATGTGGCTCAGATGGCCTTGGACTCCTGGTCCTCTTGCCTCAGTCTCTTGAGTGCTGGGATTTGGAGGTGTGTACCATCATGCCTGGCCCCTAACTCATCCCTTCTCTGGCTAGATAAGATTTGATTACATATTTTTACAATCATAATTAATTAAATATGTATTTACCTTACTTTTCCGTATTGATAGGTCATGTGTAGATGAGGCATATTTTAAAATGAGAATTTCCTAGAACTTGATCGTAGGGTCAAGTACTATGCTCTCTAATCAGCATTAGATAATTGCAATTCAAAACAGTTGTAACCATTTAAATTTCTACTATGAATGAACCACATTCCTGCTTGCCTGCTTTCAGTACCGTGGCTTTGCATCTATTAGACAAATAGAATAATACATGCATTTATACATTGACTTATTCATTAAAGAGATTAAAGATTTTACAAATGTGGAGGCTAATTCCTATTCTTTGTGTTTGTGTGTGTGTGTTGGTTTGAGTATGTGGTGTCTAAGTGTGGTGTGTGTGTGTGATGTATGTGGTATGTGTAATGTGTGTGTTTCTGTGGTATGTATGTGTGTGTTATGTGTGTATGTGTATATGTAGGTATGTGTGGTCTATGTGGTATGTATTTGTTAGTGTGTGTGTGTATGTGTGTATGTGTGTGTGGTATGTGTAATGTGTGTGTGTGAGGTGTGTATGTGTGGTGTTTGTGATATGTGTAATATGTGTAATGTGTAAATGTGTGGCATGTGCATATATGTGTGTATATGTATATGTGATGTGTGTATGGTATGTATAATACTAAGTGTGTGATATGTGTTGTGTGTGCAATGTGTGTGGTGTGCTTGTGTGTATGTGTGGCATGTGACATGTGTGGGTAGTTGTACATAATATGTATAGTGTGTGTGTATAATATGTACTGTGCTTGTGTGTATACCATGCTTATTTGAACTCTGACTTATTGGAAGCCGAGTGCTTATCTTTATATTGCTAACCTCCCAGAACGTTCAACGCATTGCACCTACTTATTTTCCTTATTCTGGCTCTTTTACTGCAAGCATGAAAATGAAAATGTTTGCATTCTTATTGAACCAGATTATTCTTTCCCTTTCTAGTGGTTTCTGAGTTTTCTCTTACCCTACCCCCTTTAAGGTTTTAACTGGAAGTCACAATAATTTTCCCATCTTTCTTTCTAGTGGTCCAGTATGTGTACTTGTAGCTCATTGAAAATATATTTTGTGTGTGTGTGCTATGACATAGGGATGGACATATTTGTTATAACACTAACCAGCTATCCATTTTCAAAGGAATTTTAAAGCATCTTTTGTTAAGTGTCTTAATCCATATTGATTTGAAAAGGGCCCCTTTCTGCTTATTCATTGCATGTTACTTATCTTTGATATGGCTTTCTGTTACACTGATCTATCCCTAATTTTTTTCCTAATTCCATACTTGCTTTTCTTTGTCTTCAAAAAGAGGAACAAGGAACATCTATGGACTCAATTTTTTTGTGGTTACTTCTTTTTCCTGGTCCCAGACCTATGTGTGCCTGACAGCTTGAGGTGAACAAATCTTGGTAATAGCAAGTGGTAATAGCAACCTTCCTTAGAAATCCCAGGTTCCCATTCTGGCTCATACTCCCCAGTCAAATTCACACCAGACCCTTTACTTATTACAGATTTGTGTGAATTTCAACACCTTACTCTCAAGTCCCCTTCTGTGTTATTATTTCTTTTAACAAATCTCTTCCTGTTCTTTTATTTATTTATTTTTTCTATTTGGCTGAACACCATATTTTTGGTCTGGTTTGCCTGCATTTCTCAAGGGTTCATGTGTTAGAGTTTGGTGCTAGTGTCTACCCTAGGTGAGGGAGAACTTTAGGAGGTAGAGTAGAGTTGGAGTCTGTATCACTCAGCTTTGCATTGCTGTGTCAAAATACCCTAGGGAAATGAGCTTTAAAGAGCAAAGGCCTAATTTTGTTCATAGTTTCACAGGCTTTAGTTCTTGTTCTCTTGGCCCATTTGCTTTCAGGCTTTCAGTGAGGCCTTTCACCATGGCAGCAGCATGAGGTAGAAGCTGTTCACTTCCCAGCAGCCAGGAAGCAAAGAGCCAGAAACTGGTACAGCATACCTGTCGAGGACATTCCATCAGGGACCTATGTCCATTTAAAGTTTTGGTCACTCCCCAGTAGTACCCCAACCAGGCACTTAGCTTTCAACACACGAGCCATTGGGGAATAGACTAGATCCAAATTATGACAGAGGGCTTGGGGGTGGGTGGGCATCACCTAGGGAGTGTGTAAAAAGCTTGTAATAGAACACTTCACTTTCCCCAAACTAAGCTGTTGAGAGTGAGCTGACTCATGGCTCAGTCAGACTTCCTATTTTACTACATAGTTTCCATTTATTATTGTGCTAGAAGGAAGCTCTCACCAGAAGGCAAAACCAACAGGGTTACCCAGTTGTAGATTTCCAGCCTCCAAAGCTTGAGCTAGTAAGCCTCCTTGAAAGGTTAGCAGCCTCGGGTATTTTATCACAGTAACAAAAATATATAGCAGTGCAGCTTAATACTTGCATTGTTAAATAAATATAAGGAAGGGATTCTGACTGAAGTGGTTTTATATTCATAAGAAGAACAAAGGAATATGCAATGCGTGCTTTTATATACAAGGATTCAATTTTTTTTTCATTCTGGGTCTTTTGAAAATGCCATTTAGTAGATTTTCATAGAGTGCTTATATTGTTTTTTTTAAATGTATTTTTAGATGAGTTATAACTGCTGTGCATATTTTGAATATGGTTCTGCTTTTCATTATGTTTTTCCCCAGTGTATTTTACAACTGATTTTTGCTTATGTAAAGTTGAGCTATCACATTTAAAAAATATTTACCCTTGCCAGAGTTTAGATTTGAAATGTCCCCAAAGTTAGCCCCAGCTTCATGCTATTGGGAGGAGGTAGGAGTTTTAACTGGTGAGGTCTAATGGGGAGTTTCAGGTCTCTAGGATGGTGTCTTTGAAGAGAAAGATTCTCTTTTCTTCCCAATAATGAGGTAAATGGCTTTGTTCTCTGGCACACTCTCATCACATCTTACTGCCAGAGGCTAAAATCAGTGGGTCCTTAAACCTCTAAAACTGTGACAAAATTAGAATTTTTTTACAAGTTCATTGTAACAGGTATGTGCTACAATGACAGAGAGCTATTATGCCTTCAAAAGTCAGGAGGAAAATTCATGATTATGCAGATCCTGGGAGATGGGGAAAGTAGGGAAGGGATGTGTAAAAGTTGGGAGAGAGAGCCACAAATGAGTCATGTTATTCTCCTATATTGCAAGGATGGCTGTGTGACAAAGGTGAGCTTCATTCCAGGATGAATTACTATTTATTTTGGACAAATGTTGAACACTATTACTAAGTCAGCACACTAGCCCACATACTGGCGGGTCTTCCAGAATCTCCAGGAACTGATGAGCTTTGGGTTAGAAGCATCATATTGATTGCCTCATTGGCTCAGGGGTGGAGTGTTTACAGTTCAGTCTGGGAAGATGTAAGCAAGCATCTTTTCATCCCACATAAAGTTATGACAACAGAAGAAAGACATTATTCTACTTAGGTCTACCATAATGAATTAGTGAGCTTGTTTGCAGGGTTCCTCATAGCAGTAGAAGTGTTTCAGGGGCAACTACATTACCAGAAGGCCCATTCCATCACTGGTGATGAACATGTGGGCAGCAGGGTAGAAGTTTTGCTCCTCAGCTATTGTTACTGCTTGTGCAACCTTAGTTGATGATGGTGGCAGTGGCCTTATGGATCTTGCAAATCTAGACGCACCCTGAGACTTGTGGTTTTGTTTACTTCCTGAGCCTTGTAAGTTTCATTTACCTCCCCCTTCTTAAGGCGACTCCCTCCAGGAGGGAATGTTTGACTCAAAGGATCACTCTGGCTCAGAGCTGGGGGAATCCATGGCCTGGAGATGGGGTGCCTAAGATGTTCTTTGTGGTCTGAATTATCAGGGACTGTGTGTGTCACCTGCACTCAATATTTGATGAGAATTATACCATTTACCTTCTCATAGAACTTTTAAACACTCTGTTGCAGATGAGTTATTTCCTATTTTAGATGGTTTCAGGAGTTCTGTGATGGAAAGTTGTCAGGTTGCACATACCACATTGCTAAGCCTCTAGTTGGTGATGTTGACATAGGTGGCCGCAAGATATAGACGAGAAGTGAAACTGTGGGGTCAGTATTTTTCAAGACTACATGTATGCTATGTCTGCTGTTGGCCTAGGTTCAATGCCCAGAAGAACTGAAGTCACATAGAGAGATTTCACAATTAAACGTGTAACAAGTTGTACAACTTGATTTAATGGGCTGTCTGCTGAGTGACACATGGTTGTTTGTCAATTAAAAATATCTTGAAGACCTTTGAACAAACCGAGGGGGACCTCTTTTTATGTCATGTCTCACAAACAGCTGTGCCCTGCTCCAGGTGCACATAATTGAGGAAACTGATTTGGGAGGGCTGGAAGCGTTGATGCTGTCATATTAATTTTCTCTATAAATCAACACATGGACTTGACAGCCTTTCAAAAATCCTTACCATGTTGCATTTATCCTTTGTATTCTGAAGTAACTTTATCTGTCCGGGACTCCAAGCAACTCATATTCATTAGATGAATATTTATTAAACATTGATAGGAACTGTGGTATAGGGCTCAGAACCTATCTTCAATAGCAGTGTGTAATGGAGAAATAGACATAGAAACATAAATCATACTAAACTTAAACTTAGTATGATTAGTATAATTATAGGGGCAGAGTGATACAGAATCACCATAGAGATTTACTAATTTGTTATTCATTCATTCATTCATTCATTCATTCATTCATTCAACAAAGAAGAAAGCTGATGTGGCTTCTGACTCAGGGTATTCAATCTTGGAGTAATTATAAATAAGCACACACTATGGTAACCTGAAGAGAGTGGGGGGGGGGCAAGAAGAACAGCCAAAAGTGTTGGAAGACTTAGGAAAGACTTAATAGGCAAAGTTGTGTCTAAGGTACATACATATTTGGAGATAGACAGATGAGGAAAGACATTCAGGTAATGGAAATGGTATTTGTTATTAAAGGGCACAAGTAGAGAAGACTGTGACACTTGAGCTTCACAATCTGTGTAACCAATTATAGATTTTTTTTCTTTTTTCCCCCTTTAGCTTTCTCCCTCTTGCTCTGTTCCCATTTGCTCTGGCCCCCGGTTGCTCCAGGCCCCACTCACACTGGCCCATTGGTTTTTTTATTTGTTTCTCATTACAGATGATTGTGAGCCACCCTGTGGTTGCTGGGATTTGAACTCTTGACCTCCAGAATAGTGGTCAGTGCTCTTAACCGTGGAGCCATCTCACCAGCTCCCAAATATAGAATTTACCAGGACACACACTCTTCCATGTGTTTGTGAAAATGTTCCCAGTGATAATAACTGGGGAGAAAAGACACACCCTGAATGTAGAAAGCACCAAACTATGGGCTGGCATCTCAGATGGAGTTAAAAAAAAAAAAAAAGCAAGGAGAGGACCAGTATTCATCTCTGTCTGCTTCTTGATTGCAAACAAGATGTGAGCATCTACTCCATGATCCCAATGATATCATCCCCTGTCACTACAGACTGGAACCTCAACCCATGAGTCAATGTAACACTTTTTTCCTTTAAGTTGCTTGGGTCAGGTATTTTGTTACAACAATGAGATAAGTAATTAATATGGAAGGTTAGACATATTGGTCAGGCTCAGTAAGTAGTGTGTCATGGACATTAGGTCAAGGCTAATATAGAAAGAAAGGCCAACCAATCAGATCTAGGTCACATCATTGGTCGTCTTGAATGGCCAGTCATGGAGCCCACTAACATCTGCAAACTTCATTAATTTCTACATTTTAACTTTCTCCTTTTTTAGCCTTCCCTTTAGAAATGCCAACACCAACTGTCCATGCCCTAACAATGTGTCTGATGCACAGGCTCAGGATTGAGAGTTCATATATATATAATAATAAGTTTTAAAGCTAATCTTATTTGCCTAATTAAGAGCTGTTCAGATCAATTTTTAATTAAAAAATAAAAATAAAATAAAAAATTCTCTCTCTCTCTCTCTCTCTCTCTCTCTCTCTCTCTCTCTTTGTGTGTGTGTGTGTGTGTGTGTGTGTGTGTGTGTGTGTGTATTCTATCAGTTCTGTTCCTTACTAGAACGCTGACTAATACATCCTAACTAAGAAGCCATACAACATTTCAGAGCCCACAATTCTTCAACCATTGACTGGGGATCATGATAGAATCTGTTGCGAAGGGACTTAGTAAGACTTAAGTCACACAGAAGTTTGGCATACTCTCTTACCAGTATTAGGTATTTGACAAATAGTACTTACTGCCATTGTTGGTAAACAACAAGTCTGGCTGTTCAGGCAGCTGGGGGAAGAGACAAATGAGTCATAAGAATGGCATGGTGTGATGGGTAATTCTCGTCAATTGATTAGATTGAGTAGTGTTGCTGGGTATGTCTATGAGGTCATTGCCAGAGAGGACTAAGGTATGAAGACCCAGGCTTGACGTGAGCAGTCCAACCCTCTAGGATGGGACCTGAGTGGAATATGAATGGTTGTTACCTTTTTTCCCCTCACAGTCATTCCCTTGATTTTTTTTTTCAGCCCAAAAGACAGGGTGGCTCTCACCTCTCACATTTGTTAATATCATTTTTTTGTGGGACATCTTACAAAATGATGCCCATAAATCACAACAAATTCATTCTTGGGAGAGAAATAACAAAGCTTGATTTTGCTCTGGTTGAGAAACATCCCCAGAGTCACATAACTTGTGGGAGGTGGAAGCAGGATTAATTAAGATGCTGCCTTTTCTGGCCTCCAACTTTATATGTTCTTCTATTTATCACACTCCTTCAGCAATTCCTTCATTGAAATTAAGAACCAGGCTTCTAAACAGAGCCACTTGCTTCTCACACTTACTTCTTTGCTTCAAGAAACCCGATTTTTATGGCTAGCTCAAACATTGCTGCTTGTTAAAAAAATGCGAAGAGACAAGGAAACAGGGCCTGAAATGTTTTATCTGGAAAAACAAACTCATGTGCTGACAAACAAGGAGACAATTAGCTTTGTTTGGGCTGAAGCCAGAAGGGTATTTGTGTCATGAAAGAAGTCTGTAGAATGTAATAGGATTATTGTAGGGTGGTAAAATCCATCTGGTGGGTGATGGGCAGTACACATTTAAAAAAACCAAAATAACAGAGGAGCAAAACAAGCCTATATACATCTTTTGTTCTTTCCAAAAGAATAAATAATTAAAAATTAAATCATGAGCCGGGAGTGGTGGTGCACACCTTTAATCCCAGCACTCGGGAGGCAAAGGCAGGTGGATTTCTGAGTTCGAGGCCAGCCTGGTCTATAGAGTGAGTTCCAGGATAGCCAGAGCTATACAGAGACACCCTGTGTCGAAATAATAAATAAATAAATAAATAAATAAATAAATAAATAAATAAAAATTAAATCATATATGTTGGCACCCAAGTTTACTGAAACTCTATTATTAGTAGCAAGAAAATGGAGCCAGTTTAGATGTTATCAATGGATGAACAGACAAAGAAAATGTTGTCCATACACACAATGTAATTTTATTCAGCCACAAAGAAAAACAGAATCATGAATTTTCAGGAAAATTGATAGATATGGAAATTATTACATTAAGTGAAATAACCTAGACTGGGAGAGATAAATACCTCATATGAATATGTGAATCTCAGATTTTAATTTTCATATTGAATATAGATGGAGGGGTGGGTATAGGTTCTGAAACAGCAAGCTTAGGATGAAAGGAAAAAATGAAGCCCTAAAGAAAGGGAGAGGGGAAGCGAAGGTAGCAGAATCCATCTGACATGGAAAAGGAATGGCTCTGCTAAGGAAAGGAGAGGCACAGGTCAGGGAGGCAGAGTGAATATGGGCAGAGGAGCAACAGAAGCAAAACGGCTATGAAAATATGATAATGAAATCCCAGTAATCTGCATCCAAATAAAAACAAGAAAGAATTTATAAGCCAAATAAAATAAATAAAACCATATAAAAATGCAATGTAGGAATGGCCTAGTAGCTGAAATCACACTACTATCCTCAAAGATGATTGCTTCCTTCGCAAATCTCCATTAACTCTGAGCCACGTGCTGTGTTAGGCACTCCACTTACATGCTATCATTTAAACCTCAAGGATGCTACAACATACATATTGTTAGTTATATTTAGAACATTTTTTCCTACAAATATTTTGGTCATATTCTTTCCCCTCCTCCACCTTTGCCCAGATTTTCTTCCCTCTCATTCTATATAACATCATATTCTTTTTCTCAAAAGCAAAACACCAAAAATAATACCCCCCCCCACACACACCACAAAAATCTCCCAAAACAAAATAATGTCCATTTTGTGGTGGACATCTTTTTCACAGCATATGGCCTGCCCTAGGCAAAGAGCTTCTTGGGCAGGGTTGGACTTTGTACCCATTTCCCTTTCTCTGTGCTGAGATTTGTCTAGTTTGAATTTGCACTAGTCTGTGCATGCTTATCGGAATCTCTGTGAGTTCATGTGTGCTTCATCCCCATTGTGCCTGGAAAATGCCATTTCCCTGGAGTTACTCTCCACCTCTGCTCTTACAATTTTTCTATCTACAAGGATCTCAGAGCCCTGAAGGGAGGGCTTTAATGAAGACACTCCATTCAGAGCTGTGTATTTTGCTTTCTGTATGTTTCCAGATGTGGGTTTCTGTGGTAATTGCCATCTATTGCAAGAAAAACCTTATGTGATGAGGGTTCAGTGATGCACTAAACTAGGAGTATAGAAATATGTATTTATAAGTCCTGGTATTGGTCAAAGGAGCACCTTGTTGGTGGTATCGTTAGGGGAAGACCACATGGCAGTCTTTTCATCCTAGCTTTGGTGACCAAAGCTGCCTTATGCCTAGGACTCATAAACATCAAATCATATCCAGGCAGTGCAGCACTGGAGGAAGAAGACAGACAGAGACCCACAGAAATGCCATGTCATACAAGGACATTCCCTCTAATTCACAGCACAAACGGACCATAGTTGCCCACTTGCTGCCTTGATGCATGTACAGAGAATGTCACTCAGGGGCCCGCTAGCTGCACATTCAGCTTGCAGGGGGAGCCCCCACAATGAGCGAGTATGTGGTGGTCATATGGGAGAGAAAGAGAAGTGGAGAAGCTTGGGCATTATCAAGAGAGATGGAACTGGAGACTGGAAGGTCGAGAGGAATAGCCCGTTGTGAATGACAGGGCAAGAGTGCAGGAGAGCTGTCCCTGCCATTCAACTGGTATGATGTGGTGTGGGTAATGGGGTGAAATGCCCCCATCTTCGGTAGTGGGGAGAGCCAGCTCTGGGGGAGGGAGGGAGGGAGGGAGTGAAGAAGGTAGGTAGGGATGGAGAAAACAAGTGCTAGCTCTGCTTTCTCATTAGCTGTAGCACTAGGTAGAGTGGTCCCTACACACTGCCTGTGCAATGCAATGGAGCTGGTTCTGGAGGCATGGGTGTGGGTGAGCCAGCTCTAAGGGCATGATAGCAGAAGAGTTGATTCTGCATCCTGGAGATGGCAGCATTGCATGTCTTAGCCAGAGCAGTGTTGGAGAGCTTGCCCTGGTGGTTCAGATAAGAGAGAGCCCTCATGCTGACCAACCAGGCCCAGATCCAGGGTTCTCAGTTGACCCACTCACAAATCTATAGTGTCTTCAAACATCTGGGATATAAGAAGAGTTTAGTCTTGCTGATCCAGGGCTGCAGGATCTCCATGACACAGGGCAGTAATGGGATGACCCAGAGGAGTCCCGGTGAGGATATCATATGGTGTCACGGAAGCCAGAGATCTCAGTCTAGACTGATGACTAGATTGCAATGAACATTTGCAAGTGAAGATGTGTGGACAGTAGGATGTACTGGAGGGATACTGTAACATACTACAGCTTCTGCTTTGTGATTGTTTTTATGCCTTTATTGTAGTTTGTTCGTTCATTTGTGTGTGTTTTATTTTGCAGGGAGGGCAAAGGGTGGATATGAGGGGACAGGGAGATGAGTGTGACTGGGGTGGATGATGTGAAACTCACAAGGAATCAATAGAAAGTTAAAAAAAATGTACTCGGGTTGTTTTATTGCTATGTTCATTTTGCAAAATAATTGTCATAGGTTTTTATCCTAAGGCCCATGATCTATTTAGTTTTCCGAACTTGACCTCATTAATGGTGTCAGGCATGGGTGTCATCTAATGGACTGAGCCTTGACTTCAATCGAAAGGTGGTTGGTTACTCTTATAATGTTTGTGTCACTATTGTATCCATGGGTATCTTTTTCAGGCAGGCCACTATTGTAGCTCAAAGTGTCTTTATCTGGATAAAATAGATGATTACTTTTCTATTTGGATGGTTTATGGTATTAGGCCAAAATAACTTAAGAAAAAAAATGAAGAGTATAAAATGAATGTGGAATCTGAGCCTCTGTCTGAGTCATTGTTCTCATTTCTAGCTCCTATAAAACCTTTTAAGAGTCCGGATATGCCACATAAACCTAGATCATGGACAGGAATGTGGATAGCTAAGCATTACAAAGGTCTAAGTCAAAGTTTATAATTGGTTCTGGTCCAAAATCAAATGCATTGTTTGTAAAATTCTCCTGAGACAGCAAGACAACATAATTCCAATTGAAATAGGCCCACTGTTGCCTATGATGTTAGAACTGTTATCCTCTGAATCATGGATTTCTGTAGGTGACATGTGGATATTTTAATTCTCTTCCCTGATCCTGATATCTAGTAAAACCTGGCCTCAATACAAACATGCTGATCTACTGACCAAATTGGTTGATTGATTAATTGATATATTTGGAGCTTTATGGCTAAGAACTTCCAACTCCTGTTGGGAATTGATTTTAAACTCTGTAGGTTAAAAACAAAATCTATCAACTCCTTTATAGGGAATGGTGATGAGGCCCAATCTTATTAAAAAGAAACTGACAATTTATCATCCTTCAATATCTCAAGGCTCATTGTGTGTGTGTGTGTGTGTGTAATCTTGCCAGGATATCAATTTCTTATTCAATATCTAATTTATTTAAAGTTTGAAGTTTTATTGATTGAAGAGCATCTATAATTTTTATGCCCAATTTTCTGAATACATAAGAAAGAAAAGCTCACAGAGATAGACAGGCATGATGGGCATAAAGGATTTTGTTTACTTAAAGAACCACTTTCTCTAAACCTTGGCTATGATGATTTTCTTCACAAACTAACTTCTTTGTTTTTGTTTTGTTTTGTTTTGTTTTGTTTTGTTTTTGCTTTGTTTTGTTTTGTTTTTGCTTTGTTTTGTTTTGTTTTCTCTTTTCAGGAGAAGAAGAGTCAAGCTCTTGCAAATGTAGCCCTAGGTCACCTATACCTGGAGTTCATGTTCTTTCTGCCTTTGCTTCCAGAGTTCTGGGATTAGAAATGTACACTACCACATCTGCTATGGACCCCATTGCTTGTGGTCTTTTTTGTTCCTGACAAAAGAGTCCTTTGTCAGCATGGCCAACTTTGTTTTAGAAACCCTTTCTTTCT
Organism: Mus musculus; assembly: GCF_000001635.26. Classification (NCBI taxonomy): domain Eukaryota; kingdom Metazoa; phylum Chordata; class Mammalia; order Rodentia; family Muridae; genus Mus; species Mus musculus. Next base: position 19,570,717 of record NC_000074.6, read on the forward strand.
GATCAACACTCACATGCTGTTTACCAAAACTTATCATTTAATGCATTTCACGAGCTAAATATACTCTCAAGCAATAAATTGAACCCTCTGGCCAATGGAGGCATCTACCTCCTCTGGATTGGTCAGGACTTTATCTTATAGGACACATTCCATCTGAGAGCTGGGTATCAAGGAAACGAAGCTGGTAAGGTTTAGAAGTGAGTGCATGGGATTGACTGGGTATATTCTACTTCCTGTTGTGACAATGATGGGCTCTTAGTGGGGCCTGGAATCTTAAGTATAGTCAGACGGAATAATTCTTGAAATAAATCACATTTCTGCCTGGTTTATGGTAGCCCCCATTTTTGCAGGCACAGGAGGAGAGAGTCCTAACAGATAGAATAGGAAAGCAGATCCACAGATGGATGCAGCCATGTCCACACTGAGATGCTCCTCATTTACGTGACCCCATGAATTTCTTCTTCCCTAAACACCTTCTAACCACTTGTCACCAAGAGCTTTCACCAGTCCAGGGGAGTTTATTTTCTCCACTTTGCACCTAGGCGAAGCTCAGCAAGGTTGGACTTGAAGATTACAAAATGATAATTCTCAGAGCCAGAACCAAGTGATCAGTCACCCCCCTCAGCACCTGACACCTGGGATGAGTCAGAGATCTTTCTGTTTTCCCATTATTCCCTTGAGTTACTTTATAATCATACTTGCTTATTTTTAATGTTTTCTAATTATAAAATTAATGCACACCTATCGTGGATATTGCAAAGAAGCATAAAGAAGATGAGAAATTTACTAACGATCTTGCCACCTAGAAGAAATAAGTGTTGCAGTGGCTTGCTATTTTCTCTACAGGCATCAGAAGCCTAAATGTTCACTGAACTCATCTGCTTTCTTTATGAATAGATAAAATTGACACAGCCCTCCCCCTTCTCTGATTCTCATCAGCCCAATGTCATGGAACCAAGCACACTCTCTGTCCTGTACTAGATGTGATATTATTTTGGCAGTTCTTTAAGCAACTTGAGTCCTTTGTTGATCTGTCATTTGGAGTTCATAATCTTCAGTAAGTTTATATTTAAAAAAATCTAATAAAATCAACAAATAATTTGAAGACATACAACATTTGACCCCGAGGGAGTATAATAGTAATGGCTTATGAGCTTACTTCCATTTCCAGTTAGAAAACATTTTTGTAAAATCCTATACAGAATCATAAGATACAAATATGAATAAGTAAATGATTAAAAAAAAACCTCAAAGCTATCTACAACCTATACATTGCCAAAGATGGACTCGAGGTCACGGGAGAGTTATTTAGAAACCATGATTTTTATTTAAAAAATTTAGATAAATTTTAAGTGGCTTCAATCTTAGAAAGTAGCCAAACAAACTCTGCAGACCCTGAGAAGAGAGGGAGTAGACTAAGAGACGAAATAGAAAAAGAAAAAAAGAAAACAAAAACAAAACAAAAAAACAAAGCAGAAAACACAGCAAAACAGTGCACCATTGCTCTTGAACACTAAAGTGAATTGGAGCATGAGCAGCATCTGTGTAGGAAGGGGCTGCTGAGCAGATAGCTCAAACAGTGGACTTCTTGCCTTCTAAGCACAAAGACCTGAGTCCAGTCCTTAGACCCAAGGTACAAAAGCCAGATATGACAATCCTAGGGCTGGGGAGAGGAAGGATCCCTGGGGCTCACTGGTCAGCCACCTTAGTGAGGAGCCCTCATCTTTCCTTAATTTAATTAATTTATTTTTCTACTTATTCACTTGATATCTGGCTCACTGCACTCCTCCAGATCACCCCCACACCATGCCTCCTTCCCTCTCCTCTAAGCCAGTGGAGGCTCCCCTGGCTATCTCCCCACACCCTGGTACTTCAAGTCTCTTCAAGGTTAGGTGTTTCCTCTCACCCTTAGTCCAGTCAAAACAGTCCAGCTAGTAGAACATATCCAACTCACAGGCAACTGTTTTGGGGATAGCCTCCGTTTCAGTTGTTTAGGACCCATGGGAAGGTTAAGCTCTAAATCTGCTACATATGAGCAGAGAGGCCTAGGTCTAGCTGGAGTATGTTGTTTGGTTGGACTCTGAGAGCCCCCAAAGTCCGGGTTAGGTGACTCTGTTTGTCTTTCTCTAGAGTTCCTTTCCCCTTCAGGCCCACAATCCTTCATCCTCTTCTTCCATAAGAGTCCCTGAGTTCCATCCTGGTTCCTGAAGAACGATACCTGAGCTTGTCCTCTGTCCTCCACATACATAGACACATGTGTATCCCCTTACCACATTTACACACAAAAGAAGGTGAGGTGCTGGTACTATACTTAGTTATTGCTGAGTCCACTCAAGTTCTTTCCATATTACCCCTTTCTGATTTGTTCTAATTGTGTTGTAGAAGGGAATGAATCCATCCAAGTACTAATGACTAAGTATGTTCATGCACACATTTGGAGACAGTTCTGGGCTCTGTGGATCACCTAGAAAGTGTGTGGGGATCCCTTGCTCTGCACCTTCTTGGATGCTGGAGATAGCATGGATTTAAAAGCAGCTGCAATTTTATGTCTTCCATTTCCCTGAGGACTTACTCCTGATCTGGGGAGCCACATATAACCAAAAAAAATCATTAAGTTATCATAAAACTGTAATTAGTGTATGTGCCATATGAACACAGTCTGAGAGATCAAAAATTCTGTTGAGTTGATACCTAAGCTATGTTCTGACACTCACAAGCACTCAAGGATGGAGGTTGGGCCATCCTTGAGTTGTGGTGGATGGGGTATTTTTCTGCACATGGAAAGAAAATGTGTATCCATAGCACAAGATATGACTGAGAAAGGAAGCAGATTTGAGGACAAGCAAGTCCTTGTGGATCATGCTAATTATTTTATCCTTATCCTAGGAATCATAGGAGCTGGGACTCTTTGGCATCTACCCTTTTGAGAGATGATGAAATTTATTCCCAGGAAAGGTGAGGGAGAGATGGAGGAAGGAATTGTCATTTAACAAATTTAAGAGGCCTTAGCATATATGTTACTGCACATTTTGATACTTTCCTGTCACTATTCTGAATGTATAAACTTAAGGCTTGAAATAAGGGGCATTAACTTCCCTTCAGCTCTGGTGGCTTGAATTCAGTGGTGAGCTAAAAATTCAAGTATCCACAAAGGTGATCTCTTCCAAGTGTTCCAGGGCAGAATTTACTCCTTATCTCTGTCAGCTTCTAATGGTTGCTGGCATTGTTTGTGGTCGCCCATTCCAGGTTCTGCCTCTGTTTTCATGCGGCTTTCTCTCATCTGTCATCCCATATCATCGTGCCTCACTCTCATAAAGAAACTTGTTGTTATATCATCTTTGAACCACTGAGATGATCAAAGATACCTTTATTTCAAGATCCTTAATTTGGTCTGATTTTCAACATCCTTTTGCCAATAACACAGTATTCATATTCTTTATTAATACTTGAGTATTTTGGGGGTCATTATTAAGTTGGCCATAGAAGAGAGCGGGATCTGGGGCATGGATGTTGCCTGGAATTTTGGCTTACAAACTGGATGGATAGTGCTGAGATGAAATTGTAGTCACTGATAAACTTAGCTTGATCATGGACCCATCTGTCTGACAACTTGTAAATATAAGTCTAGAGTCTAGAGGAAAGCTTGGATCTAGAGCTTTTGGGAATTGACACAGCAGGATGTAAATAGTATGATCCACAGGAAAGATTGCCCATTCAGAATATAAAGGAAGGTCTAGAAATGTTTGTAATCAAACCTTGATGGACTTAGAGGTGAATGGTGAAATAAAGAGAATTGTCAAAGAATATTGGAGGCAAGCAAGCATAGGGAATACCTTATTAACTTGGACTCCACTTGTCTTGGACTATCTCCATACACTCTTGTAATGATGCTCTTATCAACATGAGGCCATCACCTGAAAATACTATATGTGTCCACCCCTCTCCTAACTAACATAGCAATCAAAAATCTCCACCTGCCTAGAGCTATGTGTGGGTACCACTAAAAATAATGAAATACATTTTTGTTCTTCAAATAAACATCAATAACTGCCTTTTGTTTCATTGAGAGTCTTTTATTCAAATTTATTTTAGAATATATGTAGGTACCAAAATAAAGGGATAAATCTAGCTTAGAGTAGTTGGTGGTATATGCTTAGTAAGATCAATTGCCTCCTCTTACTTTAAAGGGTAAAAATCCTTGTTTGACACATACCTATGCATAGTTAAAATAAGATGCATCCTAAGAAAGAATATGAGAAGTAGAAAAATGGTTAGGTAACAAATTTGTCAGTCATACTAGAGAACCACTGGCCTGTTGCTACTCTTGACAGTGTATTCTGACCTTTACTATCAGATCTTTACTTTGTGTAGGCTTAGGTATTTCAAAACCTACTTTAATAAGGGTTGTCAAATGCTTCAACCTCTCTTCTAGCCCACCTACCCAAGGTAAGGGAGAAAAAGATGGTTAATATGACAAGAGGGATGTGGACCTGTTTAGAAGTAATTCTTTGGGGAGATTTCAATCTTTGTTGTCAGGATATCAGCAATCCAGCCTAAAACATCAAACACAAATCACTAGCAGCTGCTCTATCTAGAGGAAATTGTAAGGCTCCACTCAACTGGCACCAGTCTGCAGAAGTGGGAAGAAGCAGCCAGAATACCAGAAAAAAAAAAAAAAGTTTACTGGCACAATCACCTCTTTGAAGTCACAAGCAAAGATCAGTGAAGACCAGCAAAGTATTGCAAGGTGTACCAATGCAAGAGTGTCATCAGTGAAGACCAGCAAAGTGTTGCAAGGCAAACCAATACAAGATGAACCTCTCTCTCTTTATGGGATTCCATTTACCCTGTTTTCAAACATTACACATCCTCTCAAGTGTCTGCTCCAGCAAAACATCACGTGCCCTCTTACATGTCTGTTTCAACAAATCATTCTCTCATAAGACAGCTTCCTGAAAAATACCACATTACCTCTGACAAGACACCTTCCAGAAAAAAAAAAATCATGTGACATGAGTGAGTTTTCAAAGAAACCAGAAATTTCCCCTTCAACTTTGCTTCTGAATAAAGAAAGTCTGCTTGCCTCTTTCAGTTCTTAGAATAAGATGAAAAAAAAAAAAAAAAAAGGACAAACAAACAAACCTGGAAATGTCTGGTTCAAACACTAACTACCATTAGCAGATCCAAATTCAGAGGGGGTGGGGGTGGGAAAGTCCATTAGGCTTGTGCCAGAAATCCAAGGGAGGGGTGATTTCAAAAAGGTAGTGGACCATTCTCAAATGTCATAAGCCCCAGTTAAGCTGAGAACTGCAACTGCCCATGAACTTTACCAAGTGGGTGCAAGTTTCAAGCATCTCTGTACCTGCCACAGCCAACAGAGTAATGAGCCAAGCCTCAAGAGTGTGACCTTGAGTGGTTTATTTTAGGCATATTTAAGAACAGCAAAATTTTGCCAAAATGTTGCCTGGTGATAATTAGCTCAATCCTGTGTGCTCAGTATAGCTTAAGACATGCCATATCAGAACTCTTTGTAAAGTACAAGTGACACCTTCCATGAAGATGGGTTCTATAGATTGATAAATTCATGATAAGGGCCTGGGAGAGGATCTTGTGTGGTCTTGACCACACAAGTAGCAAAGGTCACCAGGCTATTGACTATGTCAGCTCCCAGCTTTCTGAGAGGATAATGGGTTATGAATCTCTACCTTTGAAGGAACAGCCCCCAACCCCAACCCCTATCCCCACCCCCGCTTTTTTTTTTAACATTCCTGGATCCCCTAGTGCTTATCTGTGAACACAAAAACCTCCATGCCTTCCACAAATTCCCATGGCAGTGTTGGGAGCAGAAGCTAAGTTAAATGTGATGCAAGTAAAGTGTGGATGGATGGACAAGTAAAACAAAGCCCACCATGATGATTTTCTAGTTGTATATTTCTACACCTGCCTTCCTGATCACACGCTAAGTACCTACTTCTTCAGGGAAGAGTTTCCTGGCTACTGTATTCTCCCTTTTAAAAGTTCTCATAGCCCCATCTCTTCCTCCTACTAGTTTGAATGTGAAATAGCCCTCGTTAGAGCCCTGGTGCTCATTTGTTGGTGCTATTTTGGGAGATGATGACGAACCAATGAAGGCTTAGTATGTCTAAGCAGAAAGGCAGGGACTAGGAGGACCTAGGTTTCCTTTAGAAGATCTTCTCTTTTCCATTGCCAGTTTATCCAGGTACCTGGCAAGGGAGGTGGGGCTTAGCTGGAAGAAGTAGTCACTAAGGAAATATCCTTGAGGATATCCTATCCGTGGCCCCTTCCTGCTTCCTATCTGATGTGAGGTGAGAGCCTCCTCTGCCTCACATTCCTATTGCAAGCAACCATGACTGAATCTCCGAAGCTGTGATGGAGTTGACTCTTAGGTCGTTCTTTCATGCAGTGGGTCACAGTGACAAAAGTTTATTGATAAGGTAACCCTAATCAACAAAAATTGAAATGTATTTATATGTGTGATGATTTTATCTATGACATTTATTTTAGTCCTTGAAAGTGGGATCTGGTTAATTTTCTGATAATTGTTTTCCCAGAACTCAGTCCCAAATTGGCACATGAACAGCTTTTCTGAACAACCCCAAGAGCTGATGGATGCTTCAGTTCTAAGTAAGGCAATGGGATATTTTCTATAAAGCATCCGTGGGCTTTGGTATTAGCAATGCAAAGCTTTGAGTCCAGAGGCTTCTGTTTTTTAGTAAGCCTTCTGGTTTTGAACATTTAGATTATCTGACTAACTCTGGGCATCATGGTTTCAGAGCTATACAGTGGGATGATTACTTTCATCTATGGAATACCACCTACCCGTCGGAGTTTGATGCATTCTGCCCTCACAGAAATTCTTCTTTGTCAAAAGCTAATGATCAGAGATACAAAACAGGTGATACATATTAATTTTGTAAATGTAGCTCTTTGGGATAGAAAATAGAGGTAGAGAAAGTGTGTGGCAGGAGAGAATGTCACCATGTAGTAGGTGTTTAATGAGTCCCATTCAGTGGTTGTGTTGGGTTTAAATTTGCCCTTAGCATATGTGCTTGAACTCTTGATGCTGATGAGGCAGGATTTTTTAATCAGAGAAGATGATCTAGTGAAAGCTCCTACCTGCCCATGAGGATGAGTGTTCAATACAGAACTGCAGAAAGGCAAGGACTTGCTCGACCTAGTTTTCCTTCATGAGGGCCTTACTTATCCCTTTGCTGTTGCCATTCCAGATGGACACTGGAAGAGAAGAGGAGAGGAGAGGAGAGGAGAGAGAGAAGAGAAGAGAAGAGGGGAGGGGAGGGGAGGGGAGGGGAGGGGAGGGGAGGGGAGGGGGGAGGAGGGGAGAGGACAGGGGAGGAGGGGAGAGGACAGGGGAGGACAGGGGAGGACAGGACAGGACAGGACAGGACAGGACAGGACAGGACAGGGGAGAGGAGAGGAGAGGAGAGGAGAGGAGAGGAGAGGAGAGGAGAGGAGAGGAGAGGAGAGGAGAAGAGAGAGAAGAGAAGAGAAGAAGAGCATTTTGGGAGGCTGAGCTCACACCTCTGAGGTCACATGGGGAGACGGGCTGCTTACTAAAATTCGGCAGTGATTTCAGTTTATTAACTTGGGCCCCTGTAATTAAACAGTTCTGTTCATTAGCATCTCTGCTTGTATGCCTTCCCTTTTCATGTTAGAGTTGAAGCTCAAAGTAGTTATTTGTATGATTTCTCAATTTGTTTTGGTTTCTGTTTTCCCAAAGTGATAGTTTTACAAAATTCATAGACAGCACTTGTTTTGCATGTTTGATTGTCAGCTCTTGACAGGAAAAAAATGACTGCAAGAACAGACTCGTCAGATGGAGTCTGTGTTCTGGACATGGGGATGTTTGGTAATTCTGAGATCCTGCTCCTTCTGAAGAATTTGCAAGGGGATTTACAAACTTCATGTTCCCTTGTGTGTATGTGTGAGTGTGTGTGTGTGTGTGTGTGTGTGTGTGTGTGTGTGTGTGTGTGTATGTTGTAAATCTGGGAGCATTTAAGATTACTGTTGAGCAATTATTAAGGTTGGCTTGGGCATTGCAACTGACAAATATTTTATTTCCTAGTATTATGCAAGAATATCAGTTTTCATCAAAGGGCAGATGGGGAGATAGAGCATTCAGTTTGAGGCCCATCTTTTCCTTTTTGTAGATCTTTTTTGTGGTTGTTGATAGGAATAATTCCATACAAGGGCATTTGTAGGACATATCTAAGGAACTGTCAATCAAGATAAGGCAAACTGTTGTTCTTGTCTCTGGAACATTTACTACCCTTAGCCATTCATGGGAGACAAAAGTCAAATTGATCAGTGCATCAACAAAAGACATTCCAAACACAACAGTAGTGGGAAAAAAAACATAGTGCCACATTGGTGACATTTATAACAAAGGATGCGGATATATGTATGTGTGTATGTATGTATGTATGTATATATGTGCTAGTGTTGAGGAAGTAGAGATGAAGAGGAAAAATGAAAAAAAAACAGGGAGGAAAGGACCATTTACAGTGTTTTGGAGACAGTTTCTCTTTGCAACTATAGTGAGCTGACAGCTTTGATATATAGCTTTTCTTTCCAGCTCCCATCTTACAGATATAAAAGTAAAATCTCAGTGGTACACATGAGAACATCTACTAGAAGATGTTAGAGGCAGGAATTAAATGCCATCTATCTCCCTAAAGCCTGTGTACTTTCTGATGTCCCTTGTAGCTGCTCTGACTCCAATTAACATGTGTTCTGGGAAACAAAATAATTGACCAGTAACTCCAGATTTACTGACCAGTCACTAGATGCTGAGTTTTTCATTGTATGGCTGAATAATGCTCAGTGAAATGTGTGTGGGGGTCAGAGGACCATTTGGACTTAGAGCCAGGATGATATAGTCAGAAACTTTTAGGATGACAATGTGAGCTAATACAAATACAGGTACCACTGTGATCCCACTCTAAGGATGAAGGAAAGGAGAAACAGAGTAGTACATGGAAAAATGGATGATAGTTGGGATACTATGAATGATGAATGCTACTCCAGGGAAAACACAATCAAGCAGAGATATATAATCCACAAGTCCCAAGGCCTATTTTCAGCAGAATACCCGGTATGCCCAGCAGGGTAAGTGAGGCCTAGATAAGAAGCACTGAGCTGCAGTCTGGGTCTGAAGGCGGCCTGAGCGGCTGTCTCAATGACAATGAGGCTCCTACTGCTTCTGCTGGTGGCGGCGTGGGTGGTGGTCCACATCAAGGCCTCTGCCAACGTGGGCAGCGTGCCCAGCAAGAGATTAAAGATGCAGTAGGCCACAGGGCCGCTGCTCAAGTTCCAGATTCGTGTATCCTGAAAGTACAGGCGGGTATTTGAAGAGTACATGCAGGTTATTAGCCAGTGGTATCCAGACATCTGCATTGAAGGAGAGAATTATCTCCCTCAACCAACTTATAGACACATAGCATCTTTCCTGTCAGTCTTCAAACTGACAGGAAATTATTAATAGGTTTAATAATTGATGGCAAAGATCCTTTTGCTTTTTTCGGCATGCCAGCTTCTAGCATCTGGCAGTGGGGCCAAGAAAATAAGGTTTATGCATGTATGATGATTTTCTTCCTGAGCAACATGATTGAGAACCAGTGTATGTCAACAGGTGCATTTGGGATAACTTTAAATGATGTGCCAGTGTGGTCTAAGCTGGAATCTGGATATCTTCATTCTATGCAACAACTTGTTCAAATTCTTGACGATGAAATGAAACTCAATGTGCATATGGATTCAATCCCACATCTTCAATCACAGCCCTACCTATCAGCACCGAAAACTCTTTTACACGAAGGGATTTTGCAAGAGCAGCGTGACTGACATTATGAAGGCCTGTACTGAAGACAGCAAGCTGTTAGTACAGACCAGATGTTTCTTGGCAGGCTCGTTGTACCTCTTGGAAAACCTCAGTGCAAGACAGTTTTCCATGCTGGCACATACATGTAGTGCAGTGATCCTGTGTAGCTTCCCTGAGCCCACTGTTCATAGTTTCTTCTTGACATAGCATTACTACTTGTAATTTTTTTCTTGGTCATGTGTGAGAAAGCACAGCATTGAGTTATAACTTGAGTTTTTTTTCAACATGTGTGTTAAGTCGGTTGTGTTTTTATATGAATTTTCATTTTTTTTAAATAGTTAAACATCAGTTTTCTTGGGGCAACACCTGAAGTTCCCAAATAATTTTTAAGAGGTTCTCAGATAGCTCTAATTGGCCATGTTTAATTCATAGTTTTGAAAACATTGCAGATTGTGAACAGTAAATTATACAGGACACAAAATGAAGACTGACCATCTTTGACCATAATGGGGGGGGGGGAGATATAACTAAAAAAAACCACCTACACAACAGATAGCACCCTCCTTCTTCACTCGTTTGATGGGTTGAATTGGCCAAGAAAACTTTACTGAGCACACACTGTGCACCAAGAGTTGGACTGAGCAGCAGATCGGGAAGAGCAATACAGACCACAGACATCCATGGACATAAGCTGGGGGCTAGTCTGTTGAAGAAAAAAGATTCAAAGCCGTTAAATATTTAATACATACATGCAGGTTATACTTAGTGTGAGTTTGTCTATGTTCCCATCCAGGTACTGACCAGACCCAATCCTGCTTGGCTTCTGTGCTGTGTTCAGGATGCACTGGGTGTGCTAAGGAGGGAATGGACGTGGACAAGTGCATCCATTTTCAGGAAACCGCTCTGCTGCTTGTGTCTGCTCCTAGGTTTCTTCTGATTCTGACTGGACAGAAGAAGCAGCTCTAGTCGTCCTAGAGCTGACATCCCTAGGAAGCAGATCAAGTAAATATGCATCCTTCACTATGGTAGAAGCCCATCTGTCCTCCCCTATAGATGCCAGCCTTGTGTGAGACAATGTCTTGGACACACTAACACTATGCACTTGGCTGCTGGAGAATTACCATATGTGGAAAGCCAACCAGGCCAGGCTAATGTAGGTTATTATTATTTTTTTTTTAGCCTTCCCATGAGAATTCACATTATTAAGTGTATGCATCTCTGTATATTCAACATATTGTTTGTGTTTATCAACATAAGGTTCAAGTCATGAGGTACAGTGCATGGTCAGCTTTGAAGAAGTTTTCAGACGGCTCAAGTCAGAGACCAGATATATATTTCATTTGAGTCCAAGGGACTTGGGTACTCATTTTCTTTAATATTGTGATTGCCGAGAAGAAGAGAGTTCTGTAAATTCAACTGTAGAATCACGGCAGACCCCTCAGTGTACCGAATGTGCCTAAGCCAGGGGTGGTGAAGCACAGTTTTTACAGAGCATCTGAGACATCGGCACATCGCTGAGGGCATGACACTCTGCCAGTGATTTCACCTCAACCTCAGCCGCCATTTCTCCCTGCCTCCACACAAGGTTTCACATGGCCAGTGCTGCATGGAGATCTCAGCCATGTTGGTTATAATTTCTCTTTTTAAGGGAGATGCATCTTCTGTCAGTAAAGTGCTTGCCATGCAAGACCCATGTTCTATTCCCCAGAATCTGTGTAAAATAAACACAGCTGGGCACTGCAGCGTATGCCTGTGATCCAGATGCTGCAGAAGAAGAGACAGCAGGATTCCTGGGACATTCAGACCAGCCAGTCTAAGGGAATCAGTGCTCCAGGTTCAGTGAGAGATGCTGACTTGAAAAATAAGGTGAATGACCAACAGAACAGATACTAGGTGTCTATCAGTGGCCTCCACATGCATGGACACACAGAATTTTATCTATGAGAGGAAACCTCAACAAATGGAAAAACACAAACCCAGAGTCAGAAGAGGTACTGTGAGCCTTGGGGAGGTGAGAAGGATGGATAGTATTAAGGTTTATAAGCCTGGCTCCCATTCTACCTCTCTAACAGGGGAGAGACTGAGCTACCTGTCACTTGGCATATGGTTCCTATAGATCAGTCCCTTGAGACAGACAAGTGGGTTTTCAGAGTTTTCATAGGTACAGTTTCTTCTACCCACATAGCACAATGAATATAGACTAGTGACAAGTGGCATGTGATTGTGAGGCAGCTTTTTATGTCACTCTCCTCCGTTGGGTCCTTTGTCTATGATGGAAGAAGGCAAAAGCCAGGCTTCATCACTAGGACTTTGATGAGCCTGTAAGTCCCCTTGTCTGTCCTGGAAGAGTGGGCTTCCTGGTAACTGGGTAAGACTCTCTGGAGGTTTCCCATTAGTCTCTCAACAAAGCAAGAAGAATCCTTTGCTAGAGAGAAAAGCTGATGTCACCTCTTCTTTAAGTGTTGCTTTTCTTAGTGATAAAAATTAAATATGGCAGTGCCTGGAGACTTGGCTCGGTGGTAACCTGCTTCTGAACAAGCATGAAGACCAGAGTTTGGGTTCACAGCACCCATGCAAGTGCTGGATGTGGTGGCACATGTCTGGAACCACAGAATTAGAGGTACAGAGACAGATAGCTCTAGGGGATTCACTGGATAGCCAGTGTATCCAAAATAGTAAGCTGCATAGATGTGCATGTAGGCTAGTGAACCTGCACACACACACACACACACACACACACACACACACACACACACACACTCACACAAGTGCACACACACGTGCACACATACAAAATCTCTCTCTCTCTCTCTCTCTCTCTCTCTCTCTCTCTCTCTCTCAAGTTAGCTATAATGAATGGCATTATTCGTGGTGTTTAATTGTGTGCATGTCTGCATGCTTGAAAAATGGAAAATACATGATCATTTCAAGGCCCTGGCTTGAAGACCTGATTTGGTCTATATTTTCTGCTATGTGGCCTTGGTGAATTCCCTCCTACTCTCTGGATTCCAATTGCTGATCTGCCAGAGACAAGACTGGGTGATTGGCCTTAACATCCAATAGACTCTAAGGAAGTATATTTACCTCAAACACCAGGAGGTTGCCAATTTAAAAAGATAGATGATGACAGTATAGACTCAAGACATTCTTTTAAAAGGCCATTTGTTTCATGGACAAGAACCCCAAGGCTTACAAAGAAGAGGAATTACCTGGTCCTCACTCTCATTTTACATGGCATTCAGACTACAGTAAGTTCAGATCCCAGCTCTGCCTTTCAATCATCAAATCAGTTGCTGTAATTATGGTTTATTCCACCAGAGGCTTAGTTTTCCTATCTATAAAATGGAAATGACAGCCTTGCCCTCCTAATAGTGTGAGAGATGTCTCCAGCAGTCTAGTAAGGAAATCCAATGAAGATTAAATGGGACATAATCTTTCTTATTATTCACCTTTTATCTCTGCTTCTGAGCACAAGGCATGACACACAATGACACTAAGAATGAGATAGCAATAATACCTAGCTATGTGAGCCCAGCTCTTCTTATGCCCCATGCACAGAACATATATGATCAGCAAGTAGTGGGAGGAGTAGTAAATGTGGCCATCTGTGGTGTGTGTTCATTTCCAAAGCTAGGTTGTCCATAGGCTTTTAAGTTAGTTGCTCTAGGTAGAGGTTTGACTTTTTTATTTTTATTAAATACTGCTTCAAAGGACAAGTCTCTGCCAGGTGTATGATTGCCAGTTGGGAAACTAGACAAGCTATGGGTGTAGGGAGCTTGACGGTTTCCTCATGTCAGGGCCGTGAGTATGAATTCAAAGAGACCCTATATTAAAGCAGATTTGGACCAGCTTTAGAACCCAACCAACAAGTGCAGAAAGAATTACCTTCATTGTGCACGTTCTTCATTGGCTGCGCTCTGTGGTCCTTGTTACTTGAGCAGGGCATTCTTTTTTTTTTTTTTTTTTTTAGGTATTTATTTCATTTACATTTCCAATGCTATCCCAAAAATCCCCCACATGTTTCCCCACCCACTCCCACTTTTTGGCCCTTACGTTCCCCTGTACTGAGGTATATAATGTTTGCATGACCAATGGGCCTCTCTTTCCACTGATGGCCGACTAGGCCATCTTCTAATACATATGCAGCTAGAGACATGAGCTCCGGGGGATACTGGTTAGTTGTTCCACCTATAGGGTTGCAGATCCCTTTAGCTCCTTGGTTACTTTCTCTAGCTCCTTCATTGGGGGCCCTGTGATCCATCCAATATCTGACTTTGAGCATCCACTTCTGTGTTTGCTAGGCCCCGGCATAGTCTCACAAGAGACAGCTATATCTGGGTCCTTTCAGCAAAATCTTGCTAGTGTATGCAATCGTGTCAGTGTTCTTAAGTGGGGGATTGCATCCTCTTTACTGCCCCATGTGGACAGTGGCTTTGGGGGCTGTAATTTATCATGTGAAACCCTCAATGCAGTCTTCATCCTAGCGCAGTACTCAGTGCAGGCCCTGGGCTAGCTGCAGTCGTTGCTTTCTAGTTCTCTGGTCTTCATCACACCCTTGCTATGGGAAACTGAACTCATGTTGGAGATGATGGAGGTAAAGTTCAGAGATCTTGTCTCTCACTCACTCAGGGGCTGATTACTGAGTTGCCATACAGCCAGCATCAAGAGAATTGGAATTGGCGTGTTTTTCTGTCCCCAGGGTAGGCTCCATGAATCATAGCTGCCTGAGTACTTTACCTTTGGTGGTGGCCTTTGCTCTCCAAGGAAGTCATACTGTTCTTCGCTACTTGTTTGCTTAAGCCATGACCTCTCATTTTTGAGTCTACCCTTCAGGAATCTCTAGGAGCTTCTCCAGTGTCACCTCCACCTCTTGCCTTGTCCCTATATCAGCCACTCCAGTTCCTGTGCCTATCATCCAGGGCCCTGGTAATAATATCTCCAGCCTCGTTTCTGCCTTTTGCCTTCATCCAGATTCTGGTCTAGCATAGTTAGCTCTTCTCCATTTCCCACAAACACTGTCTCCTGCCGCAGTTGCTGGCTCAGCATCTCCTGGGCAATGTATCATTATCCCTTCAGACACTTTGCTTTTAGTTTCCAGTCTGTCTCAGCCTTCCAATACATGGCTCTATCCCTCAGCTCCAGTAATCTTCTGTAATGGCATCCATCAGAAGGTTCTGGACTCCTAGTGGGCTGGCTAAAGGGTAGCCAGCGGGTCTCCCAAAAAGAGATCTTCCTAAAGAGGGCTTGCATTTCTAAGAAGTACTTAATAGTACATTGTTTCCCTACAACACACCCTGCTTTTGAGAATCCTGTGGTCCTTGTATCCGTCCAAACTCAGTTTCAGCAAAGAATCACCTAGGGAGCTTTAAAACTATTATATGTACTTGCCCTAACAAGTACAAATTGGATAAGCAATTGGTCAAAATCTCTGAAGCAGGCCCTGACACTGTTATCTTTGCTAACTCCCCTGAGGATGCTAAAATGGAGCCAACCAGGGCTGAAGACCACTGGTCCATCGAGGGACCATCCATAAGGTAAACAGGGAACCACTCTGCTAGAATCAGCAGGGTATTTCACTTTCCCCAGAGAAGTGTTAGGGCAAATGGCTTGAGCAAGGTATCCTCAGACCTCGGGTTCAGTTCCAGCTTAGGTTTGTACAGCCAGGCAAGGGTCTCAGCCTCTTTGACCCCAGCCTGGGGCTTACAGCTGTGATGCATCTGAAGAATATGAGTGCCATTTCCATATCAACCCTCACATCAATTCTCATGACATGAAGTTGCTATTCTTAGTTGTCAACTTGACATCTGGATTTAAACAAAACACAAATGGCTGGGTGTATCTGTGCAGCATTTTTTTTCTTAAATAAATCATTTGAAGTAGGACAACCCACTTCTGATCAGGATGTTGGAGGTGAGAAGATCCACCTTTTATCTGGGCCCCACCTTCTGCTGTTCATCTATATGAAGGACATAGAATAAGCATGCTGCCTCTCTCTTTACCTGCTTGCCCTTGCTGTTGCTAGCAAGTCCATTTCTTCACTGGCATTAGAGACTATGTCTTCAGGATTCAGAAGTATACTGAAGACCGGCTGAGACATCCAGCCTTACAGACTGAACAACTACTAGATTATTGGACCTTCTGTTGGTAGACAGCCACTGTGGGACTAGCTGGACCGTAGCCTGTAAGCCATTTTAATAACTCCCTGTCATTCATAAATATTCACATACACATATATACATATACATACATATATATACATATGTATATGTATATATATATGTATATATATATACATATGCATACATACATACATACACATTTTTCCCTGACTGATATAGTCTCTGTCATACTGTAGATATTTCTAAACCAAAAGGCTAAGATGTTTACTAAACATAAAAGCAAACTAAGAGGTACATTGAACTGCTCAGTGGCACTAGTACCATGTCAGAAGATCTATGAATTTCATATGACCATACTGCCTTGTATAAATAGTGTGGGTTTGCCAATAGGACTTTCTGTGTATCAAGAAGGGGTTCTTAGTCTGTGGACCAGCAAATTCCATCCATGATCAGTGTTCCTTAAGATCTTCTGAGAAATGCAGGTTGTTGAGTCATGCTCACCCAGACTACCAGATTGGAAGCAGTTGGGAGGGCCACGCCATTGGGTGGTAACAAGACACATTTGTTAATACAAGCTTGAGAGATGATGCTATGATGCGAGCGGCCTCTCCTCTGCCCTCTTCCACTGTCGTGTCAGGAGCTGATGTTGGTAAATGCCTGGGCATCTGGAGAATATCCAGTTTTATAGCCTGTTTGAAAAGAGAGTTTGAAAGCATGTATCCATTGCATTCATTGGCAATTTTTATTCACATCATGTAACTTTTTCCTGACTTTCATTTGGCCTTGGCATTGGCTATCTTTTAATTATTATAGGTAAAAAAGGAAAGGCATATCATCACCTGCTAGGGTGGTTGCTTTTCTTTCAAATGTGTCCATGCCCAGCTTCACTCTTGTGATGAACACACAGCTCCAGGGTCTGGGTTTGATTATAATGGGAGGAAAGACATCATTTGAATAGGTGTTGTTCTGTGTGAAGGGTGAGCTAAATTAACAGCTGGACCATGTTCAGGTCAGAAGAGGGATGGGCTTAAAAGGCTGCAGAAAGGCTGCATTGTGTCAGAGCAGTTAAAAGGGAAAGTCCTTTTTACTTTCGGCACAAGGGGGACATCTACAAGGATTCCAGGTCTGCTTTTATGAATATGAGGCTCTAAGAAGTATTGCCCTTTTGAGCTGTGGGGGACAATGTCACCTTGATCAGCCAATTTACTGCTGCCAGCAGTCAAAAGAGCCAAACATCTTCACAGGCTGTTCAATCCACTTTCATTTGATCACCCAAAGAGAAGCCTGGGACAATAGCTGTTGGATGTGACATTGATGTGATATATATTTGCTCCGTCTGAAAGGAGCAGGTGTCCTTGAGGAGCTCAGAACTAAGAAGGGGGTCTGATTCCCCAACTCCCTGGAACCCTGAGCAAGTCAAAACAGGGGCCTGTATCATCCTGACTCTAGCTTGACTGATGTTTCTCCAAATGAAGACATTTTTCAAACTCCCTAATCCATCACTGATCAGACTCTTGAGTCACCCCATTTGTCCAATCTCAGGCAGATCCCCAAAGCATCCTTGTCTCACCCTGCTTCATTGCTCATCCATATACAGAGAAGTCTTTGAATTCTATCTCAAGACCATAATACAACACTACAGACATCGGGGGAACATCATTTTTCTGCCTGGTCTGTTTAACTGGTGTCTGCCAGGTTCCCACACCCCCTTCAATCTAACTCTGGAACCACCTGCCCCCCCTTTTTTAACCCACCAATAGAATCTCAAAAGAGTACCAAATCTGTTAGATAAAATATCAAAGTTATGAATTCTGATTTAATAAATGTGCCTTTGAGAGATGATTCATGGTGTGTATGATGGCTTTCAATTGCTTTCTCAAACAGTTCATGCTTCATTTCATTAAGAGCTTCAGTCAATGCCAGCTGACTAATTATCACAGTACTAGTTAGCTTTTGTTTTGCAAGTACACGTGCAGGACCTGCCTAGGACTTGGACATATAGACATTTATTGGAAAGGCAAATAGCAATGGTACTTATACAAATGTAAGTGTTAGAATCCCACCAGAGTGACATCCAAAATCGGTTTTCTTTTTTCCTTTTTTTTTCCTTTCTTTTCTTTTTAAAAAATGATTTACTTGTTTTTATTTTATGTCTATGAGAGTTAGCCTGCATAGGTATGTCTGCTACCTGCATGCAGTGCCCTCAAAGGCCAGAAGGGGGCGATAGATCCTCTGGAACTGAAGTCTGGGATAGTTCTTGCAGTGCTTGTCGTGTAACTGCTGAGCTATCTCTCCAGGTCCTGGAAACCATTTCTCAGCTTTAAATTTGCCTTAACAGGGACCTCCAAAACCATGACCACCTGATCGAGAGACCTCCCCACTTCCTGGAAGCACTTGCTTTAATGGCCGCAACACTGGTGTGGGAATGATTTCACTCTGAGGAATGTTGGAGTCTGGCAGCTGAGGGTTTAGGATACAAAGCCTCAGCTAGAGCACATAGCATCCATGAGACACTGCCCAAGAACATGGTTACATCTTGCCTCACTTTCAACAGAAAGAGCCTATAGGACACAGGCTCAGATGCTTACACAGGCAGCCAGACTACTGAGTGGAACTCTTCACTTCAGACCTTCATGCTCCGATTTCCCTGCTCTTTCCATAATTGCAGAAGTCACAGCTACGATCTCATTTATGGGTGGAATTAAAGATCTTAACGGTTAGAACCTGTTGACCTTTTTGCTTTATGCATAGTCTCTGAAGATTTTGAATTTGTTTTAATTTCAATAAAGAAGCCCAAACCCCTTTTAAGCAAATAAATATGGCAACTTCTTCATCAGCGACTTTCTGGGAACAGCATACTGGCTGACTAGTCCTGGCAGCAGGAACCATTCACCCTGATCACCAGTTGTCCCTCTTGGTCACAATTTGACATATTCCCATGGCCCAGGGAGTCATTAAAGAGGGCGTGCCATGCTTGGAGGAGCCCTCCCTGTGTTAGCCTCTTGCTTAACTCAGTGTTTCCCTTTGGCTAACTGTGGCTTTGTCATGTCTGACAAGGGTAACCTTGAAGTGGAGGAGCATGTGTTCCAGGGCATTACAGGAGCCTAAGCAGAGTATATGGATGGCATGAGAACTGCTCAGTGGCTGCCTTCCTGCTGGGAGCCAGGCTTTGTGAGACAGCTGAGCTTGCACAGAGCCTGGAGACCTTCTGAAGTTTGTATGCTTGGTTAAAGGTGTATTGGCCATTCTGCCTGAAAGGTGTCTTACTGCTAGGAGAACAGAGCTTTCAGGAGGCGAGGCAGGAAGACACGATGGCGACGGGGGAGATGATGCTATCTATTCTGCCAGAAGTATCCATTTTTGGAGTGAGTTTTAGATCAAAGCTCCTTTACTTTCCTGGCCTGTAAATGATCGTGCTTTCCTGATAATGGTGTTGTTTAATGGGGGAATTGAGTGGGTTAAAGGTGGTAAAGGGCTAATGCCAACGACAGAGTTATGAGTTCTTATAGTCAGGTTGAGTACTCCTCTGTGTACATGTATCATTTCACACAGACAAGCACTTCACAGGTTACAAAGCAAGTCTGTAGTGGGTTTGGCCCAATGCTTATATTCTAATGTTAATTTGGGTCCCCAAAATTGTTTGCACACGAGAGTCGGACAGTTTGTATGAGAGAGTAAGACAGCAAGGGAACCTGGCCCCAGTTGGTTCTGATTGGTAAATAAGGATGCCAACAACCAATACCTGGGCAGGACAGACAGGGAGGACTTTAGGATTCCCAGACTTGTGACCTGGAGGGAAGGAAGAAGGGATCTGTCATGCAGAGAGAGTGTAGAGGAGAGTAGCTACACCATGCCTGAGAGGAGTGCAGGGCAAAAAGGCATGGCCTCCATGTGAAGGGGCCAGGAGAGTGCAGCCCGGAGCGTAGCCCAGTTGGGCAGTAGCCAAGATATAGCATAGAATTAGTAAGTAATAATTTAGGATAAGCCACGTGGAGGTTAGGCAGTAGCCCAGCTGCTGAGCTGTATAAAGCTGTGTCTTACATTTGGGAATCTAAACCATTGAGTGGGTAGCAAACCCACTTTTTGGACTTTATTAAATATTAAAATCAACATGTGCTTACATTTCATGTCTCATGTAAGTCTTTCAGGTGTTCTGCAGAATAGCGTTCGCTGTATCATGCAGGTGAAGAAGGTCTAGGAGCACAGCTAAGCCCAGATTGCTTGTGGGTCAGTTCTCAGACCATCTCAGCCAGGGAAGACACTGGGCAATTGGCAAGCAGCTTCCTGATTGTCTAATTGAGTGCCGGTTTTCACTGGAGGTGTAATGACCTTTCAATTCAACAGTATTATCTTTTTTAAAAAATATTTTGATACAATGTTATTTTGTGATGATAAATTAGTTTATGATAGTCTGTCTACAAGGCCAGGGAGATAGCTCAGTGAGAAAAAGTGCCTGCCTTGCCACAGAAGTACTCACATCATGTGAGTAACTGGCTCCTACAAGCTATCCTCTGAGTACCACGTGCATGTATTGGTATATATACATGCTCAAATACATGCATGCGTACCAAACAAGCACAAAAACAAATAAACAAAAATGATGGCTATATGAATAGAATGTGTTCTATTTCTCTGTCTCTGTCTCTCTCTCATTTAGAACAATGGGGGGAGGGGAGAAATGGCTACCGCATGTGGTTGTGCACACATCTGCTCCCAGTGCTTGTAAGGCAAAGGCAGAGGCATGCACGTTTTCGTGAGTTCATGATTAGTCTACATGTGAGTTCCATGCCAACCAGGGCTACATATGAAAACCTCATCTCAAATGAAACTGAATGACAACAATACCCACAATTCAATGAGTCTAAGATAACTTTGAAATATGTGTCTAGCTCTTTCACGTCTGTCCTGGACTTGAGCATGTTGAATGGGATGTGGACTTATTACAGGAGCATTATGCTGCGTGCATATAGTATTTCAACATACACAACGGAGTTAATAAATATAACATGTTTTCTTATATGCTTTCCATTCTAAATTTCACAAAGGTTTTAAGACCTGTATTAACGCATAACATAATCATCCAGATTCTTAATTTTAAAAATGCTTTTCTCATTGTTCCTTTATGTGTTCTCTATCACCAGCCCTGCCACCAGTTCATCTGTGAGAGCTAGTATTAATTATTAACTAGACCAAATTTAGATCCAGGCTTCCAAGCTCGCTTATGAGTGTTTTGATCAAGGTGGGACACCTCCCACTATCCCCTAGGCAGGGGAATCTTGAACTTCAATGGCTGGAAGTGAGTACCAGCATGGAGTGCATTTATTGCTCTATCCCTGATTATGATGGTGATGCTACTTCCTAGGACAGGCAGTGACCTGAAACTGTGATCTGAAATCATCCTGTTCTTTCTATGTTGCTCTTGACGAGGCATTTTATTCCAGCAATAGGAAAAGAAATCAGGACTCTGTCTATCTATCTATCTATCTATCTATCTATCTATCTATCTATCTATCTATCTATCTTTATCTATCATTATTATGTATATATATATGTGTGCATATATATACATATATGGTATATGAACAGAATATGTTCTCTCTGTGTCTCTGTCTTTCTGTTTCTGTCTCTCTCTCTCATATATATATATATGTATATGTACATATGTATATATATATATATATATATATATATATATATATATATATATATATAAGATCTATCAGTTGTGACATCATCTATTATTACCCATTCATATAGCATCCATCATCCATCCATTTACCTGTACAAACACATATGCTTCTGTGTGATCTGGATGCTTTGCCTCAGCTAGTGATATTTTAAAGTGAATAATTCTTTGCTGTGGGCTTTTCCTTTGCATGGCAGGATAGTTATCACCATGCTTTGTCTATAACCTCCACATTCTAGTAGCAGTTCCCACCTATTTCCAGTTGTTATAAACTCAAATATTTTCAAACTTTACCAGGATTCCCCTGAGAGAAAGAATAAATCCTGGCTGATGCCCACTGTTTTATATCCACTTCCAAAGCTTACAGTTTAAACACACGAATTCACATCAATACCTTCAGTTCTGACTCAGGGCCTCCCATCTAACCCTCCTTTCTATTTATGTAAATGCTTTTTTCGAACATCAAAAACTTGGTTGTTACTTCTCTTACTGTAATTCTTGATTTGCTTAAATCACCTGAATGTACTCATTGCCCTTACTATGCTGTTTGCTTCTCCAGACTCTCAGACCCTGTCATCTGAACCCTCATGTCCTTCCCTGGTCTCATGGCCACACCAGGCCACTTCTATCTTTCCTATGAGTGCTTTCATCTATCCTTCCCACTGCTGAGTTTCAAATCCTGTGAAGGCAGTTAGCAAGCTTGTTCCATTCCTGCCTAATCTTTGATGGCTAGCATAGTGCCAGTGTGTAATCGGAGCTCATTATTTGTCTGATGAATGACTAGATGTGTGTATGTATGCTTGGCTTGCCAATCCCATGGAAACGTTGCTCCTAAGCACATGGGTCATTGCCTTATGCCCATCTTCCAGGTAGGAAACACTGAGGCTGAGCTCTGTGCCTCTCATACTCGACTCCTTTGCAAACTGTCAAGTTGCGTTTGGCTCAAACCCAGATCTATCTATATGTCAGGCAATGCACCCTTTCTGACCATGGAGGTTTTTCTCATTTTTCAGGGTTTAAGAGCTGAATTTCTAGCTGACAGAGAGTCTTTATTTATGTCTCTGTTTGACAATAGGGAAGATCTCCTTTGCCATCCCTTCCTGCCTGACCTCATCTTTAACAATCCTACCACCTTGCTGCTCTCTCTCCCATACCTCCATCGTGGCCAGTGATATTTGCTCTTCTTTTTGGAGCTTGCCTGGAGTAGAGCGATGATGGGAAAAAGGACTGTCTCTCTGGTACCCTGAAGGGTTTTCAAATAGAACTCCTTGACTGAAGTTCAAACGCACCTGACTGTCTAGCCCCGGCCAAGATAACTGAAAGGAGGAGGGGCAGGGATGTTGGAATTTCACTCCATTTGGCCTTTCATCTGAGCCTGATACCAAGGCTTCCCTTGCAGATAGTGAAAATAATTCTGAACCTTTTGCCTGCCTCTTACAGTCCCTAGCTTAGTGTGGAATGCTGACTTTCTATAGACCTGAGGGGCTTCTGTGTGATGGCGCTGCTGCTAGTGATGATAGTGATGATGGTGGTGGTGTTGTTGTTGTTGGTGTTGTTGTTGTTGTTGTTGTTGTTGGTGGTGGTGGTGGTGGTGGTGGTGGTGGTGGTGGTAACAAGTACAATATGATAGAGCAAACAGCCCATTAAAACATGACCAGTTTCATTTCAATATTTTAGTTCTCCCTTTTCACCACATCAAAATCTCTGAGCCTATCACAACCTCTGCAAAACAAGGCAGAGTTTAGAGAAATGCAAAGGGCACTTTGACCTTGAGCATGCCAAAAGGGCTCCTTAGTGAGGGAAACTGTAGCAGGAAAGGAGGAAATGCTTGACCTCAGGAGAACCACCTGCTAAGATGTGCCGCAAGTCTGACCTTGGGGTCTTAATCAGTGTTTCTTATCCATGAGCCCTTAGAGACTGATCATGACAAGTAGGCCTGCAGTAATCACAGCCTCTGACTTCTTTCTTGAGAGTCCCTGAGTTCCTTGTCTGTGAAGTAGGGATAGCAGCTTGTTTATCTGAAGATGGCTGAGAAGAACCCAGATGCTGGCTGCTGCAACCTGGGGTCATTTTCATTGCTTGATCCAGTCCATATGTCTTTGGAACAGAGAGGGTGGAGAGAGAGAGAGGGCAGGGGAAAAAACAAAACAAAACAATGTTTTTTATCCCGAGACTGGCATCCATTAGTGAGCTGATCTGCAAGCCCTTATACTTGTGTATACAATTTCCAGTTGGATTTCAGCTCCACAACAATCCTGTATAGCCAAATAATGAAGATCATCACTAGGTAACACCTCAAGAAACAGTCCTTTAGGCAGGCGAGGAATTTCTGTCAGGCCACTGCTGAGACATTGTACCCTATGTCCTCCAGGTTCCAAAGTGGAGTCCAGAGCTGGGTGCTCTTTCTACCCACTATCTCCCTTTAATGTGCCCTTTAATGTATTTACCAAAGTCCACCCACTTCTCTCTGATGCAGAGCTACCCACATCTGTGATAACAGACTCCATTACTTCCAAATAGGGGCCTTTACTATTTATTTGGGACAGTATAGATCAGGCCAAGGGGTATCGACAAGGGAATAACTGTAGCATCATCACACCCACTGTTTGATCCAGTGGCTAATGGGGTCATTAGCAAAGGAGAGTAATTGTAGGTTAGGTGTGCCTTGCCCTACTGTTGCTGGCCAGATCGATGGCCATTTATCATCTTCTGACATCAATTCCTGGGAAGATAAACATACTTTATAACTATCTGTGGTCCGAGGCACTGCCATTCGAGGTATACCTGTGTTGGGAGCCTGCAGATGCTGAGGTGGTGTGCCTCAGCCCTGAGAAAGGATATTGGCATCTCAATATTCTCCATTTGAATAAATTCAGGCCCTGAGGGCACACTGGAGTTGGTATGTTTGATCCTGAAGGCACCCAGCAAGCCTCCTGCTTGAAACAGCACCAGCTAGACAGAATCAACTTTCCATTGACTTTCAGCTCCAGTGTAATTCTCTTCTGAAGGTTTATAAAGGCCATTGACTGTCTTATAAAAGATTTAAACACTCACCTAGTGGCACACAGGAGCTCTATCTATCATGATGCCTTTTTTGACAATTTGTGGGGGTGGGGATAAACTGGGGGAGGGATGTTTGAGGTTCCCAGGGCAGCCATGGTTCAGCCTGCCAGTGGCTCCAGGATCTGTTCACAGAAAATGAATGGATCAATTGAAAGGCCCTCCTTATTCATCACTGAGGGGCTCATCTCTACAAGAAGTCATACTCCCCTTGTTCCACTTTAAGAACAAATCACATGTGACAACAGATAAACCTCACCCCCATATTACCTCTGCTTGAACTAAGGGCATGTAACTGGCATGTGAGTGAAACCAGACGCTACTTGTTTATCAGGCCCAAAGTATTTCACAGTCAACAGCAGGGCAACAATGATGGCTTCCCCCTTGCACAGGCCTGTGCTATGAGATGTGCATCTGTTTTCTCTTTAGTCCTACAGAGTAAGTCTGGAAGGCAAATGACACCAGACTGCTGTGAACATTATACATATATGGAACTGAAGTTCAAATAGAGTATATTAATTTGAACAATTCATTCTTAATTTTCAAGAGGAAGATCAACTTTCAGGGACTGAGGGGGTTTCTCAGTTGTGAATGTTAGCTGTGTAAGCATGAAGACTTGAGTGAGAGTGTCTACACATGCATATAATCCCAGTGATGAGGAAGCAGACAGAGGTAGCCCTGGGCATCTGTTCTAGTGAGAGAGACTGTCTCAAAAGATAAAGTGGACAAATGACCAAGGAACGACATCTGACATCACTCTCTAGCCTCCACATATACATATGTGCCTGGATACCTAAACACATGGGAACATGCATGTGTACATGTGCATATACATATTCATACAGGTAGATTATAGATAGGTAGATAGATAGATAGATAGATAGATAGATAGATGATAGGTGATAGACAGATGATAGATGATAGAGAGCTAATAGGTAAATGATAAATAGATGATTGATAGATAGATAGATAGATAATAGATGGGTGATAGATAAATGATAAATAGATGATAGATAGATAGATAGATAGATAGATGATAGGTGATAGACAGATGATAGAGAAATAATAGGTAAATGATAAATAGATTATAGATAGATAGATGATAGGTGATAGACAGATGATAGATGATAGAGAGCTAATAGGTAAATGATAAATAGATTATAGATAGATAGATAGATAGATAGATAGATAATAGATGGGTGATAGATAAATGATAAATAGATTATAGATAGAAGACAGGAATTTCAACATATCTCCTTCGGCATCTTTTCTTGATATCCATCTATTCTGTAGCCAGCCAGGTGGTGAGAAAGGGAAAAACAGGATGATGGAATTTGTCCCCCCCCCCCTCCAAAAGAGCTCTTCCCAGGGTGATATTGTCAAGGGGTTGGACTTTTGCATTCAGTGCATTAGCAGCTGCGATAGTTCTATGGTTAAACTATACAGGTGCACATGAGTTATGGCAGTCACAACTTGGTGGTAGGATACCAATGGCCTGGGATGTAGGTAAAAGTTTTAAGACATAAGGAACCCAACACACTTGGGAAACTGTGACCTTGAGTAATATTGATTAGATGGGTAATGCCTGAGGACCATAGTCAGGCCCTTTTTCTTGTGGATGGCAGCTCTCGCTCCTTCCCCTCATCTTCCTTGGGTCTTTCTGATCTCTCTGGTCTCTGGGCTACTCCCTATTATACTAGCTGTGATGGTTTGTATATTCTTGGACCAGGGAGTGGCACCATTTGGAGGTGTGGCCTTGTTGGAATAGGGGTGACCAGGTTGGAGTAGGCGTGTCACTGTGGGTGTGGGCTTAAGACTCTCACCCCAGTTGCCTGGAAGCCAGTCTTCCACTAGCAGTCTTTGGATAAAGATGTAGAACTCTCAGCTCTGCCTGCACCATGCCTGCCTGGATACTGCCATGCTCCCACCTTGGTGGTGATGGACTGAACCTCTGAACCTGTAAGCCAGCCGCAATTAAATGTTGTTTTTATAAGACTTGCATTGGTCATGGTGTCTGTTCACAGCAGTAAAACCCTAAGTAAGTCAGAAGTTGTTACCAGGGCCTGGGGTATTGCTGTGATAGGCCTGACCATGCTTTTATTTGAAAAAAAAAAATGTGGATTTTTGGACATGGATTTGGAACTCAGTGGAATGCTTTAAATGGGGCTTAATTGGTCATCCTAGTAGGAATATGGAAGACTTTGTTGCTGGAAGTAATTTGAACTGTGTTGACTTGGCCTAAGAGATTTCAAAGAAGAATTTCAGTATGTGGCATAAAGACTGTTTTTGTGGTATTTTGGAGAAGAATGTGGCTACTTTTTGCCCTTGTCTGAAAAGTCTGCCTGAGGCTAAGATGAAGAGACTTGGATTAATTGCATTAATTGCATTGACAAAGGAAGTTTCAAAAATGCCCAGCAGAGACTTTGTTCTCTGGTTAAGTCTCACAAAGAGAAGTTTGAACAAGCATACCAAACTTAGAAAGGCAAAATATTAAATATATGGTTCAAGTATTAAAGGCATACCAGAAAGTGAAGTGGAACAAAATCCTGTGTTCTAGGAAATAACAGATTAAGGGAGTAGGACCTTGGGACAAGATCCTAGCCAGCTGAATTTAGATCCAGGCATGGTGGTACACACCTTTAATCCCATGAGACTAGCATTCAAGATCAATCTACAGAGCAAGAACCAGGATAGCCAAGCTTAGTCAGTGAAGGATTTGGAAAACATAAAGCCAGTGATAATGTAATAGTACAAGGGGATCATGTTCTAGTTCCTGTAAGCAGCAGAACTCGGCAGCTTCAGCCATGTTGCTCTGGCTCTAGAGTTAAGAATGGAAGAAACTACTGAGACAATTGATGCTGATTAGTTGGAGCTAAGACATTAGCAATGATTAAGAAGAGACCAGCATCACTGTGTTGAAATCTGGGAGTTGTTTTCTGGGAGCATAAAGAAGCTGTGTTCCAGAGATAGCCAAGGTTGTACCTCGTGCTACAGCTGGAGATGGTAATGTGTAAGAGTCACCCAGGTGGTACTGGTTTTGAAGGCGTGAAGGTGTCATGAAGAACAGCTGAGGCTTGGCACTGTGAGAGGTCATGGAAAGCCATTGGAGAATGTGTAGCCTCAGCTGTAGTTGATGGCCCAGGACTGAAGGGGTTAGGCAAAGGATTTGATGCTTGGCACCATGAAGAGAGCCTATGAGAGGCTATTGGTGAAGCCTAGTTAGAGTGGAACACCCTAGTGTATCGGAGATGTCAGTACCATGGGATGATCACCGAGAACAGCAGCTGTAGTGGAGTGGATCAACCTGAGCTTAGAGTGCTACAGAGGGCAGAGCTGGAGATGTGAAGCCAGCAGCCCTTAGGAGGAGTCCAAAAGATCAAGTGGAATCCCAGACACTGAAACAAGAAGCTGTAACATTGAAATTGCCTTGGAGACTCAAAGATGCCAGAGCCATGGAATACATGCTGAGGAAAGCTGCTAACAGGGAGTGGAACTAGCCCAGGAGAAAGCAGTTTGTCGCAGTCTACAAAGATGAAAAGGGAATGGAGATCTGAAGACCTCTTTGACATCAGGAATGGAGATGCAGAGTTTGTAGTTTGCCCTGCTGGTTTCCTACCTTGCTTTGAAGATTACAGTCAATTAGTTGGATGAATCTCAGAAGAGCCCTTGAACTTTGGACTTTTAACATTGTTGAGACTGCTATAGACTATGAGGACTTTGAAAGTTGGACTGAATGCATTTGCATTATGCTATGTTTAAGTATGGCCCCATAGTCTCATGTTTTTGAACAAGTCTATGAGAGCCAGGGAGTGGAATGTAATGGTTTATATATTCTTGGACCAGGGAGTGGCACCATTTGAAGGTGTGACCTTGTTGGAATAGGGGTGACCTGGTTGGAGTAGGTGTGTCACTGTGGGTGTGAGCTTAAGACTCTCACCCTAGTTGCCTGGAAGTCAGTCTTCCACTAGCAGCCTTTGGATAAAGATGTAGAACTCTCAGCTCTGCCTGCACCATGCCTGCCTGGATACTGCCATGCTCCCATCTTGGTTATGATGGACTGAACCTCTGAACCTGTAAGCCAGCTGCAATTAAATGTTGTTTTTATAAGACTTGCGTTGGTCATGGTATCTGTTCATAGCAGGAAAACCCTAACTATGACACTAGCTGCACTCCCACCTCAGGGTCTTCACACCATCTTTTCCCGTTGCCTGGAATGACATTGCTATGGATATATTCCTGAGACTTACCCCCACCTCCCCCATGCCTTTGCTGAAACATCATTTTCTGAGTCGGGCATGTTCTGAACACTTGGTTAAGATGCAGAACCTTTTTGATCCCCAACTCCAGAAATCAAGATCACCTTTCTCTGCCCCTTTTTGCTTTCCCCACAGCACTTGCTTCTTATTTGGCTCTTCTTCCTCTTTCTCCTCTTCAGTCAGAGTCTTTCAATGAATCATAGGTGAATCTTGAACTCATGTTCTTCTTACCTCGGGCCCCAGCATCCTAGATTACATCACTACTCCTGGAACACAGACCATCCTCTAACAGTAATGCTGTTTGACTTCTTATTAAGACTAGATCCTCAGTAAACGTTTGTTGAGTAGGTGAATTAACAAATGGCTGGACTTTGATGATTGCCAAGAAGAAAGGTATAAGTTCTTTGCAGTGGGTGAAGGAGTTGAAGGAAGTTGACCATAGAGGAGTTACATAATTATACTTGGTTCAGAAAGGTTTTTTTCAGTGGGAAGACAAGTAAGGATCAGAAAGGCACAATCCAGATGAGGAATGGGAAGGAGGCTCTGGGGTTGAGATGGGAGTGAGAAGCTAGCAACAGTAGCCCAATGAGGATTAAATAGATCTGACTCTGGCCTGGTAGAGGGCTCAGCAGTTTAAAGCACATATTTCTCTTGTAGAGGTTCTATATTAGGCAGCTCACAACAACCTATATTTCCAGATTTAAGGGATCTGATTCCATCTTCTTGTTCCTGACCATTCAGGTGCACAACACACACACACACACACACACACACACACACACACATATGGGCACACACACAGACACACACACACACTTAGCCACACAAATACACACACACACACACACACACACACACATATGGGCACACACACAGACACACACATGAACACTTAAAAAAGGAAAAGGCTGGAGAGAAAGCTTAATTGTTAAGAGCATTTGCTACCACTGCAGAGGACCTGGGTTCAGTTCCCCGGCAAATAGACAATGGTTCACAATATTTGTAACTCCAGTTTCAAGAGATCCAGTTCCTACTTCTTGCCTCTCTGGAAATCAGGCATGCACAGACATACATGTAGGCAAAACACCCAAACACATAGACAAAAATCGGTTAAAAATAAAAACCAACTCCTTAAAGAGGTGACACAAGTCTTGAAGCTCA
The DNA here is from genome assembly GCF_000001635.26 of Mus musculus. Classification (NCBI taxonomy): domain Eukaryota; kingdom Metazoa; phylum Chordata; class Mammalia; order Rodentia; family Muridae; genus Mus; species Mus musculus. Next base: position 19,600,858 of record NC_000074.6, read on the forward strand.
GGCTCCCAGGGTTTGGTCGAATCAGGTGGATAGCTGTGAGTTTGTGAACAACCTGATCTTGCAAGGAAGACTTGGCTCTCTGGGCTACTCAGCAAACAAGAAGTGGGGGTCAGAAGAAAAGGTTGTGGAGTCAGTTCTCTGCATCTACCTTTATTGATTCCAGGGATCAAACTGAGGTAGTCAGGCCTCCAATACTGGAGTTTGGTGGTGGGGGTGGGGGTGCGGGCAAGTACCTTTACATTGCTGAGTAGTCTTGTTGGTCCTCTAAAGTAGTTTTAAATCCAGTCATATTGAAGGTAACTATTAACCACCATACTAGGGAAAACTTTGTGGGATCAGAAGCCTCATCCGAAGAAAGGAAATTAACTCCCTAGAGGTCAACTAGCCAACTCCCTAGAGGTCTGAATGAGAATGGTAGAATCCCAGGACTGAGGTCTGAGACAACTATGGGGCATTTTGTAGATGAAAGGGGGGAATATTAAGTCATGAAATTGCAAACCTCACAGTTAATAATGTTCAGGCCAAGCACAAGTTATTTTTTATGACACCTTGTGGTGTGTGGTGCTCCCTGTGCCAAGCAGACTCAACTCAAAGAAATAACATGAAAGCCTATTGCCTTAGCCCTCAGCTCCCCAAGATGGTCCTTGGGGTAGGGGTCCTGTGTAACCAACCACACAGACTCCAGCAGCTGGATGAGAAGCAGAAGCAGAAGCAGAAGCAGAAGCAGAAGCAGAAGCAGAAGCAGAAGCAGAAGCAGAAGCAGAAGCAGAAGCAGAAGCAGAAGCAGAAGCAGATTCGTTTATTGTAATAGTGGGGAGGGCTTAATACTCTCTGCCCACATCCCCTAGGTCAGTAACTGCTCTTCTCACACAGCTGACACCAGCTGATTGGCTATCCTGGTTCTCTGTCTTTGTTCTTCTCTGGGTGTCAGGCAGGTTCTGGGGTTAGCAAATGCAGAACCTTGAGCTGCGCATGCGTGGACCATTGTAGCCAACTAGTCAGAACATCATTATGCCTATAAAAGCCATTCCCAGTTAGTCTCAGTCAGCAGACTTCAGTTAGCTATGTGTCGGTCAGTTTTCTATCACTATAACAAATAGCTGAGGCAATGAACTTGTAAAGATCAAAGGTTTCCTGGGAGTCATCTACACATCTGGCTTATATAATTGGTTTGCTCCCTCTTCCAAAGAGATTTCTGACCCCTGAGGGGAGGAGTTTAGCATAGACATCCATTTAGGGCTGAGTGCTCCAAAGTCTCCCACTGTCCGCACACTGTTCAGTTGTGGATCTCCGTTAATCATCATCTACTGTAAGAAGCTTCCCTAATGAGGGGTGATCCATTCGCTGACCTGTGGATATAGCATTAGGAGTCATCTTGGTTATTTTGTTGCTATTCTGTTTAACTGAATAATAGTTGTAGGTTTCCCCCTAGAGCACATGACCTATCCAGTCTCAGGTTCTTAGTGTCCTTAACAGTGTGGGTTTCATCCCAGATGTAGCTGGGCAACGTAAAATGGACCCCAAGCTTTGGGCATGTTTTTGTTTGTTTGTTTGTTTGTTTGCTTTTGGTCATTTTGGATTTTGTTTTGTTTTGTTGTTTATTTATGGTTATTTTTTCAAAAGAACATGAAGTTGAGTTTGTAGCAAGATGGGAAGAATATGAGATGACTTAGGGAAAACAAAAGCATTTGATCAAAATATATCATGAGAAATCTAAAAAAAATTTTCCAAAAGTGTAATAAAATTAATAAAGTGAACTGGTTTATGTAGCGAGTCCTCATACATGCTCAATGGGTTCTGTTTTCACAATGTGGCAGAAAATGTTCAGCACAAGAACAATCGGCCTATTCCTAGGAAATAAAGAGAGGAAGAGGGAAGTTGGGGTCCCTTAGTATCCCTTAAGGCTACACCTTGCCTAGTATTATTCCTTCAGAGCACACCTCACACTAGCCTCATCTCTTAAAGGTTCTTCTACCTTAAAACAGCAGCATTCCAGGGACCAGGCCCTAAATGCTCTGCCCTTTGGTAGTGGCTCTTATGGTAGCCATGCTCACTACAACCAGGTCATAGGGACTCGTCCCTGTGAGGCAGTGGGGCCATTTTAAAATACCAAGAAAGAACATGAACATGCCCATTTTCTGCCCTTTTTTGTATGTTTGTTTTTGTGTCTTTATGGTCATAGAATAAGGGTAAAGATTAGGTGTCTTTGCATGAACTTGCAAGGCTAGACTGCATTACTGGTAGATGGAGTTATGGGGAGTATTAGAAGTATTCATCCAATATAGTTAGGATGGATGTCCATTTGAATTACTGGATGGGTGAATTAAAGGAAGGGAGTCATGTACAACCCCATGTTTTACTTACTGAACTTGTAGTAAGTTCATGGGAAGGAAGACAGCAATTGGGAAGTAGAAGGTAATGAAAGGGGAGGGAAGAAACCAATATTAGAAGGAGCTGGCCAAAAGACAGAGGAGGGGGCATTCGCTTTCAGGTTTTTGGTAGGGGGACTCTGAACATACTCACATGGATCTTTGGGGAGAGGAAGCCTGACAATTCAGAACGCATATGTAACAACTGAGGTGCTGGCACCATTCTCGAGGGATACATGGGTCTAGAGGAGAATGCAGAGCTGACTCATCTTCCTCTGAAGCAAAGAGAGATCTGGAGGCTTCTAAATGTGCCAGTAATGAATTTGAACACTGAGAGTTTACACCCAAATCTTTGCTCATCACTTTGCAAATGGAATGCAAGGCCCTCTTCTGTGAAGCCATGAGAGATGGTGGACCCGGGGTCTTACAGAGCAGCATAGTGGATCTATCAAGAGCAACTGAGGAGGTATGCTTGGGTAAGGAGATGTGCCAGTGTCACAGCCAGGACAGGGAATAGCTGCATCATCGTTTTCTTTACCATGGGGTAGAGGCTAGTGAGGCAGGAACAGTGGCAGGTGGTTTGGGGCTGCCTAAGCAGTGTGAAGGAGAGGCTGTAGAGCAAAATCCTAGAGACCGATTAAAGTAATGGATGACGATTGTGGAATGAAGGGAGGATTAATCTGGGAACTGATGTGTTAGAACAGCTCAAAGGAATGGACATCATGATAAAGTCAAATCAAAGATGCCACATGATTAAGGGGGCTGTGAAGAAATAGGGCTGTAGGCAGAAGTTGGATTTATGACTTTAAAAGCCAGAAGCTGCTTCTTAGGTGATTACATGTCTCAGAGCACTGGAAGGAGAGGAGGGGCGATACAAATAGCCACTACCATGATGCGAAGCACAAAGCTAATTGTTTTACACATCCTCTCCTTGAATCTCATAACATTTCCTGGTGTGTGTGTGTGTGCACACACATGTGCACACACACGCATGCTCATGCATGTGGAGACCAAAGGACAACCTTCTCTGTCACTCAGTTCTCTAGTTCTCTTAGGACAGAATCTCACACTTATTTCCTCTTGCAAATTGGATTGAGCCAGGTCTGAAATAGTCAGTGACATCTTACAATCCCAGGAGAAGAGATAAAATTTCTCATGCCAGAGAAGTTTCTGGAAGTTGCAGGATGATTTTTCGGTAACATTGCCCATCTCAGAATTTCTGCACCTGGTATCAGGTCTCTGGGGCTGGCAAGCCTTTGACCAAGTGGGGGGTGAATGTTATGCTTTGGTTTTTCTGTTTTTGTTTTTTCCTGTAGTGAGAAATTTGGGTTCTTTTTTAAAAAAATACACAGAAATATTAAAAGAATATGTTTTCTTCTTTATCTCAGGTGTGGGATATGGGGCTGCTTCAGATTGTCCACAGCAGCTGACTATGATTTACCTCATGCTCTAGCAAGGGCCTGATTTTGCCAACTGCAGGTAGTTTCTGTGACTGTGTGATGCTTAGAATTCTGGGGGCTTTTTAGAGGGTTATGTAAATGCTAGAGCCCTCTAGGTTGGCTGTTGATTCGTTGCTGTTGGCTGTTCTTAGTTGTTGTTGGTCATGGCTTGTTGAGCAGTCATGTACAAAGAAGAAACAAATTAGATATCCTGACGGCAAAAGATAAATCAAGGAATTCCACCCCGAGCATCAGGGAGAAGCTTTATGATGATGTCACCCCATTTCCTTTCTATCCTTTTTTGCTCTCCTATCTAGTATTAGGGGGTTGGAAGAGTGGAAGCAAAGGCCTGGAGGAAGGTATGAAAAAATAACTCGCAAAGTAGCAAACACCAAGCTACAGTTTCCATTCAGATAGTGCACTATGTGGCACCATGTGGCCTTTCTTCTCAAATACTATGCCATTTATCTGGACACTGGAAGCTTTTCAATTGTGCAGAAAAAAACAAAAAGTGTCCAGTGAGGCCACCTGGCATTAACATCTTGTCTCCAAATCTTTATGACAAAAATCTCACAGAGTTCTTCTCTAGTACAATGGCATAGTGCAGGAGGGAACACCATGCAAAATGCAAGGAGCTAGAACAGGAGAGATAGCTCAGAAGCAAAGTGTTCCCTGTGCAAGCATGAAGTTCGAAGTTTGATGCTTAGAACGTGTGTGTGTGTGCGCACACACACACACACACACACACACACACACACACTCACATACCACCACCACCATCACCACCACCACAACAACAAAAAACCAAAACCTGGCTATGGTGGCTAGTACTTGTTATCCTAGTGTTGAGAACTGCAGAAACTGCAGACAGATGGATCCCGGTTACATACTGAACCCTGTCTCACAGAACAAGGTAGATAATGCCTGAGGAAAACCTAAGGTGGTCTTTTTGCCTATGCACATGTGAATGTGAAAGCATACCACACACACACACACACACACACACACACACACAAACACACACACACCCCAACATGCATACATACATACACAATGAAAAGAGCTCTGTCAATACTGCTTGCAAGTTTATTTCTATCCTTCTTCAATTTATAAGCCATAACCTACTCTCTGATGATAGGCTTCAAGAATAAGTGTAATAGATGTTTATTTGTTATTAAAACACCATTAATATTTCAGGCCCTGAATAGAGAGTCAGATGGAAAATTACTCAGTGTTTACGCACTCACCCTCTGCTTTGAAGAGGAGCATTTGTATGGTTGGTATGAAGTTTTAGAATCCATTCCCAGTGTTATATTTTTTTCTTTAGTTTTCTGAAAAAAGAAAATCAATGCACTATCCTTTTCACTTTAGTGTTGATTCAGTGAATGAAGTACACAATATTATCAGTGTTCGTCTAGGAACCACATCTGATCTCTCAGATTGCATAGGCCGGGAATGGTGAGAAAGCTGACCTGACTCTAGGGACAGAACTCAGAACTACCCAGTATGCTCTTCTCTTTTGCCTTTGCCTTGCTAACAGCCATACCCATTTTAGATACCAAGTCCTTACCTAGTTTTGTTTTGCTCAAAATCTGTTTGGCTTCTGTCTTAGTCACTGCTCTACTGCTGTGGAGAGACACCATGGCCAAGACAACTCTTATAAGAGGAAACATTTAATTGAGGTCTTGCTTACAGTTTCTGAGACTTAACCCAGTACTGTCATGGCAGAGAGAAGGGCAGCAGGCTGGCATGATGCTAGAGAAGTCACTAAGAGGGACATCCTGATCCATAAGTAGAGAGGGAGAGGGGAGGGGAGGAGAGAGAGAAAGGCAACAAAGGGGAGAGGGAGAGAGGGGGAGGGAAGGGGGAGGAGGAGGGAGAGGGAAGGAGAGGGGGAGAGAGAGAGAGAGAGGGAGGAGGGAGAGGGGGAGGGAGAGGGAGAGGGAGAGAAGACCTGGGCCTGGCATGGGCTTTTGAAACCTCAAGTCCCCAGTGACACACTTCGTCCAACGAGGCCACACCTCCTAATTCACCTGAGCAATTTCACTCCCTGGTGACTAGCACTCAAGTATCTGAGCTTCTGGGAGCCATTCTTATTCAAACCACCAGAGCTCCCCAGTGTCAACCATATTCCCCAGAGTCTGGAATGTGCACTGACTCATTGCATTGTTCTTCCAGTCTCTCCCACTCAGGATCTGGGTTCAGGTGTTGGTTTATTGTGTACTCACGCTCATCTTGCAAACCAGACTTGTCAAGATTAGCTCTCCGAGGAGGTCCACCTCCAACCGAGTGCCACCATCATGAATTCCCATGATGTATCTCCACAAGAATCTCTTACCTTCTAAATGATGCTTAGTGCTAGCTTGCTTTCTGCTGTTATCTGTCTTAAGTGGAGCAGAGAAGAGGACCGTGTGTCTTTGGTAGGGTTGCATAGCTCATGGCCAGCTGGAGAATCCCTACAAGAAAGGTTGCTTTGTAATCTAACATCTCCTTGTGAAGAGAAATCACCCTCCTATGAATACACCTGTTTGCTCTGTGCAGATCTTATCTGTTCTGTAGCCTGCAAGCAAACTGGGGTACCTCTCACTGTGAAATTGCATTGCTTTTATTATAGCATGCCCAGGGAAAGTTCCCTCAATAAAGTTTTCCAAGTCCTTAATGCACCTAAAGGTTTTTGCAGCCATTGCGAATCTATACTGGGTCTGTCAGCTTTTTAAAATTAAATTTCTTTCTTTAATTATTCACTTTACATTCCACTTACTGTTCCCTCCAGGTTATCTCCTCCCACAATCTTCCACCATACCCCTTCCCCTTCCTCCTCTGACCAAGTGGGCACCCCCCCCCCCCAGGCATCCCAACTTGAGATGCATTCTATGGACAAACACCAATCCCTAACACTGTTAATGATACTCTGTTATACGTACAGACAGGAGCTGAGAGGCTCCACCAAATAGCTGACTCAGGCAGATACAGACACTCACAGTCAAACAGTGGATGAAGATTGGGCACTCTTTTTTTTTGCTCTTCAAGGCATTTTTTTTATTACGTATTTTCCTCAATTACATTTCCAATGCTATCCCAAAAGCCCCCCCCCCACTCCCCTACCCACCCATTCCCATTTTTTGGCCCTGGCGTTCCCCTGTACTGGGGCATATAAAGTTTGCCTGTCCAATGGGCCTCTCTTTCCAGTGATGGCCAACTAGGCCATCTTTTGATACATATGCAGCTAGAGTCAAGAGCTCCGGGGTACTGGTTCGTTCATAATATTGCACCTACAGGGTTGCAGATCTCTTTAGCTCCTTGGATACTTTCTCTAGCTCCTCCATTGGGGGCCCTGTGATCCATCCAATAGTTGACTGTGAGCATCCACTTCTGTGTTTGCTAGGCCCCGGCCTAGTCTCACAAGAGACAGCTATATCACGCTCTTTGCAACAAACGCTTGCTAGTGTATGCAATGGTGTCATCGTTTGGAGGCTAATTATGGGATGGATCCCTGGATATGGCAGTCTCTAGATGGTCCATCCTTTTGTCTCAGCTCCAAACTTTGTCTCTGTAACTCCTATGGAAGAATAGGAGGAAGGATTGCAGAACCTAAGGGGATAGTAACTCTATAGGAAGACCAACAGAGTCAACTAACCTGAACCCTTGGGGTTCTCACAGTCAGAACCACCAACCAAAGAACATACACTGGCTAGACCTAGGCATCCCCACAAATATGTAGCAGGTGTGCAGCTGAGTCTGTCATTTTTATTCATGGGTCGGGGGGTGAATCCCTGAACTAAATGATTGATGACCTGTGGATTCTGTGATCATTCTTGCACACACAGGTGAGTCCAGCAGGCTTCAGTGGGCAATTTCAAACTCATGATCACAAGTAGGTACTGATTAAACTTAATGGATTACAGAGAGAGAGAGAGAGAGAGAGAGAGAGAGAGAGAGAGAGAGAGAGAGAGAGAATAGAAAGTTGAAAGTTGCAGGGAGGAATAGGGGTTGTCAGGGAAGAGAGGAGAGGTAGAGGGTGAGATCGACCAGAATGCATTATTCGTATCTGAACAAATTTAATAACAGCTATTTAAGAATCAGCAGAAAAGAGAAAATGGCTCTATGTGTTCTTGTGGGATTCTCAAAGCTTAGAACCATAAAGCATGAAATGTTGCAAATGTTGTGAGTATCGTAGTCCTTCCTAGAGCAGATGAAACCATCACATCATGAATGCAGTGGTCAAAGGATATTTTAGAATCATATACATCACACACACACACACACACACACACACACACACACACACACACCGAGAGAGAGAGAGAGAGAGAGAGAGAGAGAGAGAGAGAGAGAGAGAGGGAGAGGGAGAGAGAGAGAACAAGCTACTTGAGTTAGGTGACTTAAAATGACACATATTTATTGCCTTACCCTTTGTATGCCCAGTGTAGTGGAGGTTTCACTGGGATAATACCAAGTTATGATCAGGACTGTGTTCTCTTCAGGGGTCCTAGGAGAGAAAGCATTTACTGTTATAGCTTTCTGAGGCTGCACACAATCCTGAGCTATGGCCTGAACCCCATCCTCAAAGGCAGCGAAGCTGTAGCTCTTTGGCCTTTTGTTTTGTTTTGTTTTGTTTTGTTTTGTTTTCTCTCTCATCTAAGAAAGTTCTTCCCAGAGAGCTCTGCCTTATGCCTTGTCCTGCACAAACATCATGACCAAGAAGCAAGTTGGGGAGGAAAGGGTTTATTCAGCTTACACTTCCACACTGCTGTTCATCACCAAAGGAAGTCAGGACTGGAACTCAAACAGGTCAGGGAGCAGGAGCTGATGCAGAGGCCATGGAGGGATGTTCTTTACTGGCTTGCCTCTCCTGGCTTGCTCAGCCTGCTCTCTTATATGACCCAAGACTGCCAGCCCAGAGATGGTTCCACCCACAAGGGGCCTTTCCCCCTTGATCACTACTTGAGAAGATGTCTTATAGCTGTATCTCATGGAGGCATTTCCTCAACTGAAGCTCCTTTCTCTGTGGTAACTCCAGCTGTGTCAAGTTGACACAAAACTAGCCAGTACATGCCTCTTGCTTCTACCTTTAATGGCTTCTCTGATGACCTGGGTCCTTCTGAATACTCCAGGATAATCTATCTGCTTGATTGACTAGCATTGTTAACTCACTTGTAATCTTCCATTTGTGTGTGTGTAGGCCAGAGATCCATGCCCAGTCTCTTCCTTGATTGTTCTTTACCTTACTGTTTGAGACAGAAACTCTTATTGAACCTGGAATTCAGTATTTTGGCCAGACTGACTGGCCAGTGAGCACACAGAACTTGCCTGTCACTACCTTCTCAGCAACGGTTAGAGTTGTACAACACTGTGTATGGCTTTTTGTGTTGGTGCTGGAGATAGGAACTCAGGTTTTCGTGTCTGCATAGCAAGCAATGAGCCATGTCCCTAGTCCTATATCTGCAATCTTATTTTATCTACTTTCCTATATAACTGAATATATCCCAGACTCCAAGGAATGTGATATAGGTACCTTTGGAGGAGTCATTATGCCTACTACAGATACAAAAAGACAGTGACCTCAAAATCCACTTTTATCTCATCTGGAATGTAAGCATTTTATACATGAGTTTTGCATGCTGAAATACCATCTAATGAGAGAATTCAGGTCATGGCCATAATAGAATTCCTGATAAATACATCATCCTATGTTGCAGTAACTCTCCAACCCAAATATGCCCCACAATGAAAACAGAACTCAATTAATATGAATACAAGGTGTGCACCTAGATTGGGCAGATCTATCACTACACTACCATCCTCCCCATCTATGAGACCCCTTAGAACTTGCAGTTTCTCCAGGCTACATGCTTCTGCTCCATTTTCCTTCCACCTCCTCCTCCATCGTCCTCTCTCTCCCACTCCTCCTCCTTCTCTCTCTCCACTTTCAGTTCCACCTTTCCTTTATCTGCCCAATCACTGGCTCCAGCCTTTATTTTACAAATTTAGACGGGAAGAAGGTATACAGGAAATCACCTGAGTGCTGACTCATTCCTTGTTTTCAACCCCTCCCAGGAGAAGGGAATTAGCATCAAATTACAAATAACCCCAGAGCTATATGCAACAATCCTACTGTCAATGAACGGCTGAAAAAGTTAGATGCCTGCTACATACATAGAGATCCTGCAACATCTAGTCCTCTATGGAAGGAAAAGATCCAAAGACACAAGGTGCTGTTGAAGAACCTTCAGAGAGAATTTAGAAGAAGACATTGGTCATTGACAAGTGAGGACATTTATGGCAGAGAATGTGCAAAATGTAGAGATATAGAGCAGCATAACATGTTCCAGAAACAGCCAGATAGAGCTCTCCTATGTAGGAGCCTACTGGCATCTGGACTTTAAAATGACTGTAGATGGGGGAAACTTTGTCCCCAGGGTACTTCTGCTGGCACGATTTTTCAAACCAGAAGGCACACACAGATTTTCTTGAAGATATTTACGCCTGACGTGAAAACTAATTTGCTTTGGGCAAGAGATATGCTTATGTGTACAAGCAAAGGATAACACAGAATCTGTTAGCAGCAAGTCAATCAAAGCCAGAGTTATCTGGAGAAAGGCAACTTGTGTTCCAGGATACAACACCATGGTTTGTGCCAAATTCTGAAGCAAATGTCTTGCTAAGTCCACAGAGACAGAATCTATAAACATTATATGGCTAAGGTTTTAACAATCAGAGTAATCAAATGAAATTCTAAGCTTAGGGGTGAGAATCAGATGGTGGTTTGATGTTTTTGGATAATATGTGGTGGGGGAAGAGCTAAGTGAAGCTGACAAGAAGCAGGTAGATAAATTGAACCCCTCAAAATCTATATGTTGAAATCCCAATTCACAGCCTCTCGGGATGTAATTGTACTTAAAATAGACCTTTGGAAAAAAGTCACTAGAGCAAAACATGGAATGAGGGAATGAGTGAGCACTAATCCAGTATGACTGGTGCTCCCACAGGAAGAGGAGGCTAGGACACAGGCACATACAGAAGGCACACTGTGCAAAGACAGAGAATGCATGGCCATTGACAAGTCAAGAGGGGGTATTCTCAGAGTAAGTCACTCCCCTTTCTTTATCTCTGAGTTTTGTTTTCCATAACTGTGTATAACTAAATGTTTGTTGTTTGAGACACCCACCCTTGGTGCTTTGTTATAGCATCTCTTGCAAATGAATGCATTTATGTGTGTGTTGAGGGGCAGAGGAGTTCTACAAAACCATAACAATTATTGAATGTTATGTACTGAGTGCTCTGGGAGCCTGCTTGAAATACTTGTTGACATAACCTTCTGAAGGCTTTGTTCCTTTGGCCAAATCTGATCAGACCTGTCAGGTTCCGCAACATGTGGCTGACATCTTGGTTTAGACTTGATGATGCTCAACATCTCTTTAACCCATTTCCCTTCAAATATTTTCCCACATTCTGTCCACTGTCTTATGGTCTGTGCCTGGAAAACACAGCCTGCAACACTTTATAAAGAAGTTGGGGTTTTATCAGCCAGAGCCTGGAGTCTAGTGAAACAGTGCATTTGTACTTGGCATTCTTTGTAGTTGGGCTGGTTTAAAGGGTAAGCTCAAGAGGATCACATGGATACATGTAGGTTAGTTAAATACCAGGACAGGAAGTGAAAGGAGAGGAGACAGTGACCAGGCTGTTAGTGGTAGATCACAGAGCTTCTTTAGCTCCTCTATCTCCCCCACCAGAGCTCAGAACCATCCCAGAATAAGGAATGCATGGTCCTGACTTGACTTGACATCCCCTTCTTTAAAACACAAATTAAAAAACTTTTGGAGGAACCTCATGCCAGATCTATTTTTGAATATTCAAGAGCCAATTAAGACCACCACAGGTGAATACAACACCAGGCGCTTGATGCTTCAGTACACTCTACACAAATCTACAGAGAGATCAGAGAATAGCATGTGCCCTTTGTCCCCATGCTGTTCAGGTGTCTTCTGACTGGATGCAAGCCACACAGTAGCCCTGACTGTGCCCTTCCCCCCACACCATGACAAGGTAGCCCCTAAGCACCAGCTTGTACCTTCCTGTTTCATGACTTAATTTAACTTTGTTATCACTCAAACTCTTTTCTGCATGCACTGTTCCAAAATCCAGCCCTGACGGCCTCTCCAATGCTGGGTTAGATAGATTTTTTCCCTGTGTGTATTTTATCATATTTTTATGTTTTACAACCAGACCATAAATTCCAGGATGCAGAAACTATATTTTCTTCATGAGATGGGGCATAAAATATCCCCACTTTATTTTTCCTCATTCAAGGTTCTGATCATTAAAGAATATATACACAAAGAAGATATTTCTGCATGAAGATCCCTTCAGCTGCTTTAATGATGCTATAAAATGCCCAAGCCATCAAACCTGGACTGTGGTAACTGTGTGTGGTTTGTATCTGAGCTGGACGGGTATCTTTTCTAGTTATTCTACATTTCCACCTCGATATGCAAATGAGAGAAAAATTATAAGCTATGCATCATGGTTTGCAGAATGGACTCCGAACTTCTATAGCCATTCAAACTTGCGAAACAGAGAAGCCAGCTTGCCTATGTTAACCACTCCAGTCACTGGAGGGTAAAGAGGAGAATGAAAGGGCAGAGTGGAGCTGAAAAGGTTGAGCAGGCATCTTCCCTAGTAGGGCTGTGATGGAGAAGCAGGGATGGAAAGGAGGATGTAGGACATAAGGACCTGGAGGCTAAAGAGAAGCAGGAAATTCTTCTTGACAGTAGTATCTCTGCTTTCAAGGAAAATGTCACACATGGAATTTAGACTAGCCAAGTAGAGAGATTTTGTAATATCTTTGTAAGAGCATAACACACACACACACACACACACACACACACACACACACACACACACACGAGAGAAAGAGAGAGAGAGAGAGAGAGAGAGAGAGAGAGAGAGAGAGAGAGAGGGAGAGAGAGAAAGAGAGGAGAAAGAACAGCAGTTCCCTCCATGGCACCTCCCTATATGAAGAAGTAAATGGGAATAAGGCAAAATTCCCATTTTCATAATAAAGTGGAATATGGATATGGGCTGCCATCTATGCCTCCTGGTCCTTGTGTCCCCAGTAACTAACAGATTGTCCCAAAGCAAGTGCTTGCCAGTGCCTATGGACAGAATAGGCAAGTGGAGAAACAAATGGACAAAAAGTGGCACCAGCTAACAGATTTGCATTTCTCCCAGGTGCTAATTGATATTTTAGGATTATTACATTCATACATTGTTCTCAGCCTCACACACTTGCCACTGCAAGCCCCCCCCCCCTAGACTCTCTTACAACTTTTCTTTCAGGTACACCTGCCATGAATGTGTATCCTGTCCAAGATGAGTTACTACCAGGGAGGTGATGGGGTGAACAGTAGCTTGACCTGGGATCCAAAGACTTCTAGTCATCTTGATGGAGTGTTCTCTGTTTGGGGGCAATTACTCTTGCATCTGACAAAAGTTGACACAGTAGGAAACTTGCATGCATGAGGAGTATGTACGTCAATGGCAAGTGGGTGAGCTAATTGGCTCCCCCTTTGCTTCATTTACTTATGGTGGAATGCAAGTAGGATGAATGCTTGGGTTCATGGCTGGATGATAAGTTGTGTTTCTCAGATGCATAGATGGGGGCTCAAATTCCAACCCTAATCTCAGTAGATAACCAGACAAAGAAGTGGAGGTCAAGACTCCACTGACAGAGTTCATTCAATTAGACAAGGATTAACAAGGGGCTCAAGTGGAGGATATCATCCTGAGTGAGGTAACCCAATGACAAAAGAACATGCATGATTTGCACTCACTGATAAGTGGATATTAGCCCAGAAACTCGGAATACCCAAGATACAATTCACTGACAACATGAAGCTCAAAAAGAAGGAAGACCAAAGTGTGAATGCTTCACTTCTTCTTAGAAGGGGAAACAAAATACCCATGGAAGGAGTCACAGAGACAAAGTATGGAGCAGAGACTGAAGAAATGACCATCCAGAGACCATTCCACCTAGGGGTCCATCCCATATACAGTCACCAAACCCAGACACTGCTGTGGATGCCCACAAATGCTTGCTGACAGGAGCCTGATATAGCTGTCTCCTGAGAGGCCCTTCCAGTGCCTGACAAGTACAGAAGTGGATGCTCACATCAATTGGACTCCCTAATGAAGGAGCTAGAGAAAGGACCCAAGGACCTGGACGGGTTTGCAGCCCCATAGGAGGAATAACAACATGAACTAACCAGTACCCCCATAGCTCCCAGGGACTAAACCACCAACCAAAGAGTACACATGGTGGGACTCACGGCTCCAGCTGCATATGTAGCAGAGGATGGACTAGTCGGTCATCAATGGGAAGAGAGGCTCTTGGTCCTGTGAAGACTCTATGCCCCAGTGTAGGGGAATGCCAGGGCCAGAAAGCAGGAGTGGGTGGGTTGGTGAGCAGGGGGAGGGGGAGAAGGGATAGGGGGTTTTCAGAGGGGAAACCAGGAAAGGGGATAACATTTGAAATGAAATAAGGAAAATGTCTAATAAAAACAAACAAATAACAAAACAAAAGCAAAAAAAAAAAAAAAAAAAAAAAGGGCTCCTGGAAAGCAAAGCCACTTTTCTGAATCTGCAGTATTCAGCAAGCACACTTGTTCTTTATTCTTGATTGGGTGACTTTGGTGTGAAGTCACATTGTCACCCTGCATGAGGAGGAGAAGCTCTTTACTATGGTGTGGACGATGGTAGAATATACTGCTCAAGTTTCCCTTCAATGTGGACCTGGTTTTTTTTTTTTTCCAGATGTGGCAAGCAGCACTGTGCTGAGACATTTTAGAGACTCCAGCCAGTTTAAGGTTAGCTGAAAGGCAGCTTGTTAAGCTTCTTTCCTTCTCCCTTCTTATAACTTAAATCTGAAGACACTCGGGCACCCCACATGCTAAACACATCGTTGCCTGTAACCTTCCCTTTGTACAAAGTGTTCTAACCTGGCATGAGAAGAGCCTGGAGTGAGTTTAGGCCGTGTAGGGGTTGATAGGTCTGGGTATAGAGTAGGAAAGATAGAGCCTGCTTTGATGATGCTGATGATGCTGATGATTCTCATTTTGGTGATGTTCTAAAGGAATGCTCTCATGTAGAATAGATGACGGCTATCTCAAAGCATCTGGCTCATGTTATCCAAAGTGACCAGCCAAAATCTGGCCACTCAGAGGGAGGGTTTTGTTTGTTTGTTTGTTTGTTTGTTTGTTTTTAACCAACTGCCCATCTGGATGCTTCCTGGACAATATTTGTAAATTTTAAGTATATAAATTGTCAGATTGCCACCCACTTCCAGGGCCCTAGAATGGATTTGAGCCAAGCCCCATCTGGAGAGAAGGGAGCTAAACTACAGACTTTGTCTGGTTGTCCTGAGTAAATTCTTTCCTTCAAGTCTATAAATCTGAAAACAAAACAAAACAAAACAAAACAAAAATAAAAACAAAAGGACAGGCTTTCTACTTCTCAGACTTAACATAGGAACTGGGGTGGGGGTTGGGGGTGGAGGAGAGACACAGCCCTCACCAGAACAAAACCTAGAAAATTCACAGCTTCACCTGTCTTCTCTCTATTATGTGCCGCTCGTGGGTCCTCACTCCACCCCTCACACATCAATTTCTTACAACTCCTTCGAGCATCCATCACCCGTGTGCCATGCACTGTGCTAAGCAGTGCAGAAAAGCACAGTCTTACTTTTGGGTATCTCTGAGTTTCGTGGGAAGCAGGCACAAAGTAATAGAAATGACAAGGCATTGGGTTCCACTGGCTTTTCTGAAAGGGCTAAAGAAGGCTATTGGCAGAGAGGTGGTACAGTTCCAAGTAAGGAGTTTATGTGACACATATTCAAGGAAAGGTTACAGACTTCCACAGTTTTGTTCACCAGACAGAGAAGCCAAGCTGTGACCCATTGATCTCGGTTCCCCAATATACTATGGATTCGCATGAGCCTTAGGGACCATGCTAACTCAGCATCTGTAGTGGCCGAAGCCAGATCAGAGAGCCCTCCCTCTCTGAACACAAGGTGCATGTGGGGAACTTAAAGATCCCGATGAGATTGTAGGCTAGAGTCGAAAAATAAGACTGATCCCTCTGGCATATCCCTTGTTATTGAGGAGTGTACCACCAGTGCTGTCTAGTTGCTGGCTCCTATATGGTTAGTGAGGTAAGCCAGAATTCCTGATGCTCAAGGTTTGTATTAACTGAAATTGGCAATCAATAAAATCTACAGTCAACAGGTTCTGGTCAATATAAAGTCT
The DNA here is from genome assembly GCF_000001635.26 of Mus musculus. Lineage (NCBI taxonomy): Eukaryota > Metazoa > Chordata > Mammalia > Rodentia > Muridae > Mus > Mus musculus. The sequence continues at coordinate 19,616,968 of NC_000074.6, forward strand.
CATGAAGTTGACCAACCTTATTTTAGTAAGAGTGATCCATCACTTTAAGTAAATCATAATTGGCCCCAGAAGTAAAAAAAAAAAAAAAAAAAAAAAACTGATATGTTAGTGGAGAGTCAGGCTGCCTGAGGAGGGTGTATGCCATGCACATGGCACCACACACTCATTTGCACCATTGATGCCACTGTATACACAGAATGGAGACCCCCACCCCCGGACAGGAGCCCTCAGCCACAAAGCTGTCACCTAGCCGCATTTATAGGTATCATTGCAATGGAAGATGTATTAAGTATAAATACATTTAGCATACCAGAACACAAGTGCTGATCAGAAACGTCACTAAATACAGTGTGTTTTTGTCCTCCCATTGGCCTCAGTGTTACCGTTAGCATCCACGGCCACACGAAATGCAAATGGAGATGTAAAATGAAGTTTGAAAATCCGAGTTCCTCAAACTTCTTAGTTCTCATGCCAACGGTGCACTTCTGAAGTTCCTTGGAGTCTGAATGCTTGGAAAACATCTTGTTTTTAGCTCTTCCATGAAGCCCTCAAACACATGGCTGACACTTTGTACTTTAGAGAGGAGAAGGTCCTTCATTGAAAGAATGCAACTTTGGCGAGACATCTTGTTATGGGCAGCCGAGCAGCTGAAAAGCATCTGTGTTCTTCCTCCAGGTGATACCTGCCTTCTGTGTGTGCGTGTTATGGGGTGGGAGAGAGGGTCTCCCCTATAATAGAGCTTTTCCTTTTCTGCTGGTTTAAGGTCTTGGCCTGAAAACTAACTCAAACCTTTCCCCCTCCTACCCTACTGCCTTTTCTTCCCCTCCCATCTATTTTGTCCAATAAAAATTTGTTTTGCATCATGAAATAGTATTCCAACCATGGACAAATGGTAACACCATTCTCACCCCACGTGCATGGCACAATAGTGTTATGCAGGACTGTAGTTTGATGACCAGTCCTCTATTATACCCGTTGTCATGAATTCTGGGTCCAGGTCACTTGAGCTTGAATTGATCCTGCTATTTCTAGCTGCATGAGCCTGTGCAAGTCATTATTTTTGTGCCTCAGTTTCCCTGTGTATGTGAAATTAGGAAACAGTGACAATCTGATTTTGGTGGGTAGGGCATTTGATTAGTGAAGGGTGTTTAATCAATTCTTAACAAGTGTTAACCGATCGGATTCTAGTTGCTATCACAATCATAGGTACGCTCCACTGTGACAGCTCTCAACATGTGCCAGTACCTTAAAGATTGAGCACATGCTCAATGGTGGCTTAAGGACGTGGCTAGACCAAATTTCATGCTGCCTATGGTCCTGCCCATCCCCAACCTGCTTAAAGTGACTTGTATCCTTTGGTCTTTCAAAACCTAAACCCTTTCCTCCTCATAAAACATTCTCTCTATTGAAACCTCCCCTGAATATTGTTAGAGACATGCAAATTTCCAGACTCCCTGGACTCATATCAGTCTCAAAATCTGACATTCTTCCATCTCCCTCTTCCCTGGCCTATGTGAACTCTTCAAGTGGTCTGTCATGATACATCTAAGCTTTCTTGCTCCTTTCTTCCTCATTCACTCACTTGAAAGTAAGTTTCCCCTTTCATGCCTCTGACTCCTTTTCCTCTGCTTCAGTCTGTTATTAGTCTTGTGTCTGAATTTCAAGAATGACCTTCATGTGGGTGGTCTCCACATCTCCTTACTGGCCCTGATCTTTGAAAAACTAGGTCTCACAGCCTTCTGAGCACCCCGACATGAATGCCTTAAAATCACTAGTACAGTGGGTGAAGTAAAACTCTTGATATTCTGTCATGAATATTGTTTTTCAGAATCTGGAAAACTCCAGCTTCTTCAGGAAATGACATCAAAGGACTAGTCTGGCTTTTGAAGGAGTACAGACTGACATCAATCACTAGAATACTGACTCCCTTCTAAGCCTGACCATGGAAGTGGCTGACGACCAGAAGGGCGTTGGGTAGAAACACTAAGGACCCATTCCTTTTCTGTTCTGCTAGATCCAGAAGCAAGCTTCATGCACTGAATCTGTGGCACATGCCTCAGTTTTACTATCAAATTCTTCCATCCTAGGTAGCATATTGATAACTCTCCTGGAAGGAATCAGGCCCATCATTGGGAAGGGTGTAATAGTTTGGAAACTGTGACAGACTTCTGGGCAAGAAAGTCTCAGTTTCCCTATTTCCTTTAATTCCATGGCTGTCCTTTCTAGATACTTTGAAATAACACACTTTCAATTTCTCTTTCTGTCCATCAGTTGCTTTTATGTTATATTCTTTCTAACTTGGCAATACATGTACTCTTCTTTCCACATTCACTTTCCTATTTTCCTCCTCGAAAACTTTTAATTCTATTGGAACTTGAGCTCAGGGCCTCACATATGCCTGCCAACTACTGTATATCCCCAGCACTCTTCACTTTTTATTTAGACACGAGGTCTTACTAAGTTGTCAGTGCTAGCTTTGAACTCACTGTAGTCTAGAGAGACCTTGAACTTGGGTCCCTCCTGTCTCAGTCTCCCAGGCATCTGAGAGTATCAGCCAGTATACCAGGCCAGGCTTCCTTTCTAAGATTATACTCAACTTTTTATAACTCACTTTAAAGAGGATTCTGGGATTATCTACCTCTAACACATATTCATGTGTGAGTCAACCTCTCTCTCTATATATATTTCTCTTCCCCCACCCCCCAGAAACTGCTCAAAGCCTTCTTTGATATCTTATTATCTATTAAAAAAAAGTCTGTCCTTCAAAATCTCTGTTTAACCCCTTTAGCTGGGCTTGTTCCTAAGTAATTCTTTTTGTTGCTATGATAGGTTTTTTTTCTCTCAATTTCCTTTCCAGACAATTAATAATTGGCATATAGAAACAACTGATTTTTAAAGTTGATTTTATATTCTCTAATTTACTAAGATTGTTTGTTAAATGTAACAGATTTTTTTAAAAAAAAGAGCCTTTAAGGTTTTAAACACACATGATCTCTTTACCTATAAATGAAGATAATTTTTATCCTATGTAAATTCTTAGAGTATCCAGAAATATTTAAATAAAAATGCCAATATATGATGAAAAAAATTAGACACAAAGTACCCCAAAGCAGTAAACAAACAAACAAAACAATAGTCTCTGCTACCTAGAGACAATTGTTAAAATACCCATATACTATTGGAAAAAGTCTACAGGTTCAAAGCAATCTCTGTGAGATCCCTAAGATTTCCTATTTCTTTGTGCAGAAATAGGAAACAATATGAAACCACAAAAGACCTGAGTAGCTGAAGCAATTTAAATAAAGAAAACAAAACTAGGAGCATCCTTTCTGATTTTAAAACAGACCACAAAGCTACAGTGTGCAAAACAGGGTGGCACTGGCATCACAATTGACTCTTTAAACAGAATTGATACCGTTACTTTTCAGATATGTGGTCAGTTAATTTTCACAGGAGAAAGCATAATCTTTCTAAGTGAAGAACTTGATACCTATAGGCAAAAGAGTGCAACTGGACTCTTATTTCACATCACAGAGAGAAGTCAAAATAAAAACGGGTGAAAACTTAAAACTCAGAACCAGGGGCGAGGGAGATGACTCAGTGGGTAAAGGTGCTGGCTGCACAAGCTTGTGGACCTGAGTTTGAATCATCAGCACCCACAGAGAAGATTGGGCAGAGCTGAGCATGCTTCTCCTCCAGTGTTGAGGGGGTGAGACCCTGGGATCTGACTGGTCAGACAGCCTAGCTCAAATAGTGAGCTTTTGTTCCAGTTCAGGAAGAGACTTTATCTCAAGGGAATGATATTGAAAATAATGGAGGAAGAAACCTGATGTTCCTCCTCTGGCCTCTGTGTGCACAGGCCTGTAATAAACCCACACATACTTGCATGCATGCCATCTGAAATACAAGAGAGAGAGAGAGAGAGAGAGAGAGAGAGAGAGAGAGAGAGAGAGAGAGAGAGAAAACCATAAGCCTTTAGAATAAGACAGAGAAAAATCCCCTAATTCATTTCAGCAATGATTTCTTGAATATGACATACAAATCACACAGATGATTAGAATCAGAGCCAAGTGAAAGCACACCCCTTTAAAGTCACAGGGCCCCCAATTGAGGAGTTAGAGAAAGTACCCAAGGAGCTAAAGGGATCGGCAACCCTGTAGGTGGAACAACAATATGAACTAACCAGTACCCCCTGGAGCTCTTGACTCTAGCTGCATATGTATCAGAAGATGGCCTAGTCAGCTATCAGTGGAAAGAGAGGCCCATCTGTCTTGCAAACTTTATATGCCTAAATACAGGGGAACGCCAAAGCCAAGAAGTGGGAGAGGGGGGAAGGCATGGGGGACTTTTGGGATAGCATTGGAAATGTAAATGAAGAAAATACCTAATTTTAAAAAAGGAAAAAAAATAAGATATAGTCATGTTGAACTTGAGAAAAAAAAAATGATACTTAACTAATTGCCAATGGCTACATGGAAATGTAACCAGGCAAAGTATCAAGATTAAAAATGTACCTAGCAAAATAAAATAAAATAAAATAAAATAAAATAAAATAAAATAAAATAAAGTCTTCAGCACAGCAAGGGAAATGGCCAGCAGAATGAAGAGGTAACCTATGGGCTTGCAGAAAATATTTTCAAGTTTGCATCTCATAGGTCTTAATTTCAGAAATGTATAAGGAAGAAACCCCTACAATCCAATTTCTAAAAGTTTAAAACAAATGGACAAAGGACTCAGGCATTTCTTCAATTGAGACATAAAAATGGACAATATGTATATCTAAAAGGTTTAACATTATCACTCATCAGGTAAAGGAAAATCAAAATATCAGCTGGGAACAAATGGCATCAAAAGGAGAAAGTCTAAGTGAGAATATGGTTTTAAAAAGGATGGGGTTCTTTTATAAAATGTGGGTGTGAATGTAAATTAGGAATGTGTATATACATATATATATATATATATATATATATATATATATATATGGTATGGAGGTTCTTCAAAACATTAAGACTAGAATGCCACATAACCCATAATCCTACTTCTGGGTCTACATCCAAAGGATGCAAGTATGACACACTGAAGGCATTATCTGTACTTTTGTATTCACTTCAGCAATATTCATGGCAGCCAACTTCTAAAATCAACCTGTGCCCATCAGATAAGGTGGGTGGATGAATGAATGGAACTAGAGAAACTGATGCAGCAAAATAAACCAGGGAAAGAAAGAGAAACACCCCATGTTCTCACTGACACATGGCATTTACAAATGTCAAACTTACAGAAGCGCAGAACTGACTAGAGGGGTCCCAACAGACCAAGGGACAGGAGGCATTGGAGGTCTTAGGCAAAGGAAACAAAATCATAGATAAAATGAACAGGTTTAAGAGCACCTGTCATGTTGATGATAGAAAATAATAGTTTTATATCTTAAACATTAAGGGTCCACAGTTGGAATAGTCTCCGTGGTGCTAAGCGGTACATGGTATATTTCATATGCTCATTAGGTTGAATCAGCTACTCCACAACGTACATACCTATCAAAGCATGTTCCATATGATCATAAAGTACAGTTTTTACTTAGTAAAAATTAAAAAAGAAATTCTGTCCTATCATTTGTGCCCATAGACCTGAAAGGCACACTAAGGAAAATATCATCCACAGAAGGACAAACAACCAGGAGTCCTCTCAGATGGAGCATCTACCATTGTTAACATATAGAAGCAGGCGATGGAGTCTGGCTTCTGAGAATGGGGGTGGGAATGGGAATTTTTCAATGACTATAATGTTACTGTTACTTCAGTAGATTTTACACACACACACACACACACACACACACACACACAAAAGTTTGGAAGTGGTTACTGCATTTATGACCCTGATCATGAAGATGGTAACCTGAATGTATGCATATATTCAAACTCACTACATTATAGACTTTTTTTTTCAGGTTCTTTGTGTATCAGACATAGCCTAAATAAATCTGAGAGTGGTGGGCACAAAATTATTTACTGTCTTGTGCTCCATTTGTAATTATTCCTCACTAATCAACTGCTGTATCCAACACTAAATTGTATTTGAAATATACTCTTCTAAATAGCTGGGGGCTGAGGGAGTGGCAAGAAACTGTGGCTCTCATTCCTCCAGGGTCTGATGTGGCTGGTGCGTTAGTAATTGTCCTGCTTCGTTTCAATACAACCTAATGGGACCCAAGAAGGAGTCTCAATTGAAGAACTGCCTCCATCATATTGGCCTGGGGACACATCTGTGAGAGACTCGCTTAATGTGTGATTGGTGTGGGAGGATTCCAATGTCTGTGGGTGGTAACAACTCTGGGTGGGGAAGTGGAAGTGCCTGAGTTATCTAAGGGTGCCTGGGTTATATAAGATGGGCAGCTGAGCACATTGGAGAATAAGCCTGTAAGCTGTGTTCCTCCATGGTTTCTGCATCAGTTCTTGCTTGAGCCCCTGCTCTAACCTCAATAATAGCCGATAAGCCAAACAAAACAAAACAATACAAAACAAAATTCAAAAACAACCCTCCAAAAAAGCAAAAAATGAACAAACAAAAATTCCCTTTCTCCCCCAAGCTGCGTTTGGTCATGGCATTTGTCACAGCAACAGAGAGTTAGCTCCAGTGGTAATCCTGACCTTTTCCTCAGGGGAAGGACTGCAGGATTGAACCTGAAGCACATGAGCTGACCCCAAACCAATCCCAGTCCTGTTGCAAAGCCCAACAGAAGCCAAGTTTATTGCTCCCAGGATTTACTTGGTGCTTGTATATGGACCCCGAGTGAGACTGCAGTCACTCTCAGGATGTTGTGTGGCAAATGCAGCAAGTGAGGTTTTTGGCTTCTGTCACAGGGTAGGAAGAGGTGGAAAGGGGGACAAGCAGTCCTTAAAGCAACCTGCTTGCTTTGTATGTCACCTCCTGCCTCCTTGGTCAGCACAAAGAACCTTACCTTAGTTAGGGTTTTACTGCCATTAACAGAAGCCATGACCAAAGCAACTCTTACAGGTACAACATTTAAGTGGGGCTGGCTTACAGGTTCAGAGGTTCAGTCTATTATCATCAAGGTGGGAGCATGGTAGCATCCAGGCAGGCATGGTGTAGGAGGAGCTGAGAGCTCTACATCTTGTTCTGAAGGCAAACAGGAGAAGACTGGCTTCCAGGGAGAAAAGATAATTGTCTTAAAGCCCATATCCACAATGACACACTTCCTCCACCAAGGCCACACCTCCTGAACCAAGCATATTTGAACCATCACAAACCTCTCTAGGAAAGGTACTTTTCTCTTTTAATCCCCAAGGATTTAAGGACATTGCCTTTATGTGTGTGCTTATTGCCTGCAGAGGTCAGAAGAGGGTATTGTGTCAGTGAATCTGGAGTTACAGATGGTTGTGAGCTGCCATGTAGGTGCTGCGGGGGGCGGGGGGATCAGAACCTGGGTCCTTTGCAAGAGCAATAAGTGCTCTTAACCATTGAGTGATTGCTCCAGTCCGCATCATTATTTTCTTGCTTCATTGCTTCATCCCAGGACCTAGAATTAAGTTTGGTAGGGGCACAATAAACATTTGGATGAATACACTGAAGTATACACTTGCCCTTTGATTAGAAGGCACAAATATAGAAATAAATTTCAGCAAACTGAGGCACCTGAGTGGTTATATTTTGTGCAGATGAGGTCATTCCCGTGTCTGCTTTCTCTTTCAAAAAGATTATTTTTTAATGTTCTGGAGATCTGGGTTAGAAAGCACTGGGGTGCTGATGTGAAGTGCTTTCAACAAAGAGATCCATGAAAACATATTGGGAAAACCCTGAAGTGCATTATCCAGGGGCCACAGCATGGAACCATTACCAGGAAACTTGCTGATAAAACTGAACTTACTATCAAGGAAATTTGACAAAACGTTGTAACCCTGAGGAGGGCATATCAGGGAGCTTGTTGAGATGTGTCAAAAGGTTGTTTGCAACTGTTTCAGAAAAAAAACTTGTTTGTTTAAACAGAAGTGCTGAGTCCCATGTCATATAAATTAACTAGTGGCACTCATCTTTGGTGCCCAGGAACCCTGCAGAGACCTCTGGTGGACAGCTGTAGAGGGTAAAACTTGGCCACCAGAAGCCCATTTACAAAGTAGTGTGTGTCCAGGTGAGAGCAAGCTTTCTTGGGCTAAGAGTTCTCAAGGAGCAGCAAGAGAGAGCCAGCCCTGTTTTCAGACTCAAGCTCCAGTCTCTCCATGAAGCCAGCACTTATTTTACCTCACTCTCTTTTGTTTTAGTTAGAGATACCTAATGGCCTGAGATTGCTTGAGTCCAAAGCATTTCTATACAGACTTTCCTTTTCTACTCTCAAGCCACCTGTGATGAGAGACTTACAAAACAGGTCCTTTCACCCTTCCTCTGGGCAACTGATCAAACTTGTAGATGGCAGACCTGAGGGAGTCTCCTCCTGGATTGGTCAGGTCATTTCTCCTTGCACTGTGTGTGTGTGTGTGTGTGTGTGTGTGTGTGTGTGTGTGTGTGTGTTTGAGTCATAGGCCAGCATCAGGGGTTCTTCCTCAGGAACTGTTTATCTTGTTTTCTGAGACAGCGTTTCTTCACTGGGGTTTGTTGCTTAGGCTAGTCTGGCTTGCCAGCGAGTCCTGGGGGATCTGCTTCTCTTTACCTTCCTAGTGTTGGCATTACAGTCTGTATTACCATGCCTAGCATTTTCACATGGATACTGCAGATCAAACCAAGGCCTTCATGATTGCCAGCATCTAATACTTTATTTACTAACCCTTCTCCAGAGCTCCCCCACTGTGGCTGAAGCCTTTTCTCATCCCACGGTCTATCTTCCTTGGGCTGCAGCACTATCGTATTCTTGTCTTGGGCTATCCTTAGACTTTCTGTAGTGATACATCATAGCAAAGCTCATATTCACTAAAGGGAGCAAAAAAGAACTTTAAAGGTTGCTAACAGAATCTCAACTGTAGGGAGGGACATTCGTTTTTGTCTCCTTAATGGATGAGAGGGACTGTCTTCCTACAGCCTTTCCAGTTTTGAATATTTCTCTTTTTTATTAGTCTATGCCAAGTTAAAAGACTATGATGGGATTTCATTACTGGCTCCATTTTATTAATTTTCATTTAACTATCCAAAAGATGGAGCAATTTTCATATGTTAATCAATCATTTGCATTTCTTCTTCTGCAATCTATCTTTAACCTCGATGGATTAATTAAAAAAAAAAAAATCCCTCTACCCCCAGAAATGCCAATCTAGTTTTTGGCTTTCTTTGGATAAATTTCTAAAATTGAAATAGCCAGTGGTTAGAACATACTAGTGTATTTTTGTGTACACTGCTATGGCTTTTTTTTTCTTTTTCACCATATGCATGTAAACCTTCTCATAGGCAGTCACACACACACACACACAAAGACATAAAATATGTTTGTGTACATTCAGTTGTCTGTGGGCTATACATATAAATATATATATTCAATATGTATTATGTGTGTATGTGTGTGTGTATGTGTGTGTGTATGTGTGTGTATGTGTATGTGTATGTGTGTGTGTGTGTGTGTGTGTGTGTGTGTACGTGTACGTGTACATGTACGTGTATGTGTATGTATGGGTTGGAGTTTAATGGGAAAGTCTCAGGAGCTACAGCTGAAGCAAGGATATTTTCCAGTTAAGGAAAACGAGGATCTGTGAGTGAAAATACATTTTTCTTTACAATAAAACCCAGCATTGTAAACTCTGTAAAATTAGCTCCCGGGTTTAGCATCACATACCGTGAGCTAGTCTTTACCCGATGCCCTTCTGGTCACTGATCACTTCCCTGCTATGACGGAGAGGCAGAGTCAGTATTCTAGTGTTTAAGTGATGTCATTCTGTGCTTTGTTGAAAGCTAGAATAATCTACTGATGACATTTCCTAAAGTAAAGTGTTTCTTAGCAAAAAAATCTGCACATGTGTGGTGTGATTTTTTTTTTCAGGTACTGACAATAGCATCCTTCTGGGACTTGTGTGGAATACCCATTCCACATGGGAAGGGACTCTCTGAGATTAGGCAGGGCTTCTACAAGGACTTACTGAAAATGTTGTCTGAGATCCTTCAGAAGCTGCTGATCATGGCACCTGTGGATTTATGAAGTATATATTATGGGAGCAACAGGGCTACATTTATTAGGCCACAACACCGGGGCACTGGGGTGGTGGGGATGTAAATCTAGTTTATGGTAAAGATGACTTACTCCATAAAATTCGTTTATTAAAGTGCTCACAAGGTTTGACGCTCAGCGTTTGAATGTGGTGTACGTCTCCCTGTGGTCTACTTTAGCTGCTGTCGTTTTTGCTACTCAATCATAAGCACAGATGTCTGGTGGGCCCATATCTGAAACTTGTGCTTCTGGCTTTTGTAGCTAAGGTGGACGACAGTGAGATCCACCTGTCTGCTGAAAGTTCTGTTCCTGCTTGTTTGCTTGTTCAATGTTGCACATCCTTCAACTTATATATATACCCTGAGCAGATCCCTGTGTCCCAGCTGTCTGACTTCTCCTTAGCTTTCCCTCTGAGCATTCTGCCCTTTACCTCTGTAAGTGTTCTTCAGTATCTTGCTGCTATGGACAGCTCTTTTAAGCTGTTCCTTCAGAACCAGAGAGTTCTCCTCTGTGGCTAGCAGCCCTCATCCTCGTACACGTGCCCACTGGCTTTCCACGTTTCCACAGTTTCAACTTATTCACTAGTCTAGACAAGAAAATGCTTTCAACACTTGGCTTCCGTCCCAGGGGACCCATGCCAAGCTGGCTGCTTCCTCGGTGTTCCCTGTAAGACGAGGACATTCATAATCATAAAATCTTCAGAAGGGAGAAAATAAAGATCCATGTAGGAAACATTCATTTCTGGACATTCAGTGCTACGGGGTGCAATGGTAAGGATCCAGGGCTACGTTCTGAGTGAGACCATGATCTGGCATTGGGGATCAGTTTGGGGGGTCTGAAATTTCAGAGGAAAAATGTGAGTGCAATGTCAGAGACTCCCTGAGATGGAGTCCCAGAGGCTCAGAGATGGACAAGCCCTCAAAGACACTTGTAAGCAGGGCCCTTAGCACCCTTTGTAGAAGGCTGCACATTTTCATGTGCTCTGCTCCCAGCATCTGGGGCAGGGCTGCTCAAGTTGAGCACGTCACGAGTTCATTTTAACTTGTCAAAAGTCAGTGAACTGTGTTACAAGAACAAGAGCTTAGAGGCCTGTTTTCTGTTTTGTAAAAAAGTGGAAGACTGGGAACTGGAGAGAGGGCTTGAGGAGTCAAAGTATTGCTGCTCTTCCAGAGGACCAGGATTCAGTTCCCAGCACCCACCTGGCTAGCCACCATCTGTTCTGTCACTCTGGCTCCAGGACATCTGATGTCCTCTTGTGGTTTATGTGGGTACTACACATACACGACACAGGCATACATGGAGGCAAAATACCTATACACCAAATGAATGAATGAATGAATGAATGAATGAATAAATAACATAATCTAAGAGGATGATGACTTGGGACTCCAATGATCCACACAAAATACTTCCCCTCAAAATATTTGGGAGGGGGGGATTCTAAAGGCATGATCTGACATTAAAGAAAGCTATGGAGATGTTCATTTCCACTTCCCTTTATTATAATAATTTAATGAGAAACTGGCCTGAGTCCTGGGATAGTGAACAATTTTATAATAGGTATACTCAGAAACAAAGGCGCACAAGCTGCTGCTCGTTTTGCTATGGGGAGAGATTCTTAGGTGGCTCAAATGGTGTTATCATTTGGGGGCTGGGTTGTAGCTCAGTTGGTAAAGCACTTGCCTAGCGTGCGTGAAGCCCTGAGCTTGATTTCAACACCCAATCCATCCAGGTACGATGTTAAAGCCTGTAAACCCACATGCTCCAGAGGCAGGAACATGAGGATCAGAAATTAAAGGTCATTTCATTCTGACTACATGGTTAGTTCAAGGTTGACGTGGACTATATGAGACCCTTTCTGAAAAGTGGGATTAAAGAGAAGTTGGTGAGTATTTCTTGTGGAGAGACCACTTAACGGTGACTCAGTGGAAGGCACACTAAGTTACTAAAGTCTTCCATGCAAGCACGATGTCTTCAAAGAAAGGAGGCAAGATGATGGGGTCATGAAGGATGCTCAGGTCAGGTGGAACAGAGAGAAAGTTTGGGGTCTGAATGTTTTGGGGACGATGGAGAGAGGAACAGGCAGATTAGACCTCCCTTTAGGGCAAAAATCCAAAGTAATGAGAAGATTTTTGTTTCCTAGGGAACTTATGGGCGTGGCTGCAGTTTTTGCTCTTATTAATACACGTCTTCTAGGTAAATCATTCACAGGCCCAAACCTCAGAAAGATGGATCCAATTGCTTCAGACAGGAGTGGCACCAGATGATAAAGGAGGGGAGGAATGCTAAAGTGGGGAAGGCCAGTACTCAGGCAGGAGATAGTTGTGTGCTTTATGGCAAAGCATTTCCACCATCTCCCCTTGTCTGCTCCCTAGGATGGCTTCTGTTTTAGGGACTGCATTTCTCTTTGAAAATCCATTTCTATTCAGATGGACTTAAACACTATATGTTGAACATCATTTAGTTCATTTCACAGAAGTTACTGGAAATTACAGTGTAGAAGATAAGAACAGAATGAGGCCTGAGATCCAGAGCTCTCTTATAGGAACACAAGCCTCATGGGCCACAGGACACACAGCGTTTGCAGGAGCAGTAATAGGGGATATGCTAATACCTGTCAACACTGTCCAACTCACGGGGATGAGAGAGTTGAAAACTGGATGCATTTTGTTGATGGTAGTTTTATGTGATGTTGGGAGCCGCCCTCACATTTGCCATTACAAGATGGCGCTGACAGCTGTGTTCTAAGTAGTAAACATAATCTGCACACGTGCAGGGGCAGTTTTCCCGCCATGTGTTCTGCCTTTCTCGTGATGACAACTGGGCCGATGGGCTGCAGCCAATCAGGGAGTAATACGTCCTAGGCGGAGGATAATTCTCCTTAAAAGGGACGGGGTTTTGCCATTCTCTCTCTTGCTTTCTTGTTCTTTTTCTTGCTCTTGCTTTCTTGTTCTTTTTCTTGCTCTCTTGCTCCTGAAGATATAAGCAATAAAGCTTTTGCCGCAGAAGATTCCGGTTTGTTGCGTTCTTCCTGGCCGGTTGCGAGAACGCGTGTAAGAATGTGACACATTTTTAAAGCGCCCTCACGGTGGTTATGGGAACCATGTTTGGAGTTGACAAGGAGGCAAAATTCTGGCTGAATCAGACTGCTGCAGTGAGAAACAAAGTGGACACAGTGGGAGCCTGAGGGAAGTTCCTCGGAGCTGGTCCTCTGGCTTAGAGGGTGTAATCATAACCTCAATTCAGGCTCCATCAGGACTAGGCTTGGCCATCTCCACAGTTTGGCCTCTCAGATTTCATCAGGGTCTCACTCTTCATAGGCAATTCATCTTGCCTCTTAGAAGAAGAGTCGTCCTCATGACAGGAAAGCAAGTCCCTAAAGAGATATGTAAAGAAGGCTGTTTAGAGGGCCTCAAATATAGACAGGATGAACTGGGAGCCAGGCTGGGGGCCGTAAAGTCTTCATCCTAAGTGGAAAAGGAATCTCTGGAGATAAGGAAGGGGCAGGGTCTGTTCCTTGCTGGCAGAACACTGAACAGTTGGCTGCCACTGAGTGTCAGTTGGAAGGAGGCTGCTTCTGTTTCAGGTTGGTAGAGATGATCTGCTGGGAAAACATCTAGTAGGAGCCCTGAAATCCTGGTGACCCCCCAGCTCCTAATCCACATGTCTAGTGCTCCCTAATCAGGCAAGGCAGTGCGAGAGCATCAAATAGAAGTTGCTTATACTGTCCTACTGCCGGATACCCAGCCAAGAGCAATGGAATGCTAAAATATTTTTAAGAGTCAACAAACTTGAAGGAGCCCAGTCTTCCAAAGAGACCGATTAAGCTTCTCTCACAAAATACCATATCTTACTCAGCAGTATAAAGAATCAGCTACCAAGAGCATAGAGAAAGTTCAGTCAACTGAGTGCTTGTCTTGAAAACATGAGGACCTGAGTTTGACTGACAGAACTCACGTTTAGTCCTGGAGATTCAGACAGGAGGATTCCTGGTGTTTGCTTCAAGCCAGCTGGGCCTACTTGGCAAATCTGAGATGGACTAAGAGTCTTGCCCCCAAAGGTAGATGACTTTCCCAAAGAATGGCGCTGGAGGTTGTCATGTGGCTTCTACCTACATCCACCTACCTGGATACCACCCGCACATACACATGAAATAAGTTGCCAATGGAGTAACATAAATGACAACCACAAACTGAGAAAACGGGGCCAGATGCAAAAGAATGTTAGGCCACATGATTCATTTTTAAAGATGCATAAGGAATGAAAAAGAAACAAGTGAAAGAAATGGAGACAGTCATCTTTGAGGGGTGGAGGACAGGGGTGGATTTCCAAGGAACAGGAGAGAACATGGGAGTGAATTGGAAATCCCTTATCTTTTCCTTTGAGCTGCTTAAAAAAAGGAATACACATCTGGTAAAATATTCAACTGTACCTTTAAGACTTTATGGTTTTCAATTAGAGAATCTATATCTATAATCTATATCCATAATCTACATCTATAACCTATATCTATCTATAACTATATCTATATCTAATCTATCTAATCTACCTGTATTCTCTCTCTATATATATATAGAAAGCATATATATATATATATATATATATATATATATATATATATTAAATGTCCTGTCTTACAATCAAAGGGTCATCCCACAGCAGGAACTCTGAAAGCCACCAAACTGCAAGGGAAACCACTCAGAGAACCTGATGAAGTCAGAAGTGGGGCTGAACTGGGGATGAGCATGGCTTGAGACAGTGTCTGTCGTAATAAGACGAGCAACCCTTGGGCAAGGATGAGTGCTGTCACCCGTTCAGAGAGAAATTCTGTCAGTGAGTACCCACTAAGAGCAAGGAAGGGTCTGGGTACAGGGTGTCTCACCCACAGATTCAGTGAGAATGCAAAGTCCATGACACCAAGTGGCCAAATAAGGGTTCTAAAACATCCCAATTAGTATGCTTCTGATAAAAATGTGTCCATAACCAAAGAGACAAAATGAGGGGTGGGTTACAGAGACACCACGGGAGTACAATGTGGAGTAAATGTTTAATATAAGATGGACAGAGTTTGAAATCAAGGTGGCCTATGGTAGTAAACCTTTCAGAACTACAACTTTACGACCTAAAGGTTATCTACAGTGTGGCTTTACCAAGTGAATAAAAAGCAGCAGACAGAAGCTGTGTGACAGAGGGATGCGTAGCACCCAGTCACCTCAGGTCCCAATGACCTCCCCTGGACACTGCAGGGGAGGCAGTGTCACTAAGTATATCAATTTGGCCTCTGAGAAGGGACACAGATACATTGTAGAGGCCCCAGGAGATCTGGTGGGCTCTGACTCCCTTGCCTATCTGGCTTTTCATCCCTTTTCCATTCGAGGCCCCCAGAGCTGTAGTGAAACATATACCACAGACCCCACAACCCCCAAACTGTGTGGCGTCTTGTGTGCAACTTAGGAAAAAGCAGTAGGAAGTGCAGGAGCTTGGAAGTCAACCTAGTTTCATCCTTAGAGATGCGGAACCTCTCGATGCTAACTTCTCTACCTCCCTTCCTGAACCCACCCAACCCCCTCACTGTATCCGGCACACACACTGTTCTAACTTCACAAAGGCCTGAGCTTGCCTGGATATGGGGTAGCTGGTACCCGCTCACTTTTCATTTTGGTGTTGGGTGGATCAGATTGCTAGGACTCGTCGCAGTAACTACCCTCCATGAAAAGGCTTCCGGCGCAGCTTGACTGGCTGCAATGCAGCCAGGATGATCTGGGCCATCGCGCTCTATGTTCTGTGGCCATGAAGAAGCCCGGACATCGCCAGGGTTTTCAGGACAGAGTGAATCCATCGGTGCGATGTTCATACTGGCGCCCTGGGCTCTATGGCACCCCCAGGAGACTGTATGGATCGGGCATACTTGAACCTTCAAAAACCACGAGGTTTCCTCCTTCGAAAATAAATCGCACTCACTTCACTACCCCATCTGTGAGAGAGTTTGAGGCTGAAAACCCACTGACTTTGGGTCGTCTGCGGTTTACCAAGACAAGAGACGTGAGAACTAAAAAGTTTAATGAAAGGAGAAAACTAATGAATGAGGAAATATTAGAGAAGGAGGAGGATGAGAAGGAGGAAGAGGGAGAGGAGAATAAGGAAAGGGAAGAGGGGGTGGGAGAGGAAAAGGAGAAGAAGAAAGAGGTGGAGGAGGAAAAGAAAGGGGTGGTGGAGGAGGAAGAGGACAAAGAAGAAAAGCAGGAAAAGCAGGAGGAAGGTGTTAAAGACAAGGGGGAGAAGGAGATATGGTGGCCTCTCCAGGAGACTGCCATCCAAGATCATAAGAAAAAATGGATATCTGGCAGCTATGCGCATGGAGCAGCATCTAGAACTGTGGCTGCCGCAGCAGAAACAATTTCTCTAAAGCAGACTCACAGCCCTCAAGAGGGAAGTCAGACTCGCCAGGACTCACCAAACCACTTGGATGTGAATGCCCAAGTGTATCCCTGGAAGCACTCCCGTGGCTTTAGTCGCTCCAGCTCTCACAGCTACGGCAAAGACGACTCTACTCTTGGGTCTGCTGGCGAGGATGCACCATGGAGCCCTCATGCAACCTCTAGTTCAAGCTGTGCCAGTCTTCAGGAGAGCTCTCCAAAGACAGAGGTGGAACTAGCTCATCTTCTGAGCTTCGAGCTAACTGGTCGTCTGGGCTTCACACCTTTGCAAGAACCACGAAAGGAGAAACGAGGAAGGAAGCCCCAGGCTGCTGTACCAAGGTGTCCTGCTATTCCTCTGCCTGGACCAAAAAGACCCTGCAAGAGGAAAGGAGTCATTTTGGAGCTTTATTTGCCACCCTCAAGGCCACCACCCACCTCAGCAATACTACGACTGCTATGTGATCAACAAGACCTGCCCCCACCTCCAAAGATTCCACGAACTGACACAGAGAAATCACCATGAAGAACAAGAGGCATCAAGCCATTCAGATCAAGGTTGATAAAGTGGATGTCTTCCAGCCTAAAACCCAGGTAAGTAGCTGCTCAGACTGCCCTTCAGCCTGTCCTGCCAAGACCCCCATCGGCTTCAGTGCTTCCAGTCTCTGGGGTTTCCAGCCTGGCTCATCCTTCCTCCACTCCTTTGCTATGCCAAGCTGCTGGGCCTCCAGTCCCATCTGTCCCTTCACCTTCCCTCATACCAAGTATCCCCACAATCCCTATTTCTCCTTCAGCTCTCCCTTCTGACTCTCTTTCTTCTTGTCAGGCTGGGCCCTGTGTGGAGACTCCATCAGATGGCGAGAAGAAAGACCCTACTAATGTGGCCACAGCTCCTGCCATTTCTCACCTCCCCAGGCCTGGTGCTAAAGCCTTGTCTTTCAATCCCTCCTCCTGCAGGAGGGACTCTGCAGTATCAGTGTGCACAGCTAGCCACCCTCCTCTCCCCTTCTCTGCGGCTCTTCGATCGCCCTCCCCCAGAAACCGTCCCACAGTCTTTCCTACCTCTCCATCTCATGATATTGAAGAGATGTGTTGGGAAACATCTCCCTGGCCTGCAGATATGGACATGGATACCACGCCCCCTTCTGAGGTGGCTCCTCTATCCCCCTCCCCCAGAAACCATCCCACCGTCTTTCCTACCTCTCCATCTCATGATATTGAAGAGATGTGTTGGGAAACATCTCCGTGGCCTGCAGAGATAGACATGGATACCACACCCCCTTCTGAGGCAGCTACTCTGAGCTCACCCATGGCTCACAGTATGACAGCAACAACCTCTTCGAGTGATGCCAAGGATGTTGAGTTCATGGACATCACTCCTCCTTCTAGAGCTGTCATACTGCATTTCTTCCCTGGCACTAACTGTGCTTCTAACAATTTAACAACCTGGTTAATGTGGAGGTCTCCTACAGCTTGCCACTCGCATAGAGTTCAGTCTATCGACACACGGCCCAATGAGCTGCAGTCGAATGGCCGTGTTCTTATAAAAAAACCATCCCCTGCAACAGCAGCAGTTGGCTTCTATTCACAGTCTGATAGTGGTAGTAAAACTCAATTTGCAGGCTCAGCATCACTTGCTGACCATGGTAGGCTTTCTGGCACGAGGCAGGCCAATGAGAAGCGCCCACCTGCTTCCTACATTGCCCCATCCATTTTGGGGCATGCTCTCAAAATGGGAATGGGCACAAGGCAGTGCAGTTCATCATCCACCAACCTTACTCCCAGCACAGCAACATCAGTGAGACCTATGGTGCTAGGAAGTGGAGATAACCACTCCATGGCATGGCCACCTAGCAACACCAGTACTGGTGGAAAGAAGGGTAGCACGGGACCTTTTCCTAGTTTTCTGCTTGCCTAAACACAGCAGTGCTCCTATGAAAATGAGCTCTTGAAGAGAATTTTGTTTACAAAATAGCATATGCATGAGCAAAATTTGACATATTCACTTCTTTTTGGGCCCCCACCAAAATCTACCTGTTGATTAACTGTAGTTAGTTTCTATGAATTTAGTTTGAATTTTTGAGGCACACCGATTATTTCCCTGATTATTTATTCTAAGTTGATTTACTAGTATTCTAAATTAACTCTTTTTCATGTTGATAATGTTTGTGTAATTTTCAGTTATTTATTAAAAATATAGTTGATGTTGATATTCTTGTAAGTAACTTTGTATTTTCGGCATGGCTGAGTTTCATCCACACATGTATTTTGCCTTTCAATAAGACCGGCATGATTCTCTACTAAAATTGTTAACATGGAGAGGAGAGTTTGGGGGGAAAACACCAGAATTTAAGTTCCACTCAACCAATGATGAATTTTCTGGGGGTTTGTCACAGGTTTTGTTGTCATTGTTGTTTATTTGGTTTCTGTTCTTCCCTCCCCATCCCTCCTAGTCTTCTGGACTGATTTCTTAAGCCATCCCAAACCAGCAAGAATGCAGTTGTGTGGACAGAAAGAGTTCTGTGAGAAGACTTCTATTTCTAGTATTTTTAAAATATACAATGCTTTATGGTTCTCCCCCACAAAAGCAGTTATATGGTGAGACCCCCTGTGTTTGCGTGTGCATGTATAACTTTGCAAATTTCTTATTGGTAACAGTTTAAAGGAGCAAAGATCTGTCTGGGTCTACGTACCTACAGGTTTCTGTGCACTGTGGGTCCATGTCTGTATGCTTTCGACCTGAAGCAAGGCTACACAGAAGGTAGCAGGGGGAAGTGGTATAGAAAACTTCTACCTTCATGGGAGCCAGGAACCTGAGGGATCAAGAAGAATCTGCTTCAAACTAGTTCCCTCAAAAGTACTGACACCTACGTCCTCCATGCTAGGCATTGTCTCCTAACACTCTTAGCCCCTCCCAAAGAGTGGCACCAGCTAGAGGCCAAACCTCCAAACACATGAGCCTGTAAGGACATTTCCTGTGGAAACCCACAAAAGCCCAAATCCCTAGTGTGTCTGTGCTTTGGAAATGCTGCCTGTTTGGAATTAATTATGCTTAAGTGGGGTCATGAAAAGGGGATTCTAAATACAATAGTGTCCCCATGAGAAGTTAGCAGAAAGCACTAATTGCCTTCTTCTGAAGCCCTTGAATGACAAAGGAGAAAAGGCCCAAGTCCTTACACACAATAGAATAGATAACTATTAGGAGAGAAGCCTCATCAGAAAGCAAAAATGAGGATACTTTCATCATGGACACGTAGCCTCCATGACTGTGAGAAAATGAATGTCTATTAGGACACTCAGTCCAGGGCATTTTGGTAGCCCTACAGAGGGGAGAGGGAACTTGTAGAGCCCATCTTCAGCAGAAAGACAGGGCATCAAGTGAGGGATGGGGTTGCCATTCCATATTCAAAAACTTTGACCCATAGTTGTTCCTGTCTGAAAGAACTGCAGAGACAAAAATGGAGAGGAGCCTGAGGAAAAAGAGGTCCAGCGACAGGCCCAAATTGGGATTCAGCTCAAGAGGAGGACCAAAGGCCTGACACTATTCCTGAGACTATGGAGTGCTCACAAAAAGGGGCCTATCATGACTGCCCTCTGAAAGACCCAACAAGTAGCTGAAAGGGTCAGATGCAGATATTTATACTCAACCAGGGAACAGAAGCTGCTGACCCCTGTGGTTGAATTAGGGAAAAGCTAGAAGAAGCTGAGGAGGAGTGTGACTCTGTAGGATGACCAGCAGTCTCAATTAACCTGGAGCCCTGAGGTCTCTCAGATACTGAACCACCAACCAGGCAGCATACACAGCTGATATGAGGCCCCTAACACATATACAGCAGAGAACTGCTAGGTCTGGACTCAGAGAAGATGCACCTAAACCTCAAGAGCATGGAAGCCCCAGGAAGTGGGGATGTCTGGTGGGGTGGGGGGGTGGGGAGTAGGGGCTGGGTACATCCTTGTGGAGACAGAGGTAGGGTGGGGGGGAGGGGACAGAAGTACGGGATGGGGAACAGTCAGAGGGTCAACTGAGAGGATGATAAAACCTGGATTGTAAAATGATGAAAGAAAGGAAGAAAGGAAGAGAGAAAGAGAGAAAGACAGAGAGGAGAGAAAGAGAGAAAGAGAATAGAGAAATTACAATACTAGGTTATTGAATAGAACCCACCTAGGACCCAGAGATATCCCAAGCTGGGATTCAATAAAGTTATATCTTAACGCCTAGGACTATCTCCAGTTGTGCATATGCAGATCTGACCTATACACCAAAACAAAACCCAGGATAAGAAAGATACAGAGCATCCCATGGCTGGGGTCTCAGTGGCCTGGCCACTAGCATGTAAGGAACAATTCCAAATAGCTCTATAAACACTAGTTGGCTAGCTTTAGCTCAGTCGTGTTATAGAGACCTCAGCTGTACAAGCCATCTACACTGGACATAGGTAAAACTGCACCCAACACCAGCAGCTACCCCTTTTCAAGTGAGCAAGGGATATGTCTATGGTAGTCATATATTAGGGAACAAATGTCAACCTTTGATGATGTCTATTTGTGCTCTTGGATTGAACCAGTAGAGCAGATATATGTTCCAAAGGTGGCTCATTAGGTTGGCTTACGTAGTACAGCCCGTGAAGTCCAACAGTGGCTGCACAAGGGACTCCAGCAGAAGCGAAAGAGCCCAGGCTTTCACCGGTCATAAGCCCCACTCTTGTCCATCTTTGGCTTGAGATTTCAGTCAGCCCATTTCCCTTAGGCATTCTTCTTAGGTTGGTCAAGGAGGATCTCCAAGGAGAAGAGTGGCAGTTCTTTCTGGGAGACGATTCGAGCCCAACTTTGTATACAACAAGTGTTGATTTACGCCTGCCTCCTGCAGTCTTGTTGCTTCCCCTTCTACAGATCTAGAAACCGAGGAAAGAGCTTGTTGGAAGTGGGACTTTCAGTTGGACAGAGCAGCCTGGATGTGGTTGAGGATTTTCCATTGCCCCAATCCTCCCATTCCAGTATGAGGCCTGTTCCTCGAATTAAAATGTGAATCAAAACACGATCGACCTTGTGTACCCAGTTTGGATAAGATTTACCTTCGAAGAATGGCTCCTTTTTCTATCCCAGCAGGCTCAGCTCCACCAGCCCCACTTGCTCTTAATGATGACCAGGGAGCAGGATCATAAATATTGCAAACGATGTGGCTTGAATGTGACACCCTATGAACCATGATAAAACCCCCATGATTAATTCCAGGACTTACTCTGCTCATATGAGACCTGCGGTGGCTTCCCTGATGAGATCAATACAGCTGAGTGATCATAATAGAAGTGTTATTATCTTTTAATCTTCGGGAAATCGCCAACTTCTCGAATCCGTCACTGGGCCGCCGGCTTTGTTTTCTCAGTACAACCTTGAAGGCAGTTGTTTTCCCTGAAATGAAGATATATTAGAGTCTTTTCAAGAATTTATCAATAATAAGACTTGGGCCGTCTTTGCAGGGCCCACCGCTAAAAGGCACATTTGTATGCTGCAAGTCAAACCTGGTCGCAGTGACCTTTGCTGTCAGCTATTTTCCCTGCAGACAAATGCCTCTGGAGAAGTGAGTGGTAAAGACAGATATTCATGGGAAGGAGACAAGGAAGCGAGAATGAGGAGAGAAATAACATCACCAACAAATAATCAGGAGGGTTTTAGAAAGCCAGGCATGTCCCTTGTTTAGGACTCTGACAGCAGAAATGGTCTCCATGGCCATTGCAGGCAGTTTTTTTTTTTTTTTTTCTTTTCTTTCTTTCTGTTGCTTCTACAGGGTTTCCAGGGACTGGAACATAGCAAAACAAGCTGTGAGCCTCAGCAAAACAAATAAAATGTCACTGTCCAGTAGGAGTGTCCAGGGCCAAAGGAAGAAAGACAAGTATCTCCCTAGTGTCATGCCTCCAGGGTGGTAGGCCACATGGGGACTGCAGGAGACAGGGAACTTCAGGGAGGGGGAGGGTCCCTGTCAGCTGAGTGAGTACTTTTCCTGGTTAGAGAGAAGAGAGTGGGGAAGTGGTCTGTGCTTGGGCTTGTTGGATGAATAAATGCACTCGCTGGTAGGTGTCAGCTTCTGTTCCTGCCTATGTTTTATTCATTCCTGAATGGAGGCATCACTGGACCCCAGAGAGTGCCAGTCAGCAAGAGCTGAAGAGGAGGAGAAGGGCCCCCATCCCTCTCTGCTCCTTGGTGCAGCACTTTCTCATGCCCCTCTTCCCTCCTTAAAGGGACATAGCATCTCTGGATGGCAGGCACGCAGTCACCCTGGGTGTCATCTAGACACACCACACCTCTTACCTTGCACAGAGAGGGAAACTGAGGCTCACCACCGGAAAGGAAATGAGGAAGTGTGTCTTCCAGAAGATTAAGTGGAGCACTATGTCTCCTGGGCGTCTGCCAAGGGCCCCCCTCCCCTCCATGTGTGTTCCGTGATGCCTTTCAGGGATCTAGGGTTCCCTGCAGAGCTCTAAGCTTCTGAGACCAGCGCCTTATCTTCTGGATTTAGCCAGCCACAAGGGGAGTGAAGCATAAAGCACCCCTGGTTGGGGAAGAAACAAGCAGGAAGCCTATTCTTCATCTAGTTCCATTGGGTAGAACTCTGCCATGTGGCTTTGCCCACAGGACAGACGTTGAATGTGTGCTGTAGAAGGCAAGAACAGGAATTTGTAAACAACTGTGCCCCACTTTCATCTATAAAGTAAAGAGATACATGCCGCACACTAGATCTGAAGTGTCCTCTTCAGTATCCCCTAATGTGGGAAGAGAAGCTTGCTCTTCAGGGAGAGCTAAGGACAAGTTTTCGACACTTTAAGAGGTGGAGAGGAGCGGGAGAACTTCAGGCCGCTGGAAAGGCCTCGAAGGAAATGGTGAGTTTCTAGTCTCTTTTCCTCTTTTGTCTCCAGGCTACCCAGGGAGCAGTTTTGCTCTTCTGTGCAAGTGCATGTCACTATGGGTCCCAAATCAACGGCATCAAAATTCTGAACCAAAACAAACGTTTCCTTTGTATCCTGTGATTGTTTTGGGAATTTGTTACAGTGACAGAAAGCTACCATGATAGAGACATAAATAAACTTTTAGATGGGCTACAGAAGGGGCTACAAGAAAATAAAATATTAGAGAATGCCTGACCAAGAGCAGGAACAAAATAAATGTCAATCTCAACTAACACAGGTCTGAGAGGCTGCTGGGAAAAGCCAGCACCTGCCCCCTGTCCCTTCCATACTGGTCTAACCTTGTTCTCTTTGTCCCTCTGTTCTGAGATGGACCTGTGTTCTGGATCTGAAAGAGACTCTCCGACTCCTGAGATAGATCTTTGCCACATCTGGTTTGTTCACCAGTCACACGGAAATGCATCATGGTCCATGCCTGTCAACTGAAAGTGTTGACAGCAGCTACCTCCCGTTATGACCTTATGACCTTTGCAAAGTAACCCTCACTTGGATTATATGGACCCTGCTTTTTTGGTTTTCTTTTTTTTGTTGTTTGTTTGTTTTTAAGTCAGAGATTATCAAGAGGAAAAACAGAAGTGATAGCTGTGAATTCTCTGACTCAAAATTCCAGCTAAGCAGGACAGGGAATGAGTCTGCTCAGATGGTGGCAGTACAAGCAGATGCTCCTCAGTTCTCACAACCTGGAAGTCAGGATGCTCAGAACGGGCTCATCAGAATGACAGAACTGACAAGGGAAGAGATGTTGCGCAACAGCACCAGTGTTGGTTTCTCTCCAGAGCAGACTTACTAAGTTCTAGCACATTTTCTCTTCCCTCTTCCCCTG
The DNA here is from genome assembly GCF_000001635.26 of Mus musculus. Lineage (NCBI taxonomy): Eukaryota > Metazoa > Chordata > Mammalia > Rodentia > Muridae > Mus > Mus musculus. The sequence continues at coordinate 19,641,307 of NC_000074.6, forward strand.
TGTTAGCTGAGTCATGTGCTCCTTTGCCACTGGCTGAGACTCAAGACACACCATAGCAGTCATCGTGTGTGGGAAATCCATCTTCCCAGGAGATCACGCAACTGAAGGGGAACTTTAGTTCTCTGGGGATGTTTCTTTCCCAAACAGCCCTCTGCACCCCGTGGAGCTTTTAGCACTCAGCAGATGGTCTCTGGTCTCTGAATAAGCCCATCAGAGAAAACGACAAGCCGGACAGGTGACAAGCAGTGGTGTCGGGAGGGTGGGTCCTTGCGTGGTGAGGTAGCAGTATCTTGGCCATCCGTTCTTGCTTTATTGAAGTGCTTCCAGTTTTATGGAAGTTTAGGAGAGTACTCTCGAGGAGGCTCAGGCCATGCCGAAAGACGCCATCAAGCACACATTCCATTGCCTGACTGTTAAGCACTTGCCTGTGCAGGTGCCTGAGTTCTGCTATTCTTTAGCCCAGTCCTATCCCTGCTTATGCGGATTCTTTTTGGATTACTCAGGAGTTTATAGAATTGTCACAGTCCTCAGGATGCTTCAGATGCTCCAGCATCCAGGGACAATTTTTCCCTCCAATGCATTTATGTCTTTCTCTTCTCCACCTGAAACGGAGCTCTTGAACTTTCTAGGCGATGTATTAATGCACACCTCTCTTTACCTAGATGTCACTACATCATATCACTGACCGTTATTGTTGCACTAGTTACAGTCACCTTTACATCAGCACATCTGCAAGTGCCGAAAGGCCGACTTGTGCTTTTAGCTGCTAGCCCTCCGAATGACTTTTGGAGGTGAAAACATCAACACCACAGGTGAGGAAACTAAGCCATGTGGAGCGCAAAGAAATTATTGTCAGTCCTCCAGTCAGTAATTGCTGGATCCAGGGTTACTCCAAATTCTCATGGCCTCCATGTTAGTGTTCTTATATATTTAGACAAGTTCTGTCTAGCTCAAGATGGCTTTGCACTTGTAACCTTTCTGCCTTAGCCATCTAAGTACTGGGGATCACAGGTGTGCGCAGCCACACCCGTTCTAACACTATGTTCTTCACCACTAAGGTTTGTCTTCTTCCAGGCTTTACAGTTAATATTGCATAGGTGAGTTCTTTGTCATATTGTCTGACATAATATATGCAGATTTGGAAACAGACAGAGTCTTTTTTTTGGAATCATCCTCTGGACTTAGGACCATATCATCTTGGTTAAGCTACTTGGACTTTTGTTCCTCCGTTTTCCTTCAATGAAGTACAGAGAAGCATGTGTACCTCAGGGTTGGATGTGGTGAGGCTTAGCCGATAGCAGGCATGACTAGGCATTCTGATAGTAGATCACTGTTTACAGTGTTAGCTAATATTTATTAAACATCCACTCTGTGGCACATGCCTTCTTATGTGATTCATAGGGATTAATTCATTTAACTCCTCATAAAAATGCAGAAAGTGGAGTGGCTATACTAAAGTCAGATAAATTAGATTTTAGCTTTCAAAAATGTTATGGGGGTTCAAGAGGAACATTTGATAATGGTGGGACGGTCAGTTCATCAGGAATTCACATATATAAGCGCTCACACACATGAGTACACATGCACACATGTATGAAAACACAAGTGTGCAGGTGTGCAGGTACACAAAAAGGGGGTGTATCTAAAAACTAAGCTTCAAAATATTATAAATTAAGGCTAGCTGGTCTGAGGGGAGAGAGAGAGAGACAATTAAAAATAAATTGTATAGATGTTAAAACCCCATCGAGAAAAGAAATAGAGAACCCAATTAATAAAGTAAATGAAAAAAAAAAGGGATATTGATACCTATCTTAAAGAAATAAAGACAGATATACACCAAGTCACTAAATTTCGGAAACTGGATAACATTTGAACAACATTATTTGTAAGTTAGGCCCATACACATTTGAAGAGCTCTCAATACGGGACACATCAGAAGATACATTCTTTTCAAATTCAGATGACTATCTTGCAAGGACTGTATTCTGGGTTACAAACAAGTTTTGATAAATGTTGGGAGAGTTAAATTGTGCAAAATAGTCTTTGTTAATCTTTGGTAATCATGGAATGAAAATAGAAATTAAGAAAGTCATCTATGAAGTTCACAAATCTACAGATTTTGTGGGGTGGGGTAGAGAAAATGGCTCAGAGCAGAGGTGAGGTCTTCTCGCAGAGGACCTGGGTTTGGCTCCCAGCATCCATGTTGCGTGGCTCAAAATTGCCTTTAACTCCAGCTCCAAGGGATCTGATGCTGTCTCCTGACTTCCACAGGCACTAACACTCATGTGTATGCACACACACCACAAATAAAAATATTACATAATATGAAGGTATATTACATATAAGGAGTTTGATTCACTACTAAATAACAGGTGGTTCTAAAACAAGTCATAAATAGATTATAATACACACTGTAGTTAATGGAAGAGAAGATGCAGCATATCAAGACTTATCAGTGATAATCAGTGCTTAGATGGAAATTTATAGTTGCAAGTATGTACAGACATAAAAGAGAGAACTTGCAAGTACAAACTCCAACATTCCACCTGAAAACAGTTAAGACAGAAAAGTAAACTAAGATGCGAATGAACTAAGCTACTTAATGATGAAGATTGAACACGTTCTCTTTTCTCCAAGTAAATTCATCATACTTTATTTTTTCATTCAGGCTGCTTAGGTAATTCCTGGGCCAGGTGATTGCTCTATACATTTTTTGAGATTGTGGTATAATTAGATCATTTCCTCCCTCCATTTCCTCCCTTCCAGTTCTCCTATAATATGCTCCTTGCTCTTTTTTAAGTGCAAGGCCTCAGTTTTATTAATTGCTGTTACTTGCACATACACACACACACCACTAAGGAGTGTCCAATTGCCTCACTTCCATGCATCATTGGACGTAAGTAACACATTCTACTTAAAATACTATCAAATTACACAGAACATCAAAGAACAAATTTAACAAAACAACGGAAAATTTGTAATTGGAAAACTATAAAAGCAGGCAGAAGAAAGGGACCTCTAAGAATTGGAAGTCGGTAAAAAGTAGAAGATAGAAAAAGAGTAGGGAAATAAATCAACTCAATAAGATGTCATTTCATCCAAAGAACCTATGATTTTGACAACTGCCTATTAGATAGGCTCAAATTATCAAAACTAGAAATGAAACAAATATTGTATGAAATTATACTATTCATAACTGCAGGTCAACAGTGCAGAATGCCTAGGAAAAAGATAAAAATTACTGAAATTGAATCAAGAAAACAAAGCAGGTCATAAAAATACTTTAACACATGAGAAAGTTAAATTAAGAATAAAAATTTTCTGTAAAGAACTTCCCATGATTAGATGGTTTCCATGGGTGAGTCCTACTAGGTATTTAAAGGATTAATAGCAATTGTTTGCAACTCTCCTAAGGATCAAAAGTAGTGTAATTTCCAACTGACTCTGAGAGTTCAGCGTTACTCTTATATACAATCCAGACAGAGATATTCAGAAAGGAGCAGACTAGTATCTCATAATATGGTAACATTAACAAAATTATAACAAACCAAATCAAATAATGTACAAAAAATATGCAGAGTAATCAAGTGGGAATTATTCTAGGAATGTACAGTTGGATTAACATTTGAAGATCAATTAACTTGATATACCACATTAATAAAACAAAGGTCAGAAAGCACATTATCAAAATTTTTACAAGATCTAACACCCCTTCACGATAAAAAATAAACCTCAACAAAAGAAAGGTCTTTTCTTCAATCTGATACAGGAGATCTGTCTTAATAAACAATGTGGGTAATGTCATAATTATGAAGACTGAAAGCTTTCCCTCTAGAAGCAGAGATGTCCATTTCATCTCTTCTAGAAAACACTGGATTTAAGCAACATATTCAACTGAAAACAGTATCAGAATGAATAAAACAGTGAAGAATAAATAGCAAAACAAGTGAAAGTTTTATACTCTGAAAACTATAAAATATCATTAAAGGGTATTAGAAAGATCTAATGACGACAAAGGCATCCTGAGATGGCAGAAAGACTGCTCATGATGGAATCTTTCAATTATTAGCTAATCTGGCAGATGCCCATATGTTATATACTAGGTTTATACAACATATTTAGATTAAGCAAATATGTAGAGGCAGAACATGAATTAAGGGTTAGCTAGGCTAGGCAGGGTGGAGAAGTGGTTGAGGAAATGCTTGCTAACATTGTATAGGTTTGGGGTTGTGATTGTTAGCTTAAATTATCAAACTGACACAACCTACAAGCACCTTGGAAGACAGTCTCAGTGGCTCTCCTCTCCTCTCCTCTCCTCTCCTCTCCTCTCCTCTCCTCTCCTCTCCTCTCCTCTCCTCTCCCCTCCCCTCCCCTCCCCTCCCCTCCCCTCCCCTCCCCTCCCCTCCCCTCCCCTCCCCTCCCCTCCTCTCCTCCCCTCCTCTCCTCCCCTCCTCTCCTCTCCTCTCCTCCCTTCTCCCTCCTCTCCCCTCTGTCCTCTCTCCTCCCCACTCTGTTTTCTCCCCTCTGTCCTCTCCCCTCCCCTCTCCCCTCCTCTCTCCTCTCCTCTCCTCCCTCCTCTCCTCTCCTCCCTCCTCCCTCCTCTCCTCTCCTCCCTTCTCCCTCCTCTCCTCTCCTCCCTCCTCCCCTCTCCTCCTCCCTCCTAACTCCTTCCTCCTCTCCTCTCCTCTCCTCCCTCCTCTCGTCCCTCCTCTCTCCTCTCTCTTCTCTCCTCTCTCCTCTGTGTGTGTGTGTGTTGTCTTAATTAATTGATGTAAGGAAATCATACCCACATCATTCCCTAGGAGAAGTTACTGAACTACATAGGAGTGGAGAAATCAAGAAAGCAAACAAGCAAATGTATTCATTCTCTTCTTTCTGCTCTTGACTGTGAATGAGATATGACTTGTTTAATGTTCTTGCCTTGACTTCCCCATTATGATGGACTGTAAACTAGAATTAGAATAGAGTGCTTTTTCCTGTAAGTGTCTTTTCATCAGAATATTTTATCAATCATGGCAACAGAAGAGATACTAGGACGAAGAGGTAATGAAAATATTCTGTTGATTATTGCAATGGATGCACAATGTAGAGTATGCTGCGAATACACTAAAAGTCTTTGAACTATATGGCTTAAATGTATGAATTAAATAACACATAGGTTATATATCAAGATATTTGTTGTATAACAGTGAATAGATATTATTATTCTTCAATGCATTTCACTGAGAGGTAGACCAAGGTATGGAGAGACTATGAAACATGTCCATAGCTTAAGGGTATGAATTTATAATATAATATAATATAATATAATATAATATAATATAATATAATGTATATTATATAATATACATTATACAATTGTATAATATTGTATAATATATAGTATGTAATATATTAATTATATAATATATGAAATATCTCAAGATATTTGCTCTAAAACAGCAAATAGTTATTACTCAGTGCATTTTACTGATAAGAAAACTAATGTATGGAGAGATTATGAAGTAAGTTCATGGATCAGACTGACATCATAAAACATCACCTTGAGTAACAGTAGGTATAGTAGCTTTGATAGATTTATTCAACAAAGACGAACTGGCCTAGGACTTCATCTCTGAGATGACAAGTCAGAAAAGCAGTGGAGACGCCTTGCTTCTTATTGATTCTACTCACAGATTCTGTATGCAGCTCAGTCTGGATAGAGGGCCAGGGTAACCATAAGCATTTAAGGGGTGTCTTTAAGTCAAATTAAATAGCAAACAAGTACACAGTTGAAGGCCTGTCTTAATCTTGGCTTGTTTTATTCAACAAAGCTTAAGACCCTGTTGCATGACCGAGCTCATATATGAGAGCCAAGAGTATTTGTGAATGAGCCACAGTATGGAGGCATGTTTTACTTTGTCGTGTGTTTTTATGTGTGCCAGCCAGTGCTCAGGACTAAACTCCCTCTTCAAACCCCACTTTTTCACGTTAAAAAACATTTTTGTCTTTTGTGTTTTGAGACAGAACCTCACTGAGCTCCCAAAGCTGCAGCCCAGAGAGGGTTTGTATTTCGGAATTTTTTAAACTTAGCCTCCCAAGTAGTTGAGAATACAGGCTGACACAAGAAGCCTGGCTTAGGTCCAGCACTTTTGATCAATGGCTGTTTGCCTTTGGAAGACCATACCTAGGCCAGACAGAAAGGCCAACATCAGCTGCTGCTCAGGGTGAGAGACAATGGTGAAAGTGATCTAGTGGTCACTGAATTATTAACCAGGGTCAACATGAGCTGAAGACTAGTATTAATCAAAGACTGGTCACACTTTAGTGTGACAGATACAAACTGCTCCTTCACGTGCCTTCTGCTCTGGGATACTTATTAGAAAGAAATCCAAATCTAAACTAGGATTTGTCATGCCTCTAAACTGTGATGCTAGTAAATGATTACTGTAGAATGTAGCTCTAAAGCAATTTAGAAGTTCGCAGATTCATTGAATGGTCCAGAATAGAGAAGATATGTGAAATTGGCTTAAGAATGGGAGCTCTGGGTGTGTACTAGATTCACATTTTAGTTTGGGCATTGTAGAAGGGTTATAACCATTGGCAAACTATTTAATCCTCAGCTTGGCTTACCCTGTTTGTCGATCCAGTGACAATAGGAATACTTTGTCAATTATCTCAAGGATGAAATGAAATAATGCATGGTATGTCCCTTCGTTTGGCAGAACTAATGTTTGAAAAATGTGATCTGCTCTCGTTAAGATAAAGCATCATCCGTATCATTGGCACTGACAATGGTCAGTATCCATCATCAAGGATGTCAGAGGTGGAAGGCTGCCTGGGGCTATTCTAGACATGTCCCGTAAATATTTTGGGACAAAGAGGCAAATGGCATTCAGAAGGGTAAGATAAGTTCTCCAGTGACCTCACAGCAGAACAGCTGTTAGAACATGCTCATCTTGACCACTCTGCCTTTCTCCTCCCTTGCCTTCTTCATACCACAGAAAAGAAATACAACATTAGGTTAGGAGCTCATCTTGGTATTGGCCAGGGACTTAATTAACCATTCAGCTTTGCATCCCAATTAACCATCTCTTTCCCAAGTGCTCTGTTCTCTGGGTGAAAAGTCTTTTGGGAATCTGGGGGTGAGCCAGGAGGAATCCTGTCCAGGATGCTGGGTGATAGAGGTTTTCTCAAGGTCTCCTAGTCAGGACACCAAAGAAGACCAGGACCCAGTAACTCCCAAGCCTGAAGCCTGTGCTCTCTTCAGTAGCAGCTGTTCCTTCCTCTCCATCATGACTCAGGAGAAAAGTCAATTTTCCATGGTTGTGGTTGTTTGCTGAAATGAGCAATTCTCTTTCCTCTATCTCTAATTTTCCCCCAACTAATTGCAAATTAGTGGTAATTTCCAAATGAAAAGAGTGATCCAGCACACTAACCATTTGTGCTTACCCAGCAAGACCCTGGACTTGTGACAGCTCTGTCACCATGGCAACCCTGCCTACAGGGCTTTCTGGGATCCTTGGCAAGAGCTGCCTGGGCCCTGAAGGTGGGGCTGCTGGCCCTCAGGTTAGCCTTGTCTGTTGCTTGAATGCTCTTGCAAGGGAGAGAGTCTCCTTAGTTTTAAAAAAGATATAGCTCTCTCTTGTGAGACTATGCCGGGGCCTAGCAAACACAGAAGTGGATGATCACAGTCAGCTATTGGATGGATCACACGGCCCCCAATGCAGGAGCTAGAGAAAGTACCCAAGGAGCTAAAGGGAACTGCAACCCTATAGGTGGAACAACAATATGAACTAACCAGTACCCCGGAGCTCTTGTCTCTAGCTGCATATGCATCAAAAGATGGCCTAGTCGGCCATCATTGCAAAGAGAGGTCCATTGGACTTGCCAACTTTAGATGCCCCAGTACAGGGGAATGCCAGGGCCAAAAAGGGGGAGTGGGTGGGTAGGGGATTGGGGGGTGGATATGGGGGACCTTTGGGATAGCATTGAAAATGTAAACGAGGAAAATACCTAATTAAAAAAAAAACTAAAAAAAAATTAAAAAAAAGCTCTGTGCTTCCTATTTACTGTTCCTTTTGATGTCTCCTATTTGGAAGGAAGTTAAGAATTAAAACAAGAAGAGGAGGAAGAGAAAAGTAGAAAAAAATTACAACAAAAGAAACTTAGTAGGATGAAAAATCCTTAAAACATGGCATCTCTTTCCTCAATCCATTTCTGAGTTGTTGGGTTAAATTCATTGCTCCACGCCCCGGGGATGCAGAGGACATAAATCTTGTTCACAAAGGAGGAGTGACAGGAGGTTGTCAGCTCTTTCTAGCCCAGATCAGAAGTCCCTGCTCAATAGGGAATCCCAGACCTAAAAGGGAAGATCTGTGCAAAGCACTGTTCTATTAACTTGAGGTTGGGTGTATATAAGTACCCTATCCATAGCAAACATTTTTTGAGTACCTACTGTGTACTCTGTGGCTAAAAGAATGAAGGATCTATGCCCTTGCTGGGCCATTCAAGCAACAGACAAGGCTAACCTGGAGGGCCAGCAGCCACACCTTCAGAGCTCAGGCAACTTTGTCTAGGATCCCAGAAAGGCCTTGATGTTATTAAGCAGCTGTTGGCTAGTGACATGGATGGATGGATGGATGGGTGGACGGATGGATGGATGGGTGCCTAGTGCTGCCTGTTTTGTGAGGTAGGAATAGGGTCAGCATGATCATTTACACTTATAAATGTCGGGACAGCTCAGTCTTGGGAAGATGTAGAAGTTGGGAAGCTGGAAGAAGCTTGATCCTTCTTCTCAGACCCATGCTCCCTGAAATAAGACTCAAACTCAAAATATATCTATAAATACCTTAGCCATACAATGTTACGATCTGACTAGATCATAACTAAAATATCCCAATTATTTTCCCCTACCTTTTGACACATGGGTGGTTACCTGTGCTCAGGTACCATGCTCACATCTCCTGGGAGGATTATCCAAAGACTGGCTCTATCCCCGAACCCTTCCTGCCTCCTGGGTGTTCCAACTCCCATTTCCTGCTTAAGCCATAGGCCATTGGCTTTTCAATTGACAGGTGATGCATCCATACAATACACAAGATATTCTCTCTACAGGAAGAATTAGCAAGCTGCTCAAAAAAGAAGAAATAAACCCCAGGCAAAGAGTATAATATGTATAAAAAGTATGAAGGTCAAATGGGATATAGTATATTTTAGTAATTCCAAGATTGGCTACTCTTACCATTCAGAGTTAACAAAATATGTTCAACTCCAGCAAAAATGAATTGAGTACTCAGGATATGGCTTGGGGAAGATGGCTTAGTGTGGGTAACTGAGGAAGCCAGAGTTAAGTGATGCTCTGAGTGGGTGTGTATAGTTTGACATGGGAACAGTTATGTCAAGGAATACAGAGCCTTAGGCTCAGAGACAAGGTAGAAGCTTGCTCAGGAGACAGGGTTTGAGTGTCAACAGTGTGTGCAGAAAATGTCTTCCATTGCTTTCTCCTCCTGAGTACTTATGGCCTGAAGATTGCTCCTTGACAGAGACTGCGCCTCCTAAAATTAGTTAAACCTGTCCTCTTAATCCAGGTGTGTACAACAAACCCTGTCTCCTTGGATATGTGTATATAACAATCCAACCTCATGTTCAATGGAATAAACACACCGAGCTTCCTCCAGGTGCTCTGCTTTTGCTGGCAGACAGTACATTTTGTGGAAGTGTTGTGTGAAATGTGCTTGCCACACAAGCAAAAGAAGCTGAGTTCGATCCCCAAGAACCAGTGTAACAAACCTGGGCATGCCTGTAATCCCAACACTGAGGCAACAGAGACCATGGATTCCTGGGAAGCCCTGGCCAATCAGTCTATAAAATCAGTGAGCGACCTCCAGGTCCTGTTAGCAATCCTATCTCCAAAACAAAGGTGAGAACTATGTAGGTAGTTTTTGTCAATTTGATGCAAACTAGGGTTATCTGGGAAGAGGGAAATTCAATTGAGAAAATGCCTCCATCAGTCAATGGGAGTGTTTTCTTGATTAATGATTCATGTAGAAGGACCCAGGCCATTGTGGGTGGTGCCACCACTAGTTAGTTGGTCCTAGGTTGTATTAAAAAGCAAACTGGTTGATCCATGAGAAACCAGCCAATAAGCAGTTCCCCCTCATGGTCTCTGCTTAAGATCCTGTCTCCAGGTTCCTGCTTGGAATCCCTGTCTGGGCTTCCCTTGATGATAGGCTGTGACTTGTAAGCCAAACAAACCCTGTAGTGGTTTGAATGAAACTTGCCCCCATAGGCCAATAGAGAGTAGCACCAACAGATGATGTGGCCTTGTTAGAGTAGATGTGGCCTTGTTGTTGTAGGAAGTGTGTAACTGGGGGTGGACTTGAAGTTTTAGAAGCTCAAGCCAGTATCCCTTCATCTTTCTGCTGCCTGCCAATTCAGAGGTAGAATTCTCAGCTACCTTTCTAGCACCATGTCTGCCTGCACACTCCCATGTTCCCTGCCATGACAACAATGGACTAAATCTCTGACTGTATAAGCCACCCTCAATTAAATGTTTTCCTTTATAAGAGTTTCCATGGTCATTGTGTTACTTCATGACACTAGAAATCCTAACTAAGACTCCCCAAATGGTTTTTAGTCACAATGTTTATCACAGCAAGAGAAGGAAAACTAGGACAAGAACAGTTAAGGAAGACACCTAATGTCAGCCTCTGGCTTCTAACTGTATAGTTAGAAAAATGTACATGGCCTTCTAAACATAGACACAGATACAGGCACACACACACACAAACACACACACACAGAGAGAGAGAGAGAGAGAGAGAGAGAGAGAGAGAGAGAGAGAGAGAGAGAGACAGAGAGACAGAGAGATAGAGAGAGAGGGAGAGAGAGAAAGAGAAAGGTAGGCAGGAGGGAGGGAAGAGAAGGGGGGGATAAACATGTACCATGCACATTGCAGAAAGTCTTGTCTGGCATTGACATGGACTTGGGCCTCTGTAGGGTCTTTTGTTTACTCCAAATAAGACAGAGGACTGAGGCTGACATCAACGTCACATTATCACAGTGTGAACAGAAAACTCCTTAAACTCAAGTAAAGGTGGTGGCTCTCTTGTTTGGGGAATGTAGGAGATGCTGACAGCTTCCCTTGCCTCATCCCCAATGTCAATTTCAAGAGAATCCCTCTCATGGAAAGGAGCTGTCAATAACTAGATAAGGAACTAGATGCCAGGGCACTCTGGTGGAGTCAGCTTGTGAGGCAGAAATGCCAAAAAGCTGCTCATGAAAAATGAATTTCTAGGACTCTCCTCCTGGATGTCTGGCAAAAGTCAACTCTCCAGTTTGGATCGGTTTGTCAGGCGAAAAGCCTGGAAGCTGTTTCATGAGAATAAGAGTTCCATGGAAATTTTCCTCCCAGAGTTATGGCATTTCTTTCCCTAACCCATAATATTCAAATTTCTACCACATTAGTCTAGTGTATAGATTCACGTGCACTCTATTAAGCATTACCTTATAGTAAATGCCTTTTAAGATTGAATTCTAACATAGCTAAAGCCCTTTCCCAGTGTTCTTAGATTCCAGATAGCAGCAAGGAGCTTAACCCATTCAGTAACTAATTAAGCACTACCATAAAACAATAAAGCACTCGCCATTAATTCAGTTGTCTGCAAAAAGAGTCTAAAATTCTCACTGAGATAGAAATTCATATTACAGACTACATTTCATTCCAAGAGCAAATTAGTATACTATACTGATAAATGGAAAGTCTCCAGATATAGATAAGAATTAACGAGGCCTAGAGAATTTTGGGGTCAGTGACACTACATTATTCTTGAGGCGTGTCAAGAGTTAACAACCCTGGGGCTATTAACTCTAAATGTAAAACTCTTGCCTGGCAGAAAGTGCTAATCTCTAATGTAAACATTTATCTGGTCCCTACAAATTCCTTTTGAAGTCACTCCCCTTGCATCTGTGTTAATCTCTAGTGTTAAACATTTATCTGGTTCCTTTTGAAGTCACTCCTTTTGCACCTGGAAAAATTCAATGTGCCTTATTCTGTTATGATTTACAATTTACTCTATTATAAAAGTCTGAGGCTCGACTGAAAAATTACATTCAGATTTAACACCTCTCTTGTGTGTCTGTCTGTCTGTCACTACATCCTAATCTCGTCCATCTACTCTAGAGACTCTTTCCTACGCAGGCACAGGGGCCCAGAGGGTCTGCAGCAACTAGAGCCTTGGCAGATCATCTGAGCTGGGTCCTCTCTTTGGAGGCCAAGGATTTACACTTGATGGAAGATGAGGTGCCAAGGATGATGTGAGTAAAATTAGATCACAAAGGGAAGGTCGGGTCCTGATGGAATAGCACAAACTCCTAGAGATCCCAAAGCCTAGACCACTCCTGTGCAAAGGACAGGTGAAGAGTGGACTCAAGACCCTCTGGGTGGTAGCCTTAATTGGGTACCCCATCCCACCCCAGCTGCTTGCAATGACACCTGCTATGAACTCTTCTCCTCCCCTACCAACTCTGCATTTTTCTAAGTTTTACAACTTGTCTAGTGGAATGCAATTGAGTAGCAACTGATGATTCTATTTTGTATCCAAAATCCCAGCAAGATATGGCATATTCCCATCTTGTAGAAGTTTCTCCCACCCTTTCCCACAGTCCTTGTTTTCCATTGCCAGCCACAGTAGCACAATTGTTTACCCTATCATTGAGCTTTATGTAAAGGAAAGTGCCTTTGTGTTTTCTTTTGTATAGATACCTTTGATGTAGCTTCTGTCTACTTCTACTGTCTTTGTGTCTTTCTTCATCTTAGAAAACAATTAGGGGACTCACCAGAATCCATCATCTCCCACCCCTTTGGGACTCAAGCAGGAGTCATGTCACTTCCATGATGCCCTTCCTGATGGCAGCACCCTATCTCAGTGACTTTTTGGTTGGTGTTATGGTTTGTATATGCATGGCCCAGGGAGTGGCACTATTAGAAGGTGTGGCCCTGTTGGAGTACCCCTTAAAGTATACATGACTTTTGTGATTCAATATGTGAAGAGTCCATCAGTAAATGAATATTCAAGTGCAACTCCTACTCACTGATGTAGGGCTTTTATTGTTCATAGCCTAGCAGAGACACTTTGTCCAGTTTGTCTCCTATTGTATGTCTACCCCTTGGACAAATACCATCCAAAATAATGTCAAGTGGATGACCTGAAATTGGCCCTCAAGCCACTTGGGTTGTCTGGCAAGAAAGATCTTTTAGGAATGGGGAAAGAGCTCTCACAAGACTGTAGAATGTCATTGTAAGATAATTGAACACCATGTTTATGTGCCTTCTAAAAGAAACTAGAGTCTCACTTCTAAAGATAATGACATGCCAGTGTACTGCAGAGGTGACACCAGTGTTCTTAGGCTCCTGTCTGTTTGCATATGTGCAACCAACCCATGTGAAAACCACGTTGGTTTAATATCTAACCTGGTGAAGCTTACTCACCTTATAAACAAACCCTGGTTAACCACCACCCAAGCCTGATCAAGGATTGTTCACTAGTTAGCATGTTATGAAATCAATGCATACATCACTTGAAAAGAGTCAAGCTATTTCATGAAAGAATTATACCAAAGTTTCATTTAAGCCTGTCTAGTTCTTTGGTCAGTATATACCCAAGCCAAATGCCTCACTTCCCAGGCTCTGGGGTCAGTTTTATCGAAAAGTTACAGTGAAAAATTCCTGATGTGAGCTGATCCATGCTGTATTTCATTAGATGTTTCCTTAATGCCACCTGGTCCTGGATTGCATCCTACATCTTCACTGCTGATACCTTATCTGTGGTTTCACTTTCCTTTAGCCATGTGAGGTCCACTGTAGTTCTGGAATAGTCACATGTGCGTGCCTCTGAGCCAGAGGTGTTAGGTGTCTTCCTCAGCAGCTCTTCACCTTAGTTTGTGATACTTGGTCTGACACACATCCTGGAGGTCATCTACACAGCTAGGAAGGATGGCTAGGAAGCTCCAGGAATCAACCCACCTCTCAGTACAGGTGCTACTAAGGCATGCTGTCCTCTTGATGTAGGTCCCAAGAATCCAAACTCAGCAGGCATTTCACCAATTGAGCAATTTCTCCAAGAAGTTGAAAAGTCTTTTGCTCCTTTTGCCCAAATGGATAATATGAGAACCTACAAAAACCCTTTGATACATGAAGGGCAGAGAGTCATAGATGGGGAAACTGAGATGCAGATGATATGAGTTACTTTAGAACTCATCTCTAAAACACTGGAGGCAGACCTCTGGGAGCCTGTTCACTTCCAGAATGTTCCCTTGCTCCTTCTTCTTTTGGTACTCTTCTGTTTTGAGATACATGGCTTTCACAGTTATGAGCGAAGTTTAATGCAATTTTGATTCTGAGTTAAGTATACCCCCCCTTCCTTGTCTCTCATAAAAGCCTGAAGCATTCAGGTGTGTGAATCTTCATCCCAGAGGAACCTCTGCTCCTCACGTCAATGACTGTGCCTCACATCTCAGAGGTCGGGACAATCAGAGCAAGGAGCCCAGGATGTGTTGAACTGAAGCTTGTAGGTAATTATCTTCAGCCCTTTCCAGCAAACACCTATTAGTTGGTTCAAGGTTTTCATTTGCTGAGGACTCTGTACTCTGCATATAATTCTGCTCACCTCTTTGCCCTGGGTCTAAACCTGAGAGCTGCAATCAAGCCCATCACCACTGCCAGTCTCTTCTACCCTCCTAAACTTCCACCCTACCAATCAATCACCTGCAGCGTCTTTCTGCCCTTCACGAGACCTTCCTAATTCTCTCTGCCTCCATTGCCTTTAGTTTACCCTTGCTGCATTTCTGCATTTGCTTCCTCCATTTGGTCACTTGCCATATTCTCTCAGCATCCTGCCTGACAGACAGCCACCTTCAGTGCCCCATCTAATCCATTGTCTTCAGCAAAGTTAGCAAACTTTTTGAAAAAGCAAAAGGCCTACTTTCAGCAATAGGAAGCCATAGCAATTTGTTGTGGCAGAAGCTGTGTGGAGAAGTGCTCGGACCCCATTGCTCAGTGATCAGGACTTGTGTCTGCATTGCTCCAGGACTGAATTGAGTACAAGCTAATGGAAAGCAAAAATTGTATGGTGTTGCAGTAAATCTTTAACACAAAAAGCCCAGTCAAATAATTCACAGCTCAAATAGTTGGTATACAAACTACACTCCTAGACTGGGCAGCTCTACCACTACATTACTCTATTCCCATCTATATCTCGCGATTTCTCCAAGCCATGTGCTCTAGCTCCATCTTCCTTCCACCTCATCCTCCTCTGTCTTCCTCTTCCATCCTCCCCTCCCCCTCTCCAACTCCCCTTCTCCCCCAAATTTTTCCACTTCACCTTCCCTCTTACTGCCCAATCATCAACTTTAGCCTTTATTTGAAAAGTGAAGGTGAAGAGAAGGTTCACAAGGCACCTGTATATGTGATTCATTCCTAGTCTGTAGCCCCTTCCAGGAGAGTAGAATTAGCATCAAAATACAAGATCAGGGCTATCCACAACATATGGAATTTACACCCATGGTCTTAGCAATGTACATAGCTTCTATAAGCCTGATGCAAAGGTTTAATTGTGAATGAAGAACAGCTAAGGAAGAGCCCTGAGGTCACAGAGGAAGACAGAGATACCTGCTTCTAGTTCTGAACTAAAGGAAAATTGCTGAATAAATACCCTTCATGGCCCCAAATATTCAGGGCTCAGCAAGTCGGATGCATGTGGATGATAGAATAGTAGTGTGATGTTAGATTTGCTAGATCAATGTGATGGACAGAAAGATAGCCATGAGTTTCACTGAGGTCTTAACTTAAAGACCTAGATATATGTGAGCCCCTAATAAAGACATTCCACGTCTTGGCTATGTGTGAGCTCTTGACATATGTTAATGTTTGCAAAATCAGCCTGGAATAGACAGGGAACTCTTCCTAACATGGGCCCGGAGGCAACAAATAAATTACTTTACAGGGATGGCTCTGTCTGCTTCAAGTTAAAACTTAACAAAGAAAACAATCTGTTTCTGTCTTTGATGGCCTGGAAGCTGTAGGCACTATTGCCTCTGGGTCAGAACTCTGCCTGTTCTGCCAGGGAAGAAGCCACTATCAAAGGCACCTAGTACCATGTGCCTGGCACTGTGCAAGACCTCTAACTCAAGTATTGCAGACGAGGAACAGAAGTTTAGCAAGCTTAATTAACTCATCCAAACTTATGTACAAAATAGATGCTCAAAGTCAAATTTGAAGGCAAGTCTGCTAGAATCCCTTGCCCATGTTAACTGCTCATCTTCATGACCATACTTAGCCTTTAAAAAGACAGGGACAATATGATGATTTTTGTTGAGAGAAAGCATTTGGAAAACTTGCTTTTGATGTACCATGAATGGTTAATAGCAAAATAGAGGTAGGGTTCCAAATGAAAGCCTCTTTGTGCTTATCAGTGAACAGAAAGCTATAGCTTCCCCATCCTGGAAAAGCTGGGGTTTATTGTGGGATCCAGTATCTTGGGATTTCTTTAGTAATGAAGATGGACCAGATGTTCTTTCCTGGACCACTGGATAGAGTGTCACTATGAGTGTCCACTGTGGGCTTCTGTCCAGGGTATTTAGATTCAACTTTCTGCTTTGCTGTCTCTTCTTCTAGCACAATGTGGTAGGTTGTTAACACATGTCCGCAAAAATTCCTCCCAACCCTAATTTATGTGACATAGCACTTTCTCTCTTCAAAATATGGAGTTTCTTTCTTCATTCCTTGAATCTGTATTTAGGCTAGTTGATGGGCCCTTGGGAAATACATTGTAATATCTAGGGGACATAACTCAGTAGCAGAGAGCTTCACCAACATGCACATGATCCTAGGTTCAATGCCTAGGACTGGGGAGAGAAATCCCACAATTCTGTTTTTATTTGCTATCCCACTGGGGACATTTAGAGTCCATGAGATGGTTCAGTGGGTAAAGAAACTTGGTGGTCAGACCTGGCAATTTGAGTTCAATTTCTGAAACCCTTGTAAAGTGGAACAAGAGAACTGACTCTGCCAGGTTGTCCTCTGACTTACACACATACACAGACTGTGGCCTGTTTAGTATTACCCACAACGCCCCCACCCCACTACCCCTACTCCTCCTACTAAACATATTTTATAAAAATGAGATGTGACTGAAGGACTTGAAAACTGCTTGTCCAATGATGCTCACCACCATCTTACGGTCTTGAGCTCTTTTTGAGCCCCCGAGAGATCATACAGAGCCACGATGAACAGTCCCAGCCAGGGTTGCATTAGACTCACCGAATATCCAACCTCCAGGAATTCAAGTCTCCCTGAATGCCCTATGACATCCAAGAGAATGCGTCTCAGCTAAGAGGCCAGCTGATCACAGGGATCTGTGTCAGTCACATCCAAACTGCTGTCTAGATGACCCACATTTTGTTGCTTGGAAACATTAAAATTTGGGATTTTTTTTTCCTTAAGAAAATGAACTAGAATACTGGAGTGGAATGGCAGAAGGATACTGGGGTGCTTTTGCTTCTGAATCCTCCTTGTCTTTGGTACTTGGATGTCAGAATATATCATTTTCTCTACATGGAAGAACAGTCATAAAAATGATCTTGTAGAATCTGGGTCAGAGGAAGAGGTGAGACTGATTGCTGACTTTTCCAAGTTCCACATCTGAACTCTAGGTTCTGGGGACAAAGGCCAGATCACAAGAAGTTTGATGTCCTGGAAAATTTTGATGTCCTAGCTACATCCTGAAGTTGTTTCTGACCCATCCAAGATTTTGTATGTTCTGATCGAGGAACTAAAGCTACTCCGTGTTGCTATCATGATTTTAGTGGGCATCCAATAAAACCTACAGAGATGTATACTAAAAAGGATAAATATTGCTTTATCTGAATTATTCTTTTTATTTTTATTTATTTTTACTTATTTACTTTACATCCTTCCCACTGTCCCATACTCTCAGTCACCCCCCCTCATGTAATCCCCCCAATCGCCCCCTCCCCTTCTCCTCTGACCACTAACCAAAGAACATACACAGGCTGGACCTAGGCCTCCCTGCACATATGTAGTAAGTGTGCAGCTTGGTCTTCATGTGGGTCTTGAACTGGCTATCCCAAAAGCTGTTGCCTGTATATGGGCTATGTTCTTTTAGATTATTCTTTAATAAAAGCACTTAAACAAATAATTTTGTAGAGACGGGACATGAATTGGAATGATATCTGGCCCCTCAAGCTCCCATGATATAAACCATTGTTACTCTGAGTATATTTTGTCTTAAATAATTCACTAAGAAAAAAATTATATGACTTTAATTCTTAATGAGTGTTTCAGCTAAAGACATTGTCTTGTGAAAGAAGTACAGAGAGGTAAGTTTAGAAAACTAATTTTAGAAAAAATAGGTTGAAACAAAAGATCCTCATATAATTCACAACATGTGTCCTGTTTCAATAGAAAAGTCACCTAACAAGCCAGTAATGGAAGGACTGTCAGCTGCAAGGGAAGAAAATATATCTGATAGGAGCATAGAGAAGACAGATAGTACAGGGACCCTGTAAAGATTCTAAAGCCGTGATCATAGAATGCATTCAACAAATGATTTCAAAGTTACCTAGAGCAAGGAACAAAGAGAAAGTCACTGAAAAGGTATGGAAGATGTAATGGAGAATGAAGTAGAATTTTAGAAGTACTGAAATAGCAGCTTACAATGAGCTCACTAGCAGAATGGAGATAGTGGGAGAAAGAGGAAACTTAAATACAGAATGCCGCAGACCCTCTGGGCCCCTTTGTCTGCGTGGAACTGGTCTCTAGTTGCAGGTGGGCAAAGCGTTGGATGAATTGACAGACAGATGCACACAGGAGAGGTTGTGTAGAATCTGAATGTAATTTGTCAAATCGAGCATCAAACTTTTTATACAAAGGAAAATAGGGAAGTTGGTTGAAAGGTACAAAGAGGATACTGGATTCTTACACAAAACAGAGGAATGCAAACACAGAAGGTCTAACAGGAACCACCTGGAATAGAATTCATTGTTAACAAGTGGGATCAAAAACAGCTCCACCTAAAGTTCACTTAATCTTAGAAGCCAGGGTCAAGGGCTTCGTGCTCTTGCCATAGTTCCTATTTTAGTCTATTGTATAGTCCACCTTTCCCCTAGGCCATTGTAAATACGTGTATAAGGGTATAACTCAGCTATCTATAGTTCTAAGTATCTATTCTGTTTTCTCTTTAGGTCTCAAACTTCTTTCTTCCTAGATGATGGTAAATTGTGTAGGGTAGTGACTTAGCTTTTATTCAAAGTACCAGAGGTAATTCTGATTATCACTGAATAGGCAACATTCTTACTGAATTCCAAGCCCATGGTCAGTTTAAGGACTTTCTAGGACATTGGAACACTGGTGAAGGCTTGGCTATGTCAGAATTCGATCTTAAAAGGCACTTATAATAAGATAATACTAAAAGAGAGCATGTGGATCCATACACCAGACTAATGCGGGAGTGGAATATTAATGCATGGGTTAGAGAGGACACCAGACTCCAGGAGGTGAGTTTCCGTGAAACTCTTTTGCCTCGTGAGTAACTTCTAAGCCTCTTGGCCTGTCAAGCTGACTCGACCAGAGTTTGGTCGAGTCAGCTTGACAACAGAAGTTGATGATTATGCAAGAAGAACCACAGAGAGCAATGAGACCAAAAGCAAAAGGAAGCATAGAGCATCCTCTAGGATTATAATCATCTAAACCAAATGTCAGTGTGGTTGAAGTCCAAGAAGAAGAAGAGAAAGAAGGTGAGCTTGAAAAACTACTCAAATGATAATACAAATAACCTGCCAAAGATGATACACAAAATATAGAAAATCAAAATGCCATGTGACCTCAAAGAAGGATAAATTCAGAGATCCCTGAACATGACAATTATGCCTATAGCCCTAGCACTTGGAATGTTGAAGCAGGAGGACTGTTGCCTATGTTACAGAGTGAATCTTTGTCTTATTTAATAAATGGAAAGAAAGAAAGAAAGAAAGAAAGAAAGAAAGACTTATTCCCAAAGCATATCATATTCAGACTTCTGAAAACTGAAGAAAACAATAAAATCTTAAAACGGGTAGATAGTAAAACAAATTGAATGGCAGAGGACTCCTCATTTGTAACAAAAGTTCAGAGAAAGTAACACAATAGTTTTCAAATATATACACACACACACACACACAAAACCCCTATATAAATACCTATACACATACACACGTGTGCATGAACATACACACACACACAAATTTTATGTTCATATTAGACAAATACTTTTAAACATTTTCTATTTTATTAGTCCTAATCCTTTACTGTAAATTAGAATCATCAGGTAGCTTTTACAAAACTTGCAAGCTGGAGCCTCTCTCAGTTTAATAGTTTCAGATGTTTTGGTGATAGACCCAACTTTTACCATGGTTTGAAAGCTTTCCAGGGTGAACTTTATTGGCCGTTCCTTGTTCGTTGCATGTTTGATCCCCTTTCTTACACAGTAACTGGTTAGTGATTCCAGAACGGGTATAGGTCAGTCTCTCTCTCTCTCTCTCTCTCTGGAGAAAGAGGCTTATGCATAAGAAAACCGTGACTCAGAATAGGTTAAAACAGCTTCCCAACTTGCAGGCAGAGGAGGTAACACTATCTTACTCCAGGGCAAAAGCAAAACAAACACCGTTTCTAAATGGGAACAAATATCATTCCCAAGTTAGGTAAGGGAATAGAACAAGGCTGAAATAGGGCACGGTGAGGGGGCTCAGGTCTTCTAATGAAACTTAGACATTTTCCTCAAGATGACATATGCAGCAATGGTCTGGTGACAGCTACAATGAAGGTAGCAATCTCAAGTGTCCTTATAGCCCAGTCTGATCCAAACTCACTATGTAGGGAAGGATGACTTGAACTTCTGATCTTCGTGGCTCCACTTCTTTAGTACTTGGAGTATAGACATGTGCCACTATGCATGGTTTATACAGCAATGGAGATAAAACCCAGGCTTCCTGAATGGTAGGCAAGCCATCTACAAACTGAGCTATGTTTCCAGTCCCACCCTTATCTGTTCTGTATCTGCCAATCACCGTATAAAATAAGTCACGATCCTCATTGGCTTAAATTAATCAGTACCTGAGTCTCTAAGGCAGAATTTTTTGAAGATATCTGATATATGAATGATATATGTTCACAGATGATCACATAATTCTGACTCTGGCTCTGCTACTCTCTCCCACCCATCTCACAAGAACTAAGTGTGGTGAGAATAAAAAAAACAGTCTCTGGCCCCTGCTGTCACTCTGTCTGCTCAACACAGGATCTGGCACTGAGTAGGAGACCCAGCGACGCTCCTGAATCGAAATGCACACACCCTCTTGCTGCTTCTTCCCAGCTGCTGCTGAGCAGATGGTAAAATTCCTCTCCAGGTGTTTCTTGACCTGACAGGTGTGCACTTAGAAGGCCTTCCCCCCTTTGCAGAGCATCTGCATGTCTGATTTATTATTAACAAGACGTGGTGAGTTCAGACCAGACCTGAGACACAGGCAGAGACAGGCAGAAAGGGGTAGCAGCACCTTAGAGGATGTGTTAAAGCAAATGCAGTCCTCTAGTCAGAGAGGATGAAGGCCTTAATGTATGAGGTATCAATCCTGTGAGGGGACTTTGGCAAAAAGGAACTCCTCTTTCTCCTCCACCTCTCTTCCTTCCTCCATCCCTCCCTTCTTGTCTTCTCTCCTTTCTTTCTCTCTCCCTCCCTCCTTTTATTCTTTCTTTGTTTCCTCCCTCTCTTTTTTCTTCCTTCCCTCCTCTCTTAGTCCCAAGCTGGGGATTCTGAACTGTTAAGAGGTTTTAATTTTCTTTCAGATACACAATTTCTCTCCCCTTATGTTCTGCTCCCTCCCCACCTGCTGGCTTGATGTAAATGTTGTTTGAGCTCCTGTCTCAGGCTAGGCCCCTTGTTAATGGATAGGAAGGGTGAATAGGTTTATAATGCATACTCAAAGCCTTCAAGGCATTTGAAAAATGGCAGGAGACAGAAAATGAATAGCTATAATAAAACAACAAGATTAATCAGTATGGGAGGTCACAGGGAGGAAGCAGAGATCACTTTTAGCTGTGGGAAAGAAGTGAGCTTGAACTTGAATTGGAGTTGAAGGAGAGTCTGGATTAAATTAATAGGGGTCTTTAAGAACGCTGACTTTATTTGGCAGATCTGATGTGATGGGATTCCTGATTCTCAGGTGATCAGCTGTGTTTACTTAACAAAATGACTCTACCTCACTGTACCTTGGTGTTCTCTGTAAAAATGAACAAAATATTCAGCTATTGTTCTCTCACCAACACCATGGGTCTGTCCAACCTTAGCTTGTCTCCCTTATGTTGACATAGCTCCCTCTGAAAGCAGCTGTCTATTGATATCATCTACTGCCAATTTCGCCATACTCTTGCAAAACAAACTTTCTAAGCAAGTGGTCCATATTTACCTCTCTGATCTCTCCTTATTCTACATCAGTTGTATCCAACCAGGCTGTTGCCTTCATTATCTATCTGGCTGCAGCTACTAATGATCCAGAATCCAGATCCAAGAGCCAGTTACTCATTCAAGTCTTAAGTCACTTAGAAGCCCATCAACCCTTTCTCCTCTTCCTGATCCTTCCAGGCTCTCACCTAACCCTGCTTCTCCTCCCAGATTCCAGGCTGTGCCTTCTCAGCTAATGGTTGTATTCAGATCTGTTCCTGAGTCAGTATCCAGAATGAGCCTTTCATACTGCCCCATGTTGTGGTATGCCTCGACATACCATGCCATGTTATCCTTCTGCCCCCAGAATGAAAGCTGAAGCCTCTCCTCTCTCCCTCCTCTACCAAGACTTGATCTGCTGTCATCCTCTTCTTGCTCTGACCCAACCATGCTGGCTCTTCTTAGGTGAACCTCAAACTTACCATGTATGCCCTCTCTTCAAAGACTCAGCATTTTAAAAATAACGTCTAAGAGGCATCTTTGTTTTATTTTGTAGATGTGTGTGTTTGCCTGTGTGTATGTCTGTGCATCTCACAGTGAGCCAAAGAGACCATTGAATCCCTTTGAATGGGAGTTACAGACAGTTTTCAGCCATCATATTGGGACTGGGACCTGGACACTTCTCTTCTGCAAGAACAAATGCATTTAACTGTTGGGCCATCTCTCCATCCCCAAGTTTTAGCATTTTTTAAACAGCCTAGGACCCTTATCTAGAAATCTTCAAGATCTAGTCTATAGTTCTCTTGTGCTGCCATAGCACAAATGCCACTTAAACAAATAGAAATTCATTTACCACAGTATGTAGGTGTGTGTGTGTGTGTGTGTGTGTGTGTGTGGTTCAAGTAGGTGTGTGTGTGTGTGTGTGTGTGTGTGTGTGTGTGTGTGTGCAGGGGAGGGCTTCAAGGTCAAAAATTGGCAAGGTTTGGTCACTGGTTATAGTTTCCTTCCTACTTTGTAAATGGCTACTGACTTACGGTCATTTTGCAACTTCTCCCTGTAAATACACAGAAAGATTTTTTTTCTTCCTTCATATCTCTGTAAACTCTCTAACTCTAAGTAGGGCTCACTTTTATACTCCCATTTAATCTAGTTATATCCTAGGAGGATGAAAGAAAATGCCTCCATTCTATTGCCAATAGACAAGTCTATAGCATCTTTTCTTGATGATTGATATGGAATGCTCCATCTTGTTTTGGGCAGTACTTCCATGCTAATATTCTTACTTATGTACTTACATACTTATTGACACTGCTTACACTGCTTAGGCAATGCCTTGAACATGAAAGTGCTCAACAGCATTATAACTATTTATTATAAGAGTATGGCAAATGAAAGGCTCTTTGAGGGAGGGATCTCTGTAATTGAGAGACCAATTTCATAGACGTGGGAAGTTTTTCTTACCTTTGGGGAAAGCAAAGGGAAGCGGGTTCCACGATCTTTGGAGAGCTTTGCTAAATTATCCCAGAAGGCAGCTGACTGTCACCGTTGAGGTGACAGTTACTGAGTGGCAGTTACAGATTGTTCTCAGGCAGGAGAATGTCATAGTCTGAATTGGATTCAGGTCAATTAACCTGTGCTGAGGGACTTGCACAAGGTAAATCTTGAGGCAGATAGTACTGAGAAGAAAATTTCAAGTGGGTCAATTTATCCAATTGAGATTTCAGTATTAGACAATTTGTGACCTTCTAACTCTGACTTTTATATAGGAGTATATTTCAATAATTTATTCTCACCTAGAAACAATGATTTTTGATCCTTTTGTATATAATTATTCTAATTACTAAAGAACTTTTTGAGAAATCTAAATTAGAAGATTTCCTCATTTCTCTTGTTCTCTTGCCCTCTTGTAGTACTGTTGTTTGTATCGTGTGACCATTCCTTTTATTAAGTATATATTGAACCCACATTTGCTCTTGCTTGACCACAGTTTTGTCTGAGAACAACTTAGAATTTCCTGGAAAGCTTGGTCAACATGCAGATTCCTAGCCTTGACTGAGGACCCTCCATATGAAAACCTTAATTCTATTTCTTTTATTATTTAAAACATTTTTATTAGATATTGTCTTCATTTACACTTCAAATGTATTACCAAAGTCCCCTGTACCCTACTCCTACCCTGATCCCCAACTCACCCACTCCAGCTTCCTGGCCCTGGCATTCCCCTATAATGGGGCACATGATCTTTGCAAGACCAAGGGCCTCTCCTCTCATTGATGGCCGACTAGGCCATCCTCTGCTACATATTCAACTAGAGACACAGCTCTGGGGGATACTGGTTAGTTCATATTGTTGTTCCTCCTATAGGGTTGCAGGCCCCTTTAGCTCCTTAGGTACTTTCTCTAGCTCCTTCATTGGGGGCCCTGTGTTCCATCCAATAGATGACTGTGAGCATCCACTTCTGTATTTGCCAGGCATTGGCATAACCTCACAAGAAAGAACTATGTCAGGGTCCTGTCAGCAAAATCTTTCTGGCATATACAATAGTGTCTGGGTTTGGTGGTTATAACCCCGAGTGGTGCAGTCTCTGGATGGTCTTTCCTTCCGTCTCAGCTCTGAAATTTGTCTCTGTAACTCCTTCCATGGGTATTCTGTTCCCCATTCTAAGAAGGAGCAAAGTATCCACACTTTGGTCTTCCCTCTTCTTGAGCTTCTTGAGCTTCTCTCTCTCTTTCTTTCTCTCTTTCTTTTTTCTTCCTTCCTTTCTTTCTTCTTTTTTTTTGCTTTGTTTATTGGATATTTTCTTCATTTACATTTCAAATGCTATCCCAAAAGTCCCCATACCCCACCCACCCCGCCCTGCTCCCCTACCCACTCACTCCCACTTCTTGGCCCTGGCTTTCTCTTGTACTGGGGCATATAAAGTATGCTAGACCCAGGGTCCTCTCTTCCCAATGATGGCCAACAAGGCCATCTTCTGCTACATATGCAATTAGAGACATGAGTTCTGGAGGTACTGGTTAGTTCATATTGTTGTTCCACCTATAGGGTTGCAGAATCCTTCAGCTCCTTGGGTACTTTCTCTAGCTTCTCCATTGGGGGCCCTGTGTTCCATCCTATAGATGACTGTGAGCATCCACTTCTGTATTTGCCAGGCACTGGCAAAGCCTCACAGGAGACAGCTATATCAGGATCCTTTCAGCAAAATCTTGCTGGAGTATGCAATAGTGTCTATGTTTGGTGGCTGATTATGGGATGGAACCCTGGGTGGGGCAATCTCTGGATGGTCCATCCTTTCATATTAGCTCTAAACTTTGTCTCTGCAACTCCTTCCATGGATATTTTATTCCCTATTCTAGGGAGGAATGAAGTATCCACGAGTTGGTCTTCCTTCTTGATTTTCTTGTGTTTTGGAAGTTGTATCTAGGGTATTCTAGGTTTCTGGGCTAATATCCACTTACCAGTGAGTGCATATCAAGTAACTTCTTTTGTGATTGAGTTACCTCACTCAGGATGATATCCTCCAGCTACATTCATTTGCCCAAGAATTTTATAAATACATTGTTTTTAATAGCTGAATAGTACTCCATTGTGTAAATGAATCAAATTTTCTGTATCTATTCCTCTGTTGAGGGACATCTGGGTTCTTTCCAGCTTCTGGCTATTATAAATAGGGCTGCTATGAACATAGTAGAGCACGTGTCCTTATTACAAGTTGGAGCATCTTCTGGGTATATGCCCAGGAGAGGTATTGTTGGATCTTCCAGTAGTAGTATGTCCAATTTTCTGAGGAACTGACAGACTGACTTCCAGAGAGGTTGTACAAGCTTGCAATCCCACCAGCAATGAAGAAGTGTTCCTCATTCTCCATATCCTCGCCAGCATCTGCTGTCACCTGAATTTTTGATCTTAGCCATTCTGACTGGTGTGAGGTGGAATCTCAGGGTTGTTTTGATTTGCATTTCCCTGATGATTAAGGATGTTGAACATTTTTTCAGGTGCTTCTCAGCCCTTCGGTATTCCTCTACTGAGAATTCTTTGTTTAGCTCTGTACCCTATTTTTAATGGTGTTATTTGAATTTCTGGAGTCCAGCTTCTTGAGCTCTTTGTATACATTGGATATTAGTCCCCTGTCAGATTTAGGATTGGTAAAAATCCTTTCCCGTTACCTGAGGACCCAGTTATTCTACTCCTGGGCATATACCCAAAAGATGCTCTAACATATAACAGGACACATCCTACACTCCAGGATTTGGGTTGCAAGAATTTTATGGAGTATTTTTGCATCGATATTCATAAGGGAAATTGGTCTGAAGTTCTCTTTCTTTGTTGGGGTCTTTATGTGGTTTAGATATCAGAGTAATTGTGGCTACATAGAACAAATTGGGTAGAGTACCTTCTGTTTCTATTTTGTGGAATAGTTTGAGGAGAATTGGAATTAGGTCTTTTTTTGAAGGTCTGATAGAACTCTAAACCTATCTAGTCCTGGGCTTTTTTTGGTTGGGAGGCTACTAATGACTGCTTCTATTTCTTTAGGGGATATGGGACTCTTTAGGTCATTAATCTGATCCTGATTAACTCTGGTACCTGGTATCTGTCTAGAAATTTGTCTATTTCATCCAGGTTTTCTAGTTTTGTTGAGTATAGCCTTTTTTAGTAGGATCTGATGATGTTTTGGATTTCCTCAGGTTCTGTTGTTATGCGTCCTTTTTTTTCATTTCTGATTTTGTTAATTAGGATACCGTCCCTGTGCTCCCTAGTTAGTCTGGCTAAGGGTTTATCTATCTTGTTGATTTTCTCAAAGAACCAGCTCCTGGTTTGGTTGATTCTTTGAATAGTTCTTTTTGTTTCCACTTGGTTGATTTCAGCCCTGAGTTTGATTATTTCCTGTTGTCTACTCCTCTTCGGTGAAATTTGCTTCCTTTTGTTCTAGAGCTTTTAGGTGTGCTGTTAGGCTGCTAGGGTCTGCTCTCTCTAGTTTCTTTTTGGAGACACTCAGAGCTATGAGTTTCCCTCTTAGGAATGCTTTCATTATGCCCCTTAAGTTTGGGTATGTTGTGGCCTCATTTTAATTAAACTCTAAAAAGTCCTTAATCTCTTTCTTTATTTCTTCCTTGACCAAGTTATCATTGAGTAGAGTGTTGTACAGCTTCCACATGAATGTTGGCTTTCTATTATTTATGTTGTTATTGAAGATCAGCCTTAATCCGTGGTGATCTGATAGGATACATGGGATAATTTCAATATTTTTAGATCTGTTGAGACCTGTTGTATGACCAATTATATTGTCAATTTTGGGGAAGGTGCCATGAGGTGCTGAGAAGAAGGTATATCCTTTTGTTTTAGGATAAAATGTTTTGTAGATATCTGTTAAATCCATTTGTTTCATAACTTCTGTTAGTTTCAATGTGTCTCTGTTTAGTTTCTGTTTCCAGGATCTGTCCATTGATGAGAGTGGGGTGTTGAAGTTCCCACTATTATTGTATGAGGTGCAATGTGTGCTTTGAGCTTTACGATAGTTTCCTTAATGAATGGGGATACCCTTGAATTTGGAGCATAGATATTCAGAATCGAGAGTTCATCTTGGAAGATTTTAACTTTGATGAGTATGAAGTGCCCCTCCCTGTCTTTTTTGATAACTTTGGGTTGGAAGTCGATTTTATTCGATATTAGAATGGCTACTCCAGCTTGTTACTTCAGACCATTTGCTTGGAAAATTGTTTTCCAGCCTTTTATTTTGAGGTAGTGTCTGTGCTTTTCCCTGAGGTGGGTTTCCTTGCATTGAACCTTTATGTACAGAATCACTGTCTGAAGGTGAATTATTACTATCATGGGAATAACACGTAGGGACTGGACAAAATGTTCCAAGGTGTACATGTCTCTTTAACACAAAAAGCATTTTGTTCTTTAATTGTATTGTATATATTTAAATCACACACTCTCACTATGGTGTGCTGATTGGTGTGGTAAATTACGTGGTGAAATGCTTTGATGCTGGCATTTGCCCATTTGTCCTAGGGTTAAAAGCACTGGTAACTCACCATAATTCATTAGTGATCATTCTTGTTTGACCTCAGACTTCCTTTCCTACATGCTTATCTGCATCTCTCCCATTCTGTGTTTGTCTTTACACATGTGTCTCATATTTAAGCAGGTCCAACATTTTCCTTATGTGCTTATTTTCCTTAACAAAATGTCTTCCAGGTTTACCCTTTTGTGATAAATTGTAGAGCTCTCCCCTGGATTTTCTAATACAGGTTCTTGCAGTGAGATCTAGGCTGGCCTACAGTGAGTGCTCTGTCTGCCTCAGCTTCCTGAGTTTTGCCCATAGAAGAATACTTCCCCTCTGTTTCTGTCTCAGTATTGACCCTCTTCGATAGATGCTGTAGACTGTATTCTAAAGATCAAATCCACCTTGTTTGGGCTTTGAGTTGTTGAAAAGCTTTCCTGTGGCTACAGTTCCTCTGTTGTTTTTCCAAACTCAGTGTCTTCAAATGCTTATCATTGCTGATATTTTGAAGAGTCTCAGAAGGGGCCAGACTTCTGTCTCCTAGGCTCTGCCCTTGATGAATAGTCTTACTATCACCTGATTTGCAGAGCCCTCTCTCAAGAAGAGGAGGCTGAGGTAGTTATGCAAATTCTGTTCTCACAGCCTTTCTGTATTAGTCTAGGTTCTTTAGTGAAACAAAGCTGATAGAACGTGTGTGTGTGTGTGTGTGTGTGTGTGTGTGTGTGTGTGTGTTGTGTTTATTCTGTAAGTTCTTTTCCCATTTCTTTGTAATCAGTGTTCTCATCTCAAAAGCTCCCTGCAAGGGTGGACTTCATTCAATGAAAAATGAGATTCTGTATTTAATTTTCAACAATCTCAGCAGCTACAAAGTTCTCCTCCAGATCTCCACAGAAGCTTTCAGAACTTTTACTTAGCACATGAGCTGGGAATTCAAATTACTGAATTTGCCCTTTTACTGCACCTCATTGTCCCAGGATCCACCTATAAATCTATTTACATTTATGTATCTGGCATTCTGAGTGCCCATGACTCTCCTCAGGGTGAGGGACTCAGTGTCCTTGCTACAACCTGAGTGAGCCAGTTTTAAGGGATGCATACACCTCCCCACACTGAAGCTAGTGGAGCCTGCTCTACTCCTGCCCTGAGCCTTTGTATTGAGGATGCTCCTGTGCTTTATCACAATGTGCCAGCAGGTAATGGAGACACATGAGCTGTTCCTAAGCTCCGCAGGTGCTGAGAAGCAAAGCCCAGTATTACTACCTTCCTCTGCTACCCATTCTTCATTTCTGCCACAGCAATCAGCAAACACAGAAGTGAATGCTCACAGTCAGCTATTGAATGGACCACAGGGCCCCCAATGGAGGAACTAGAGAAAGCACCCAAGGAACTAAAGGGAACTGCAACCCTATAGGTGGAACAACAATATGAACTAAGCAGTACCCCGGAGCTCTTGTCTCTAGCTGCATATGTATCAAAAGATGGCCTAGTCGGCCATTCTTATACGCGTTCTCACGACCGGCCAGGAAAGAACACAACAAACCAGAATCTTCTGCGGCAAAACTTTATTGCTTGCATCTTCAGGAGCAGGAGCGCAAAACCCCAAGCCCCAAAAACGAAAGCCCCCTTCTAAACATCTTTAGGAGCCAGAGCGCCAGTGCGCAGAGCGCAAAAGCGCAAGCAAGAGCTCTATTGTTTACATCTTTAGGAGCCAGAAGCCAGCGCGCGCCAGCGCGCCAGAGCGAAGAGCGCAAGTAAGAGAGAGAATGGCGGAAACCCCGTCCCCTTTAAGGAGGAGTTATCCTTCGCTTAGGACGCATCACTCCCTGATTGGCTGCAGCCCATGACCGAGTTGTTGCCACGGGAAAGGCAGAGTACATGTAGTGGTAAAATACCCTTGGCACATGCGCAGATTATTTGTTTACCACTTAGAACACAGGATGTCAGCGCCATCTTGTGACGGCGAATGTGGGGGCGGCTCCCAACATCTCCCCCTTTTCTTTTAATAAGAGCAAATAGGCCACCCATATTAATGAGAGTGGAGATAGAGGTCAAATCCCCAGTGTGTAGGTAAAGGAGCCATGTACAGGATTAGCTCTTAGGCTCACAGGCTTTTACCCAGAGCAATCCTGACCTGCTCCCGTGTCGTTTTGCCTGGAGAGAAGGACACTTGGACACTCAACCTTCTTGAAAGATGACATGTCTCCCTAGAATAGGCTCATATATGCCGCAGAGCCCTTCTACTGCAGTGCTTAGCCGTGCAACTCTCTCGGGCTGCTGAAGCACACTCACTCTATTCCGTGCAATGAGTCTAGCCTCATGGGATATAAGAGCTGAGTGGCCAGCGACCTATTGCCTAAGCATAGATATATCAGGGGAAGCTCCATGTTCTAGTCCTGCAAGCGCCTGGGCAATAACCACCTTGTCTCTCCTAGTTTGGGCCTTAAGCTTACAGACCAATCAAAGAAGCAACACTAATCCACAGCAAAGTGTATCTCCAAATAATATCAATCCCACCCATTCTTTAAAGAAGGAAAATGCTGAGGAGATCCAATTGGGTAATCCTTTGGTCAGGGACAGGTCCAAGCGCGTGGAGTTGACCTGAAGTCTCAATTCCCGAAGGATCTGTTCAAATTCAGCCGTCCAATTCTGTAACATATACTGAAAAAGACTTTTTGACAAATTAGCTGCCCTAGTAAAATTCTCATACTGAATGGAAGTAACACACAATCCCGGAAACTTTTGTTTACACCCCAGCTGAGCTATTTGCCATAATACATCTAGTTGTTTCTGGACAAGATCTATGAGTTGATTAACCAGCATGAGACCTCCCTGTATCATGACATTAGCTGAGGCCTGTTTATCTATGACTGTAGTCACTGAGGCTGACAAAGTGTTAATGGTGTCAGTCGTCTGGACCTGTCCAGACAGAGCCAAGGCTGTCTGAATCAAGGCTAAACCCAGTTCCTAGTTAGTGGTAAAAAAGCAGGGGAATACTTGAGCATTATACATCACCGTCATTGGGAGTGGAAATGTCGACATTATCCCCCAACGCTGCTCTCTCTTTATTATTGACGCCCTGGACATCACCAAGACGAGGGACATCAGTATTCCCTTGGTCAGTCTGGATTTTTCGGGTGAGTCTTTCTGGTATCCAAAATGGGTTGTCTTCATTCTGTGGGAAAACACAAACCGCTCCCCTGGATCTTATCAAAATAGGATCCGGGCCATACCATTTATTATCAAGGACATTTTTCCATTTAACCATCTCATTGGGCCTATCTGGCTCTGAACAATGACGTTCAGCCGCAGTATGGCCATGAGCATCAATATTTAAAAAATTGAGTGTAAAGAGTGCCATAGACACAGACACTCTTGGTGCTTGGGGTAAAGTCTCCTCAAAAGTTCCCCTCTTCTGTTTTATAAGATAGGCTTTGAGGGTGCGATGCGCACGCTCAACAATACCCTGTCCTTGAGGGTTGTATGGAAGTCCAGTCAGGTGGGTTACGTCCATCTGACGGCAGAACTGTTGGAATTTTTGAGACGTATAAGCTGGTCCATTATCAGTCTTAAGGAGTTTGGGTTTCCCCCAAGCACTCCATGCCTCAAGGCAATGTTGAATCACATGTGAGGCTTTTTCTCCGGTTAACGGAGAAGCAAACATGATGCCAGAACATGTGTCAATGGACACATGAAGATATTGAAGTTTTCCAAAGGAAGAAACATGTGTAACATCCATTTGTCAGACCTGTAATGGCCTGACGCCACGAGGGTTTACCCCTACGTGAGTAGATAAAATTTGACAACAATCTAAAGGCATTATTAAGTAATCAGAATCATTTTCAGTAGAACCAATCCCTCTTGCAGCTCTAGGAATACCAGAGGAAGAAAAAACAGCCATGTAGGCTTGGCAAAATTATTAGTTGAGCTATTCTGTCCCCTTGTGATATAGAAAAGACAACTTGAGGACAAGAACAGAGAACCTGAAGTTCCCCTTTATAATCTTGATCTACAACTCCAGGGTAGACAATAAGACCTTGTAGGCTGCAAGAGCCTGCCTCTGTCATTATTGTCTAGTGGCTTCACCTGCTCGGGAGAGCGCCTTCCAGGCCCTAATAGCCTTTTCATCTGATTCAGAACTATTAAAAACTGGCTCCTTGAACTCATCTAGTGATGAGTATAGGCTCCTTTTCCTAGAAACCTCCGCTGATTGATCTTTTTTCTTTTCTTTTTCCTTCTCCTTCCTTCCAATCTCTCCCCAGGTATTCTTACTTGACCTTAACTTTTCCTTGGGTTCAAGACCCTTGGAAAGGCCTGTATACTTATTTTGTGTACCATATTTTCTCTTTGCTCCTACTCTCTCTCCCCGCTTTACTTCTGATAGATTGTCCTGAATTTCATCTAGAATCCGCCCTGCCTTAACCACTTGATAACATGTGAAAAGGAACAAAAGGGCTCCTAACACTAGAAAAAATTTAAGGCCAAACATACCTTGTAAAGCCATTTCCCACTTTACTTCTGATAGACTGTCTTGAATCTCGTTAGAAAGTTCAAGGCCAGACTTACCTTGTAAAGCTATACTTACGGGTTACCGTCGTTCCCCAGCTGAAAAGTTCTGAATTCATGCAGTTGAATCCTTCTTAACAGTCTGCTTTACGGGAACCTTTATTACCGCGACCCGCAGTTCTGGTTCTGGAATGAGGGATCTTCCTTGCGCCGGTGATGGTAAACTCTCGTCCCGAGTTTTTCTTCCCGGGTTTCCTCTTCCCGGATTTTCTCGTCCCGGAATTTCTCGTCCCGGAATTCGGCACCAATTCTTATACGCGTTCTCACGACCGGCCAGGAAAGAACACAACAAACCAGAATCTTCTGCGGCAAAACTTTATTGCTTGCATCTTCAGGAGCAGGAGCGCAAAACCCCAAGCCCCAAAAACGAAAGCCCCCTTCTAAACATCTTTAGGAGCCAGAGCGCCAGCGCGCAGAGCGCAAAAGCGCAAGCAAGAGCTCTATTGTTTACATCTTTAGGAGCTAGAAGCCAGCGCGCGCCAGCGCGCCAGAGCGAAGAGTGCAAGTAAGAGAGAGAATGGCGGAAACCCCGTCCCCTTTAAGGAGGAGTTATCCTTCGCTTAGGACGCATCACTCCCTGATTGGCTGCAGCCCATGACCGAGTTGTTGCCACGGGAAAGGCAGAGTACATGTAGTGGTAAAATACCCTTGGCACATGCGCAGATTATTTGTTTACCACTTAGAACACAGGATGTCAGCGCCATCTTGTGACGGCGAATGTGGGGGCGGCTCCCAACAGGCCATCACTGCAAAGAGAGGCCCATTGGACTTGCAAACTTTATATGCCCCAGTACAGGGGAACGCCAGGGCCAAAAAGGGGGAGTGGGTGGGTAGGGAGTGGGCGGGGTACTTTTGGTATAGCATTGGAAATGTAAATGAGCTAAATACCTAATAAAAAATGGAAAAAATGACTGAAGATTGTAGAACTTTATGTGATTTTTTTTAAAACTCAAAGAAAGTAAAATAACTTTACGATTGTTGTGGAGACAAAGGCTAATGGTGGTGACAGCAATGATATTTTGAACAGTGATGCACAGCTTTCAAAGTACTTCCATGTGCATTATCTTTAAAAAATGTTTAGATCTACTTTTAATTTTATGTATGTGAGTATTTTGTTTTCATGTATGTATGTGCACCATGTGCATATCTGGTGTCCATAGAGATTGGAAGAGGACATCAGACTTTTCTGAAAATGGAGTTAGGGATAATTGTGAGCACCCTATGCTGGGGATGCTGCTACTGAACCCAGACCCTCTGCAAGAACAAGTGCTCTTAACCTCAGGACTGTTTCTCCGGGGTCTGTGTATTATCTTTTGATCTTTATGATGAGCTTATAAGATAAGATAGGCCAGATACATACTTTTAGTTTTTAAAATTACAATTATGTATCTCTCTGTGTGTATACATCATGGTATACATACATGTAAATATCAGAGGAAAACTTAAAGGAGTCACTTTTCTCTTTCCACAACATGGGCCTCAGGGAATCAGACTTAGGTCATGAGGCTGCACTGGTAAGTGAAGCCATCTCAGCAATCCCTAGACAAGCAGTTTGATCAGCCAGCTTTCCTATGTTCTTTCCTTCTTCTTCTTCTTCTTCTTCTTCTTCTTCTTCTTCTTCTTCTTCTTCTTCTTCTTCAAGCTAACAGTGCTGTTGAAATTTGGTAGAAAAATGGAGAAGATTTTCTTTGAGATATTACAGGAGCTACTTAAATATGTCAAGGGGGAGATAATAATGTTTTTTGGGCAAGGAACTTCTGTGAACATATTTTTCCTTCTGATGTTTTCAGGATCCTTACTATGAGAGAAAAGCTTGCAAACCACCCTTCTGCTTCACTTTATTCTTTCCCAAATCCTTTATATCTAATTTAGAGAACAATTTAACCATTCGAAAATAGAAGACACCATGTGACTTCTAAGTGTACATCTTATATACATTGTAAATATACAATTCAGTCTACAAAGTCCTGTTGACAATAGAATAGAGTTCCCTTTTTCTCTGAACCCCAAGGATTTCCTAAACTTTTTTTAAATTTAATTTTGTTTTTATTTATTCATTTCACATCCTACTCACTAACCACAGATTTTATCAGCAGTCCAGGAGGCTGTCTTACTAGTAGGATTCTTTCTATTATTTGCAGCCAAATTTTCTCCTCTGTCCACAACTCTGACTTTCAAGTTAAATATTGGCTTCTAGTGAGGACAGACTGAACAACTTTATTCCATTCATTGAGTATCAAGTAGCCTTTTCCTGCTAAACCTTCTAATATGGATACTGTAAACGAGGCATGAACCCCATAATTTTTGACTGCTGAATGAAGATCTTTTACATGTCTCAGTTTTAGCTTTTTGTAGACTGGTTGGCTGTTGGTGTCCAACCCTTCATCAGGGGACATGCCACCCTCATCGGAATCAGAGTTTGCTTGATCCTCCTCCTCCTCACTCTCTGGTTCCCCCTGATCTTTATCGGAGGAGCCAGTGGGGGGGGGGTCCTCATGACCTGGAGCAGCCTGAAGGGCTCGAGATCGGGTGAGGACTGGGAAGGTCAATTTTTTTTATTCCCTTGTTTCTGAGAGGGACCTTTGTGGTCAGTTTGAGGATTTTTTGAGATGGGACCTTGAAGGTTCCCCATGAGGGCTCTTTGTAGACTCTGAGTCTCTAGACTGAGGTCTTGTATCTCCTTTTGAAGTCTCAGAACATCTTTAAGATTGGTAATCTGAGTCTGAAGCTCTCTCTTAATTTGAAGTAATCGCTGAACAGAGAAGCCAGCGATACAGGCCGAGGATTAGGCTGAAGATTAGGGGGAATGGGGGCAAATAAGGAGGAGGGTGGGAAATGAAGGGCTCGATGGTAAGATAGGCACCGGGCCCGGGACCATAGTGGTCTTGTTCATATTTAAAGGTTTCCTCATCCAAGTCTGCCTCTGAGGCAGGATCGGGAGGTTCATCTGACAACTCCTTATACAAAATGGGGTAAATCCTTTTTGGTCAAACGGGGTCGAGTAGTAGCCCCTTTTCTAGAATCTAATGTAATTTGGGGAGAAAGAGGGGAAGACAGGGAGTCCTTAGGGACCAGGGCATCAATAATCGATGACGGCCGAGACTGACAATTCGCCTTTGCTTTTGCGAGACGACGATTGGGAGTTTTCTAAAAAATCTTCAGTACGGGCTTAGAGGCGAGCGCCTTCTCCGCCCTCTTCTGCCTGTTTAAGGAGATCGCCGAAGATTCCCCAATAGCTAAAAAAAGGACTCAGGGACATCTTCTCCTTGTTTTATCAAAGCATTGAGATCTTTGCCTACTTTATTCCAAGTTAAAGGGTATATTTCAGGACCATTCAATACCAGCCGTGGACATCTCTCGTCCACAGAACAAAAAATTTTTTATTAAATCCTTTTTCTTTCTTTTTTTTTTTTTTTAAATCCTTTTTCTTAACTCTTATCCCTCTCTCCTAATGAGACCCCTTCATCTCTTGAATAAAAACTGTCTCTTTGGACAGAACATTCCCCATGGTGAATGGGACAACAATTTTATGCCCAGGCTTACCTCTCGAAGTCTGAGACACTCGAGTGAAGTGGCAGGGAACTGTCTTACTGTCTGCACAGTACCTCTAGAATTCTTTGTCCGGAGGGTGGTCATACCTCGTGCCCCACGTCTGGCAACACTTGACCCATCCAGCAGGTCCAGTTATTTGAGGATCTCGAGGGGACCTTCTCCTAAGAACCAAATGGGGGGAGGGAGAGACAAGAACCAAGTGCAGTGAGTGACACATGGAAGCAGTCTGATTAGCATCAAGGTGTCACTGTATTCAGCAAGGCTCAAGGCTTAAATGCACAAGCAAAAGGGGAAGTACTTCTCAGCAGGAGGGATGGGACAGCGGAAATTTTTCTTTTGGTGACTACACGGGGAAGGAACTTGGTGGTATCAGGGTACATCTTTTGGTCAAGACATCCAGCGCTGACTTAGGGCTAGAATATTCTGTGGTTGTTCTCGGAACGGCGTCGGTAGCCCACTTTTGACCCCCTTTTCTTCTTGGCGGGGAGAAGCCCAATTCAGAAATCAGGACAATTGTGTTGTCTTAATAGCTCCCAACAGGTGTTAGGTAATATTTTTCATTTCTTTATGTACTTTAAAAACAGACAAAAGGGGGCTGAAGAGATGGCTCAGCAGTTAAGGACACTAACTGTTCTTCCAGAGGTCCCAAGTTCAATTCCCAGCATCCAAATGGTGGCTTATGACCATCTGTAATAAATAGGATCTGATTCCTTCTTTGGGTATGTGTGAAGACAGAACACTCATGCAAAATAAATAAATAAGTAAATATTTTTAAAAGTAAACATTAAAATAAAAGAAATGGGAAAAGAAGGTTTTTGTTTTTGTTTTGTGTTTTGCAAAATAGCAGAGTTAGATGGTCTAGGCTCAAATCAATTTAGGTATCAACAGAACTTTATAGTGGCACAAACTGCATTTAATTTGTCTTGATCTCAATATTAATATCCTTTTAACAGACTATTCACAGTTCCCATTAATAGGGTTGCCATATTAATAAATAAGTTACTTAATAATTATGAAGTTTTTAGAATGATGGCTAATAAAACCTAATTTTATCAAGTTTATTTTACTCTAAAGAGAAAAATTGACTTAAATTTCAAATTCTATAAAACAAGGATTAATTATCAAGGTAGCTAACCTATTGAATTATAATATACTATATTCAGTCATATAAGCATTTAAAAATCATGAGACTAATTAGTTAATTTTATGCATTTAATTTTGCTATTGTTTTCAACAGAAAATTTATAATGTTATCTTTTTTATAAAAAGAGTAAAGTGCATTGTTTATTGGTCACATTGGAACTCTTACTAATTAGTATGAAACTAGAGGGTTTTTTTAATATGTTTATATAAAGTAGAAAAGTTGTCATGTAGTTTCAGCACTTTAGTGTCAGAAATAATTGTGCTTTACAGCAACATGGCAACAAAAAAAAGAGGGCAGAAATATCAACTTTAATTAAACCCTTTCTTTCAAATACACTTCACAATTTTTATGCAGGAATAATTTATCACCTTGTGAATGAACACTTAATACTTGGCATGATAAAAAATGGGCAGGAACCCTACACCATATGTTCTTTCCTTTCTCTTCTAGAATTTCCAAAGAGACAGAATTAAGTCTGAAGTTCAAGGGTGTGCTTGATCTCATACACTGAGTTGTTATGGATGGCCCCTTTGAACTCAGGTCCTAATGCATGTGTAGTAAATACAACTAATTAAGAAGCTACCAGTCACAGCCCTAGCATCTGAAACAGAAAAGACACTCCCCACAATCATTCATCAAAACCCCAATCACATATAAGAAGATGGAAGCCACTGGTAGAAAATTTTATTCAGGACGTTCCCCAATTAGGAGGCAGAGGGGAACTTCAGAGCTTCAGGTACAAATCAGCATTGGGGCCTGGTGTCCTCAGTTAAGCCAGACTTCTCTCTGTTGTTTCCTGTGGCCTCACTTTAAGATCTTCTCCTGCTGCAGACTTCACTGTGCTTTTTCCACATAGTGCTCTGGACTTGCCGCAAGCAGCACTTTGTGCATCATTAAACTGATGCTTTTCTGGGCAGTAGAGATTACTCGGTGGTCAAGAACATTTGCTGATCTTGCAGAGGACCTGAGCTGGGTTCCCTTCACTCATGTCCAGCCGCTCATAACCATATAGAGCTCCATCTTCAGTGGATCTGATGGCTTCTGGCCTTGTGAACATCTGAACTCATGTACACAACAACAGCAACAATGATAAGAACAACAACCTCCCCTCATAAGTCACACACAGACACACACACACCCTTACATACACAGACACACGCATACACCACTACACACTTACAGAGAGAGAGAGACAGAGAGAGAGAGAGAGAGATGTCAGTGTGAATCTATAAATATATTTCATGTGAGGAATGAGGTTGGTGTATGACAGCAAGGCATCTTTTGCCTTTATTCCTTCATACTGCATTTTACACATTCCAATACATCTGTAAACAACAAATACTAAGGTCTTCAACTCCCTATTTCTTGAGAAGAGACAGGAGTAATCCTATGGAGAAGTTGTATTTGCATGATAGCAGACACCTTTATATCTGCAGCATGTCCAAATATTATCTTGGTGTAAGACCAAAGACTTGAAAAAGCTAAGTCAGACTACCAAGAGAAAAGGGATTTGCTATGTGAATAAGAAGTCTACCAGAGCCAGGCGGTGGTGTGCACACCTTTAATCCTAGCACTCGGGAGGCAGAGGCAGGCGGATTTCTGAGTTCGAGGACAGCCAGGGCTACACAGAGAAACCCTGTCTCGAAAAAAAAAAAAAAGTCTACCAGCCCTCTTGTGCCCAAGACTACTAAAGCCAAATGGCTAAGTAACTCTACTTCCTTTTTCTCTGAGTGCTTCCCTGCCCGTTTTTTGTTTTGTTTTGGTTGGTTTGGTTTGGTTTTTGTCATCTCCAGTTTCAAGGCACATGTGCACAATGTGGTTAGCAACAGAGATAGGCTTGCATTTTGCCTCCCTGGGAAAATGAGAGGAATCTAGGTTCTCACTCTGTGTTTATCCATGGGTAATGGGTTAATAGAGAATGCATGTGTTTTTGAGAACACCTGGACTCTGGATACCACCAAGAAGAAGCAGATATTTCTAAACAAGGAAAGATGAATTTTAAGTGGGAGGAGTAATCAAAGAATGTTATATAGGGGGAAATTCAAGAAGTCTGGGAGCTAGAGGGAATCTAGGTCAGAGAAATACAAGGAATCTGGGAAGGTAAACTATGCCAATGGCTCCATCTTACTGCTAATGAGTAGGAGTGTGCTGGTTGGGTTTGAAGAAGCAATAATATGCTGCCTGCAACAGGTTAACTGTTCAATTTTTCTTCTTGTGATTGGGGTGAGACTGGAAAGCATCCTATGAAAAGCTGTCCAGCAAGATAGGATGCTGAGCTGGTGAGGGAGATGTCAGACCATAAAAGAACAAATTGATGCGGTAGCTGTAATTGATTTCAGTAGCATTAATAGATCCTCCAGTGAGTCAATGGGAATTTGACCTATTAGTTGACACTGTAGTGTTAATTGATCAGCATAATTTAATTAATTGATTCACAAAGCTCAATGAAGACTTGCCTTTTTAAACTTTTTCTCTATAAATACAGTACCTTGCTAGGTTGGGCTGTGCTGGAATTCACTATGAAAGTCAGATTAGATCAAACTAGCCTCTGACTTCTTAAAATTTCTGTGATCCTTCTATGCCTGTCTACAGAGCTCTGGATTCCATACCTGTACCCCTCCCACACACATACCTTAGTCATTCATTTCTTCATTGATTATTTTGATTACCATCATCATTTCCTGAGGTCTGCCTTGTCTTTCCTTCCATCTCACAGACTATGACATAAGATTCCTCTTATTTTCCATTTGTGCTTAAGTCTTGGTTTATGCTGTGGTTGGCCGACTGTAATGGTTATGAAATTCTGGTGTTTTTTTTTTTTTTTTTTTTCAGTGTATCCTATCTTCTCCATTCTTAAAATAGAAGCTTTTGCTTTAGTATTCAATTCAGGCACCATATCCTTTAAGCATCCTCTCTTTACTGTGCTGGCCTCTGGCATCCTTGCTGTGGATGCACACATATGATCAATGAATAATAGAGAGTTTCTGGGTTCTAGACATTGTATTAGTGGCTTTATATTCCCATTTCTCTTGATCATTGCAGCAACCTTTCAACGAATATTATTCTTATCTACATTTCTGAAATGAGCAAGCTGGGTTCAGAGAAAGCTGTCAGCTTTCCCAAAGCTGACAAGTGGTAAACTGATACTCAAACCACATGTTTGCTAAATGAAAACGAAACAATAGGTGGTTGGAGGCTGCAGCTAATCTCATCTCTTTCTCTGCTTGCAGAAGCTGACTGAAGAGGTGAACAACCCTGGTGTGATGTCCTCAGTGAGTGAAGATATTCCATTCCAGAGGAGGTCTACTTGATACATCTGGGAGGCTGCCATCCAAAAGAAAGCCACTCTGTTGGTGTAGGAAGTGACAGCTGCACTCTCCTGTGCCTACTGCATAACCAAAAATGAAGGAGAACTACTGTTTACAAGCTGCCCTGGTATGCCTGGTATGTTTGCCCTGGAGCAATGAAGCCACCTGCATCCCTCTTTCCATGGACACCATGAGAAGGGCAAGGAGGGGCAGATGCTGCAACGCTCCAAGAGAGGTTGGGTCTGGAATCAGTTCTTTGTGATAGACGAGTACACTGGGCCCGACCCTGTGCTGGTGGGCAGGGTAAGGCTGCTTATATTTGATGTTGATGTGTCTATATGTACTCATTATCAGTGCAGAAGGACATGACCAGGTCAAAACAAAACAAACAAATGAACAAACAAACAAACAAACAAAACAAGACAGAACAACAGTAGGCAAACTAATGAATAGGCGAAAGCAAGATAAGTAAAACTAAAACAATGAAACAGAAAAAGAGAACAAGAATGATCTATCATTAAAAAGAGAATCATATTATGTGTATACACATCCAGTCTTCTCCTCCTCATTCATAGACCAAACCACACTGAGAATGCTTCTAATGTTCACTTATTATAGGATAAGGACTCCATTTTGACTTTGGATTGCTTTAGAGTCTATTAAAAGAAATACTGCCTTAATTTATTGAACCATTCTTCAACTGGAGGAATTTCTCAGACTATATTCTAACCCCAACTTGCCTGTTCCGACTTTTATATTCCCATGTCTCACCAATCCCTTTCATCCTACTTTGCTGTTTTACATGTCTGCCTCTGTCACTTCATTTCGTTTTACTTTGTATGAGGAATTAGATTAGCCTTGAATCCTCAGGTCTTGGCACTAATACCAACTCCAATGAAATGAGTGAATATGTGTCTTTAGGATAGGAATGATATTATCCATTTTGTCTTTAGGTATGTTTTTGCTATATTTCCTCTTCTAAGGTTATGCACTGCTTATTCAACTCCATTGGAAATATAAATGTAGAGAGGGCAAAACACATTTGGCAAACTGACTTCTTACTACTTATTATGATAAAACAAGAGACAGTCTTTTAGGTAATATTGACACTAGTTCACAGGAGATAGTTATTTTAATATGTACAAATTGAAGCTCTATTATGTGGAAGTGGTAGACAGACAGTAAATCAGGTTGAAGCAATACCTGACTCCAAACAAGCAAGAAAAAGAGGCAGCCACTTATTCATTTAAGGAAGAAGATAAAATATAATGAGGAGGGTAATGAAATTCAGTTTATGTCCTTAACCCTTATGAAAAATAGAGGCAAGTATCTAATAACCCCTGACATTGAAGTTAAACAGAACTGATTCAATATAGAGAAATGCAAGGACAGATGATAGAGATTCCTAGTTTTGAACCCCAAGGATGCCAACAAGTTACCTTTGTCGTTGTTTTTATATGAAACAACAGTCCATTTTTTATATCGTTTATTTTTTATGCTCAAAAATGTTCATGATAATCTCAACATAACTTAGAATTGGAAATAAGTGGTTTTAGAAATAATGTTCTAAATAATTTCATTCATGTGAAAAAGATGTAGACGTAGTCTTGATAACATGGAAGTAGGGGAAAATAATTGACCAGCAGAATCCTGTAACCAAAGAGCTGTGCTGTGTCCACAGAAAGG
Source organism: Mus musculus (assembly GCF_000001635.26). Classification (NCBI taxonomy): domain Eukaryota; kingdom Metazoa; phylum Chordata; class Mammalia; order Rodentia; family Muridae; genus Mus; species Mus musculus. The sequence continues at coordinate 19,684,039 of NC_000074.6, forward strand.
AAGAGGAAAAAGACAGCCACAGTAAAGCAGGGCAACTTAGCTCAAGCAATGTGTAGAGCTGGGTATCAAATTGCTCTGAGAAAATGACCCTCTGCTTTGTCACTGTCTCAGTGGGGGACAGAGTGTGTTTAGGCTTGGTGGTGGCAGGGGTAGAGGGCTTAGTGAGTCAGATGACTTTGTGTCTCTGGATATAACAAATGTCATATGATGCACTCGGGAGAAGACGAGGAATAAAGAGAGGAAGGGAAAATCTGGCATCATCCCATGTATGACCTTGAAAAGTAAGGTTCGTGAAAGGACTCTTAGTTGGATGGGGTGTGTGTGTGTGTGTGTGTGTGTGCGCGCGCGCCCGCGTGCCTCTGCATGTGTGTGTGTGTGTCCATATGTGCCTGCTAAGATCTGGCAAAATCTTCCTTTTGAAATGGAGCTAAGTAGGAGGAATAGTTGGCTTGTTCACTAACAGTCTGAATGGTGACGTTCAAGGTTGAATGCTTGAAAATTCCCTGAAAAGGTAGAATTTGGCAAAGCACAGAAGACTTAGAGTTTGCATGTAGGACGTTCAGCCTGTGTCATGTTGTGCTGTGCAAAGCGAGAAGCAATCAGTCTTTGGAGTCAGGAACTGGCCCCTTGATAGCACTTGCTGTGTTCCCAAACTGCTTTCCTGTAGAACCTAATAAATAGTATTGTCAGTACAGTAGATCATCTTTGTGACAGAGGAAAACTAGGGAAGACATACCCAACTTTTAAATCTTGGAGGGAGGAGAAACAAAGTGGAAATGGGATAAGCTGGATGCTTGGTAAAAATTTCAGCTCCATGGCTAGTTATGAAATGCCTCTTTTTTGTTTTATTTGTTTTGTTTTTTGTTTGTTTGTTTGTTTGTTTTTTCGAGACAGGGTTTCTCTGTATAGCCCTGGCTGTCCTGGGTGAGTACTCTGTAGACCAGGCTTGCCTAGAACTCAGAAATCTGCCTGCCTCTATGAAATGCCTCTTTATGTTTTCATGTGTAATGCATGAAGTTCCTTAGAAACTTTCAGTACCTTGACATTCATATTTATATCATTTCTTTTTTTATGAAAAATTAGCATTTATTTCTATTAGATATTTTCTTCATTTACATTTCAAATGCTATCCCGAATGTCCCCTATACCCTCCCCATGCCCTGCTCCCCAACCCACCCACTCCTGCTTCCTGGCCGTGGCATCTTGTGAGGCTATGCCAGTGCCTGGCAAATACAGAAGTGGGTGCTCGCAGTCATCTATTGGATGGAACACAGGGCCCCAATAAAGGAGCTAGAGAAAGTACCCAAGGAGCTAAAAGGGTCTGCAACCCTATAGGAACAACAACAATATGAACTAACCAGTAACCCCTAGATCTTGTGTCTCTATTTGCATATGTAGCAGAGGATGTCCTAGTAGGCCATCAATGGGAGGAGAGGGAGGAGAGGCCCTTGGTCTTGCAAAGATTATGTGCTCCAGTACATTTCTTTTTTTTTAATGATATATTTATTTATTATATGTAAGTACACTGTAGCTGTCTACAGACACACCAGAAGAGGGTGTCAGATCTCATTAGAGGTAGCAGTAAACCACCATGTGGTTGCTGGGAATTGAACTCAGGACGTTCAGAAGGGCAGTCAGTGCTCTTACCCGCTAAGCCATCTCACCAGCCCCCGGGACTTAACCTCTAACATTTGATACCCATGAAGCACAGAGAAAGAACAAACACCACAATCCTAGGCTGGATAGGAGAGGGGAACACAGGCCACTAAGGAAACTGTGAACATTGTGGATATTCTATTAGTTCACTGAAATCCATCAAGTAACTTCATATTTCCCTCCACGAATGGCCAAACTCTTAAGAATTACATCAGTCATATTGCATTAAAACGGTGGATTATATTTTCTTACCTTTCAGAAGCAAATGTTTTCCTACTGTCCTTGCCCTAGAAGCCCTGGGATACACAACCAAAATGGTTGTAGATTATGCCTGTGTATCCATGTCGGAGCTGAACTTTTTGGTGTTTCACCAAAACTCTACAAATAATTAAACATATTTAGGAAATTTAAATGATGGAACCATTTTAAAAAGTAGTATATTCAGTTTTTCTTTGTGAACCTCGAGCAAACTGTGTAGGCCTTGGTTTTATAATAATGATAGAAATTATAAATTATTAGTCATTAATATTAAATAAAAATTAGTTACAATCTTTATTGTAGTAAATGCTTGAATATAAGTTTTTGTTTACTTATTTATTTTATTTTTCTGAATTTCTATACACAACAGGTTTAATCGATTAGTGTTTTTAAATCTAGCTAATTTTCAATACTAGAAGGCAATGAAAATAACTCATCTAATAGCATTCACATATTAAAATATGGAAATTAGTTCAAACCATGTAACAATTTCATATAACAATTAAAGTAACATTAATATAAAGGAGGTTAAGGAATCCGAAATCATGAGGACAATAAGTGAGTGCATAGGCTTTATAGCTGCAGGAAAATCAATGAAGTCTTTGATGGGCGTGGGCTCTGAAACACAGAGCAGAGTTCGGGCAGAGCTGCTGGTCGAATTGGCAGCTAAAAGACCATAGTAGATTCTTGACTCCATCAATACAGATTTAGGCAAAAATCATCTTGTCTAAAGGCTTTCTGGAAAACATGAAAATCCCAAGGATATTGGAAGTTCTTTCAAGGGTCTGGGGACAACATGTCTATCACTTTGCCCCACTGTCCACTATGATCATAGGGTCATAGGAGATTCTTCTCCCAAGAAGATAATAGCTCCAGACATTACACTCTGGACACTAGACAGTGGATCTAGAAAAATCTGATTAGTTGAAGGATTTGTAATAACAAATGCCTGGACTTGTATTTGTAGTAACAAATATAAGTGTCCTTTGAAGAGGATATCACATGGTGAATAAGGAAGCCCTTTGTACCTAGATGTTGATGGAGCTGCAGAAGTCACAGTTACAGGAATCTACAATTTATAATATACAATTTATAGCCCTGATTATGTAAAATTAGCAAAGAGCTTTTAAGAATCTGTGGAAATAAGTTTGTATATGTATAGGCTTGAATTATTATCTCATAAAGGAGTCATAAGAAACTGGTAAAAAGGTGATTCATAGCTGAAGCAGTGATGAAATGGGAATAAACACTGAGAGAAATATGAGCATAAATTCATGCTTATATCTTTTTGAAATATCTATGTGCATTTCTTCCCAAATAACTACTGAAGCATATGTGCATGCATCTATTTTGTATGTATGCATATATACAGTCAAAGAGAGAATAAGAGAGGGAGAACATGAACCTGAGAATTAAACATTTGCAAATCCATCAGCCTCATCATTACCCAGGGTCATAGCAGTTATCTAAGACTCCATTTCTCTATTCAGAAAATGGTGATGGAAATCACTTCGTCTCATGATATGTGTGTGACTGTATGTATGTGCACACATGTGTACGTAGTGTAACTATCAGCCTATGTGTTTTTATTGTATTCCTCATGAAATTACAAATCCTACATTCTTTCTTTCTTTTCTTTTTTGTTTTCTAGCTTCATTCTGACATTGACTCCGGTGATGGGAACATTAAATACATTCTCTCAGGAGAAGGAGCGGGAACCTTTTTTGTGATTGATGACAAATCAGGGAACATTCATGCCACCAAGACATTGGACTGAGAGAGGAGAGAGCCCAGTACACACTGATGGCTCAGGCGGTGGACAGGGACACCAACAAACCACTGGAGCCACCTTAAGAATTCATTGATAAGGTCCAGGACATTAATGACAACCCTCCAGAGTTTCTGCATGAAATCTATCATACCAATGTGCCTGAGAGGTCCGATGTGGGTAGGTAAGTAATGGTCACCTATTCTCTTTCTATCTGGTATGTCTGCAGGTTGACAGGCTGGTGCCTGCCCTTCAACCCAGGAAGCAGAGCTTGTGTTCAATCATTATTGCACATTAACAAGGAAAAAAATGCCTTGTTGGATTCTTAAAAATTAAAATCGTTTTTTTTCCTCGCACAAAATATCATGATTATGGCTTCTGCTCTTTCCACCCCTCCCAGTTACTCCACACATCCCCTGCCATCCAGATGCACCCTTTCTTTTCAGTCTCCATAGTAAACAATCAGACTCCTAAAAGATAGTGAGAAAAGAATATATAAGATTAAAAAAAAGAAAACCCTAACACATTGAACAAAAGAAACAAACAGAAAGGAAGGGACTCCAAGGAAAAGTGCATAACAGATATAGAGACTCGGGTTTTCAAATGTTTATATTAGACTTGAGGCTCTAAAGTCGACTATTAACTTCCTATTAACTAGGAAGTCTGGAAGGGGGAAGAATGAGATTCAGTTTAGCAAATCCTGACTTATGTTCAGCTGTGTGAAGTGACACCATTTAATATTTGCTCTTCCTCTGTAGAAGAGCAATAACAATTTCCAGTCTTCAAAGAGTAATGATTATATTCATCCAATCACTAGGGCATTGATGTTGAATAAGTAACAGCAATGATAATGTTTGCTGCTTTGGACTTCACATTAATTGATGGCGAACACACCCCAGTGTGTTTAACCTCCCCATGATTAAACTTTGCAAAGCAGTCATTCCAGTTGGTCTTGGATAAATGAGAAACCGAAGCAGAAACAGATGAACGAATTTGTGTTACTAAATTCACCCACAATACATATAAGGCTGCCATCAGCTGATTTCAAATATGCTTAAAGACATGCTGCTTTGCTTGAAGATGGAACTCTAACACATGCCTCTTGGTATCATTTCTGCTTGAATTTCTAGAATGTGGTCTTTTGAGTAAATCTGATTCATTGGCCCCAAGTGAAGCCATCAGGGATAGATTGTTCATTTTACCAGTTAGAGAAAAACCAAGCACCGATTATAAAGATTAGCTTACTCAAGACAGTCAGCTGTGACTTTAGGGCTCTGAGAGACTTCAGTCTGTGTGTGGAGCCTCCTGTGACAGAGCTGCCATTGCCCTAAGATGTCTACTAAGATGATCTTTTTTTTTTAGATTTATTTTTTATTAGATGTTTTCTTCTCGTTTCCTCCCAAAAATCCTCTATACCCTCCTCCTTCTCTATCTCTATCTATTTATCTATATGCATATATGTATATATGCATACCCCCCCATATATATATATATATATATATATATATATATATATGCATATGTGACTACAACTCTTCCTGCTCCCCAACTCTCCTACTCCCACTTCCTGGCCCTGGCATTCCCCTATACTGGGGCCTAGAATCTTCGCAAGATCAAGGACCTCTCCTACTACTGATGGCCGATTAGGCCATCCTCTGCTACGTATGCCACTAGAGACACGAGCTCTGGAGGGTACTGGTTAGTTCATATTGTTGTTTCTCCTATAGGGCTGCAGACTCCTTCAGCTTCTTAGGTACTTTCTCTAGCTCCTTCATTGGGGACCCTGTGTTCCATCCAATAGATGACTGTGAGCATCCACTTCTGTATTTACCAGGCACTGACATAGCCTCACAGGAGACTGCTATATCAGGGTCCTGTCAGCAAAATCTTGTTGCAATAGTTTAGAATACCCAATATACAATTTTGCAGAAATCATAAAACTCAAGAAGAAGAAGTGTGGATACTTAGTTCCTTCTTAGAAGGGGGAACAAAATATCCATGGAAGGAGTTACAGAGACAGAGTTCAGAACTGAGACTGAAGGAAGGACCATTCAGAGACTGCCCCACCTGGGGATCCATCCCATAAGATCTTCTTTTACTGAGAAAAAGCCAGGCTGAGTCATTGTCTCCTTCCTTCCTTTTACTTATTCTTGTCTGGTCCCTTGACTACACTGTCCTCAGATGTGAATTCTAATGAGAAGAAAGGATGGAAGAAGCAGAGGAAGCTAGTCATCCAAACTGATAATCCAGGTGGACTTTTGCTCCTTGCAGGACACTTTGGAGCCTATGGCAGTTCTCAGACTTTCTACTCTACATATGAAATTATTGTCTTTGTCATCAGAAAGCTGTGTGAACCAGTGCTCCTTTGTATCCCTTCCTAATTTATCATTTCGTCAACTATGAAATCAAGATAATAGTTACTAATGAGTTCTGGATATACAGATCAAATAGAAATATTTGATAACTCCTTCAATATTAGAATTTTTGTTTTAGAATTTTAAAAAATTCTTAAAAAATAGAATTCCATTAAATTATAAAGATTTATAACTTTCTTAGCATTCCATGAAGTCTTTCTCTGGTATAACACCCATTTTCTAGAATAATCCCTACTTTGTAGGAAGACATTCACAAAAGACAATGGGTATAGAAAATTGATTTTGAAAAAGAGTGAACATTGTCTTGCGTTTCTCATAGAAGTCACAGAAACCCCTCGGAAGTAAAGGATAGCTACCTGTAAGTTGTGTAAACAGGTTCTGTACCCTGCCAGGAGGACCTCCCTCCCACCATTCTGCTGAAATGTCAAAGGGGAAACTTGGGCTTTATTCTTGCTAGATGTCCCTGCAAGACAGATTCCCAGCTGTGACAAGAAACAACATGAAAAAGGGATTTTAAGATGTTATATTTCTCATCCCAAATCTTCCCAAAGTAAAACAGATGCCAAAATGTCCAGCAGAGAATGGAGGCACTTTACCTGGAATTTACCTCAGACAGTGCCTGACAGAGGCATCCTGGATAATTGCCTCTTCCCTCCTTCCCTCTCTGTTGAAGCTCAACATGGCATGTCTCAGATGCTTATTGTGACAGTAGAGCTTGTAAAGGAAAAAAAGGTCCTCCCATTCCTTAATCCCCTGATTTTCATGTCTTCTGACATAGGAATGTCTTAGATCGTATTGATCCCTCACTGATCGTTTCTGTGACGTGGATACAGACCCTACCTACAGAGAGGGAAACGTGTAATTTTCATGACATTGGGGAACAGCATTCTATAGAATATTTATAGCCACAAATTAATTAAAATTTAGTATCAGAAGTAATTTTCTTGCATGCAAAGCAACAGTGAAATGATTTGTTCATTGTCACAGATGGGAAAGTGCCCTCTCTCCTTTCATGAAAAGCCATTCTTCATTAATTACCATTTATTGCACTCTCAGGAGAGATTTTTATTTGATTATGTGATATACTAAACAGTGAATTCACATGGTTCTAGGAGTATTTGACAAGAATGTTCATATTATTTTAAATAGCAAACCAACCAGGAAGAACTGTGAAAGTAGAAAGTTTCCTTTTAAACCTTAGTTTGACCTTGCTGATAAAAAAGAAATAGAAGAAGGAAACTAGAGAGGGAAGATTGGCAGGGAGAGGAGTGGTCTGCACTTGAACTATAGGACAATAAGATCATGCAGAGTCATTGTGAGCTTCCTTACAGGTCTTCATTTTAAATGAAATTCTGTAAACAGCAATGAAATTTGCAAAGTTTATTGGATGTTGCTAATTGCTCCCCCTGACCCCCCTTTATTCAGGAACATCAGTTATCCAAGTGACAGCCTCTGATGCAGATAATCCCACCTATGGAAAAAGTGCCAAGTTAGTGTATAGCATCCTTGAAGGACAACCCTACTTCTCGGTGGAGGCCCAAACAGGTATGGTCGATTACATCATCTTTGTAAGTCACGACTTATTTTAAACGAGGAGTCTATGCCTCATCATTTAACTGCTTTGGCTTTAAAATTCCTTAAATTAAAACGGAACTAAAGGGCCACTTGGCAGTTAGTACGAGATGGCCTATGTATGTTCTGTGCATATGGATGAATGGAATAATACACATTTATTAGTGTCTAAGATGATAATTACAAATATTTAAAATTAAATTTATGAATTGGAAATGCCTTGACTTGTGGATCCATATTAAAAGGATCGAAGGTTGTTACAAAGTAGTGTTAGCCTTTAAAACATCCTTGGAAGACCACTGGGTAAACTAAGAAGTGTCAGGAGTAACTGTAAATGTTCACCCTACTAGAAGATCCAGCACATTCCCAATCTCCTGCTGTGAGCATAGGTTCCCAAAGGATGCTGTAAGATAAAGAGCAGACCAGTAAAGTGAGTCAGTATACAACAGAAACTAAAACAATGTTTCGCTTCATTTACACTAATTTGATTGTCAACAAGAGTGAACACTACAGTCCTATAACATTGTTCTTCTGCAGCAGTATTACACTTTTCCTTCCTACGTAATATGTTCTGTACTCTTGAAAGGTTTTCATACAATTTGCAACTTTTACATGAATTCCTAATTTATTATTTTTTTATTTGCTTTCTTAACTCTTACCTACTTATATATTAATTCATTTTTCATATTCTTACTTCAAACAACAGCTTGTGGAGTTATTGTCTATGGTTTCATGGAGATCTTTGCTTTTAGTCTTTGGGTAAACTAAGGATAAATGTGGGATTTCATCTAGACTACTTAAAATAGTAAAAACTCTAGTCTTCTTTTTTTCTCTCAGGGAACCAAGGCTAGTGACTAACAGTTGGAACCCATGAAACTAATCAATAAGGAACATGATGTCTCATAAGTCCTAGGATGTTGCAAAGAAACACCTTAACACTGGGCTCAGTGATGCTGCGTAACATAGCCCAGCACTTCTTCCTTGCTCTTTGTATTTACACTATAAATACTGCTTTATTCACTGAGTGTAAAAGCTTCCATAAGATCCCTAGAGATGTAAGTAAGCATATTTTTACGAACATCATGTTTAAATATACACAGGTCATGAATATTTCAATCCTGAATTTATCCTGTTTTTCAGTAATTCAGGACGTGTGATTGTCCACTGAATCTTTGCACAAGTTTTGTTCATATTTCTAACTCCTCTGTTCACTCACTCAAAAAATTAATAGTACCTATTTAATGTGTTCAAAAAAGTTTATGCCTCCTCTGTAAACCTAATATGAGCTGAAGAGATGTTTCTTTTCTTTTTTTTAAAAAAGATTTTTTTAGTTTTTATTTTTATGAGTACACTGCAGCTGTCTTCAGACACACACTAGACGAGTGCATCGGATCCCACTACAGATGATTGTGAGCCACCATGTGGTTGCTGGGAATTGAACCCAGGACCTCTGGCAGAACAGTCAGTGCTCTTAACTGCTGAGCCATCTCTCCAACCCCATAGTGATGTTTCTACTAGTTTATGTAGGACTTGATTTCTGAAGCTTTTTGCTAGAAGTCCTGAAGTATAGATTCAGATATGACTTATCATACAATAGATAGGCTCTTGTCATTCCAGTCTTCAGGATTCTTGTGTCTGAGAGGAAAGACATTGTTACTTGCATGCAGAGTGAAATAAAACTAATATGTTGTAAGTAATTTTTATTATTTGCTTGATAATACACAGGTGTTATCTTCAACACTTTCTGCTATGTTTGCCATGTTAAAATGACTTGTCTTTGAGCAGGCTATATTTTATGTATCTTTAGGTTCCCAGGATGTAACATATTTTTTTAAATCTTGTCATAAATGAATATTTGTGATTTTTAAATTTTCGTTTGATAGGAATCATCAGGACAGCCCTTCCCAATATGGACAGAGAAGCCAAGGAGGAGTACCATGTGGTGATCCAGGCTAAGGACATGGGTGGACACATGGGTGGACTCTCGGGGACAACCAAAGTGACGATCACTCTGACTGATGTCAACGACAACTCAGCAAAGTTTCCACAGAGTAAGGAGTCGAAGCTGGTCTTTGATAATGACCACTGCTCAGCGAGAGCCTCATCTTTTCATTCACTCCTAATTTACCCAGCTTTCAAAAGGAAGAGTCTGGAAATCCAAGAATCATTTTCGTGATTCTTGCAAAAAACTAGAACATGATAGCAAAGACTTAAAAACACACCGAGGAAAGTTAAACAGTGTAGAGATCATGAGAAGTAAGGAAGTCATTAAAAACTGTGTAACTCTGGAGACCAGAATATCTGAGTCTTGAGATATTTTACTTATTAGGTATTAATCATAAAAGGCAGTCATCAATTAACGTTCTCCTGTCTCAGTGTTCTTCACTGATGCTAACAGAACCGTGATCTGATGCTCATCATTCCATAAACCCCCCCCCCCACATCTTGATGATTGCAAGTAACAATCACTTATTAGTTTCTTGACTTTAATTTGTGCAGAGCATAGGAGAAATAGCTACTCTGTTGTCACTCCAGCATCAGCAGGGCAGTTCTCCTGTGGCAGAAAAACCCACTTCTAAGATTCCTTATAAGCCTGGCAAATTGAGATTAGCTTGTGCTTCCTCTCCACATGGGCCTTTCTGTGGCTGAGTTCTGATCATGAGAACTCCGTGACCATCTTTTGAGCTGATACCAGAAGCCATGGGACTTCTTTCCCTGTAGCCTTAAGGCTGCCAGCATAGCAGTAAAGCTCAGCCAGACCTCACAGTTCTATGAGAGGACCATAAAGTAACATTGGAGGGGCCTGTGGGATACGAGCTATACTAGTATCCTTGTAGAAGATGATACCCTAGCATTTAACCTAAATACAATCTTTGTTCAGATTAATCCAGCTAGTGCTAATTTTTATATCATTTAAAAAAAAAAACCGGCAATAATTGTTCAGCCATTGTTATTTTGAATACTGTACAATATTTATGAAGTTACTGAGGGAAAATATTATTTGGCAGTTGAGGGTATATAATTCTTTTGCAGAAATCCATGGTTAGGTTCTTAGCAACAATATTATTGGCTCTGAACAGCTGAAATTTGGGCCAGGAGGACCTGTAGCCTTCTTATGGTCTCCGTTGTATCTGCATTCGCAGTCACAGAGCCACATAGACACAGGCATATGCATACCTAAAAGTAAGATACATCATTAAAATGTTTAGGTTTACTATTTTAATTATGTGTTTATGAGTGTGTCTATATGTGGATGTTTCCTATCTGTAGGGACCCACAGAGGCCAGGACTGTCAGATTTCCCTGCAGCTGTAATTATGTGTGACTGTGAGCTGACTTGGGTGGGAATAACCAAACTCTGGTCAGCAGGAAGAGAAACATACGGTCTTAGTTCTGAGCCATCACTCTAGCACCAAACAAAACAACTCTTTGGAGACAATGGTATTGAAATATTGAAATTAATGATAGCTGCTAATTTTAATATCTGGTCACTAATGTTATAAATATCTAAAAAGAGCCTATGTTTTATAGATATAATTGGCTCCTAGGGAAAGGACATTGAGGGGACTAAGGAATTTCTGGAATCATATTTTAGTGTGTATGTGCAAAGGGCAGTCCAGAGTTATAACACAAAAATAATGACTCTGAGCTTTCCAGTAATGACAAAAACACCCATGGCTCCAGTTACAGACAGTCTGACACACTTTCTGGTCTCTGCAGACACCCACATACACATAGTGTACACTCAAAGACAGACAGACAGACAGACAGACAGACAGACACATAGCGTACACTCAAAGACAGACAGACAGACAGACAGACAGACACACACACACAATATAAAAAATAATAAACCCAAAGGAAGTCAGTTAAGTATACCAATTAAGGAGGCACTATGGTTATTCAAAGTTACCCAAGATAACAATCTACCAAATGAAGATATCATGGTAGAGGATCATGAGACACATATTAGTTCTTGAGGACTCCAAAAGAGATGGGTCAACCATGCTATTCCTTGTCAGATGGAAAGGTATGCATCTTTGATAATATTGAGGCACATACAACATAGTCAAAGCTGCCTATTCCATTTGCACAATGTACAATTGTTCCATATGCCAGAAAAGTAGGCAGACAGACTTATTCATGGATGTCCACTAATGCCCTTTTTTATATAGAGTGGTATAGAAATTTTATATTTCAGTTTTAATATTTCACAGTCATGGGCTTGAATGAGATTTGGAGAAAATTACATTGCAACAGATCTTCTGAACATTGTTATACATTGTTCATTTCTACAGAAAGTCACACTCCCTGTGCCTTGCCTGTGAATACAATACAAGATTAGGTAGAAAATGGGTACAGTATAATCACGAAAAGAATGCAGCACTGCAGCATATAATAGCTGCAGTAGAGGAAAGGAAGAGTCTAGGGGAGTCCCCTAATGCCAGTGGGCTGAGCACTGCAGGAGAGGGTTCCTCCGCCCACGCATAGTGTGTCTTAGACAGGTTGCTTTTCAAATGTGTCAAATGATGGTGCTACAGCTCATTCCTTTACTGAAAACTGTCTAGTGCTTTCCCTAAATGGAACTCAACATCTTGACTATTTTCAGCAATGCCGTTTACATGCCTCCGTCCTACTGTTATTCTCCCGTAACAGAAGTCCCACTGTACATTTTCAGAATCTTCAGAATTTGCAGCCTCACCTGAGGCTTTCTGACATTCATTGTTCCTTGTTCTGTGACACTTATTGCCCACATATTCATACACTTGTCTTGCTCATTTCCTTCACTGGAGTTCAGATTTCTTCCAACGAAAGTTTTCTGTCTCTACCTTGTCCAAAATAAATCCCGATTTCCTTCTCATCTACACATACTTAACCATGATAGGTGTCCACTCACATACATTGTCATAGAAAAACATATCATACCCCACTCGTATAGAGCATAAAACATATCACACTAACTCGTATAGAGCATAATCACATACATAACTACACACTCATTTGTGTAGCTTAAACGCTTACACACACACACACCCTACTTCCCTTTATCCCTTACCATACAATACTACTTAGCCTATAACATCATAGTGTATCTAGATATGTTTTGTTTTCTCTTTTTTTTAAATGTCATGTTGAGAATGATAACTCTTCCTTTACTTAGCTTCAGAGCTAAAAGAGTAATATATCATCATTTGCATTCATGAGAAATAAATACTGTAAACATAAATATAAATAGGTGTGGCACCATTCTTTATTTCTGAAAAATATAAATATAAAGGGAGTTGACTGTCTAAAAGCTTCCAGAGCATTCCATGCTTTACCTAGTACAAAGGATGAAGAGTAAGATGAGAGAAATATCTCTTTGCTCAAGAAAGATTCTTGAAAGATTTGTATTTGTCTCTAAAATAAATATGAAGTGATGAAACCTTTTTAAGCAGGGGGTAAATTTACTCTTCTGTGGCTGCTTTTCTTTGAGCAATTAGTTCAAGGAATCTTTGGCATTAGTTTGTGGGACACCCTGAAAAGGAAGCCTCAGGTGTTCCAGTATGTGGACTCTTGCATAGGACCTTGTCACTGTTTTCCTTTCTCTCGTGTTGTGGGTGACCTCATCATCTTACCAGGACCCCAATGTTGTTTTGTCATGCTGGAAGGAACACATTGCTCCTGCATGCTGGCCATCTGGGATCCTCTTCCCATCCATCCACTTCACTTCTGTGTCTACCAATAAAAAGTTCGATTTTAAACCCTTTGAGAAATTTGCTGGGATTCAATGAAATCTGAAGTCTTACAGCTCCCAAATAAAAAGTAAAATAAAAGTAGATGTCTTTTTCTTTCAGGCGTGTACCAGATGTCTGTTTCAGAAGCAGCTGTCCCTGGGGGAGGAAGTAGGAAGGGTGAAGGCTGAAGACCCAGACATTGGAGAAAATGGCTTAGTCACATACAATATCATTGATGGAGCCGGCATAGAACTGTTTGAAATCAAAACAGACTATGAAACACTATGTTGCTGCTGCTGCTGCTGCTGCCGCCGCCTAGAGCTCCTCATTTAGCCCCCTGAGACAAGCCTGTGGTTAGTTGTTGTTAGCCTTGCTACACAGACAGGAAACCATAGCTAGGAATTAGACACTGCCTGAGTTTTGAGAGCTTGCTGTTAGCACAATACCAATTCCGAAACAGGCCTTCCTCACTCTCAGGGAAGCTTCTTACCCGCCAGGCTTTCCTGCCCTTAGGCCTTGTGTCAGTGGAACTCTTCCGGGTCACAGTAATTCTCTGTTAATAAAAGTTTCCCACCGTGTGGGCACTCAATGTTAGGGCAGGAAGGGGATGCCTTTGGTTTCATCAGTGTTGGTGTGAAAGACCCACAACGTGAGGACTCCCCCACGTTCTGACTCAAGAGAGGCGACACCCCAAAATCAACCACAAGAAACGGTCTTGCTGCAAATTGCAAGAGGATTTTTTTATTCAAGAGCGCTCTCGGGCCCATGGTCATACACCAAGCAGGGGTAGAGGACCATGGCGCCCCAAGTAGCTGGATTAGGGGGTATTTAAAGGAAGAAACCACGACTTAAGGATGTGGGAAGGGCATTGTTGGAAAATACCAAAAATACCAGTTAAGAGTCACAAGGTAGTACAAAGTCACAGGCGTCACTAGGAATACCTGGTAATTGTTAACTCTCAAGACAGTTTCTAAGAGCCCCTAACGATAGTACATTTGCATTGCAGGTTCCAGCAATGATCAGGGTGGGTCAGGGTGACTTTCTTTGAATGTACACTCCTTGAACCCAGGAAGCTTGTGGGTGGAGGAATGTCTCTATCTGTTTTATGATTAGCATACCTTGGAGCACTGAGTTTACTACTCTTTCAGGTGCTGGGCATAAAGGCATGGGAGCTCCACCTTCTGGGGTCTGCCCATGCTTTTCCAGTTCCTGCATTCAGATCTTAATCTTGTTTGCAGAGCTCCCTTGATCTTCTCTCTGACCCCGCTTCCTCTGTACCAGCTTTAGGATTCACTAGCTCACCCCCTGGCTCCTCTTTCTTCTCCTAGCCAGGTGTGTCTCCCGGATGTGCTTGGCCTGGTGTGGAGCACAGGTGGAGTTCTCCCTCAGTGAGGTCTTGGAGTTGTGCAAGCATGGGAATGAGGGGTGGGACACTGAGGGAGGATCTTCAGGGTCCCCAGGGACTGTATGCCCCACAGAGTCTCCAGGAGTGAGTCCCACGCCCCACTCTGCCTACGTGCACTCAGGAGTGGGGCTCCCAGCATTCCTCCCAGCCCCTCCTAGCCCACTGCTGCCTTGCCTGGGAGCCAAGTGATCAGCTGTATCTTGTATGACCATCATTACTACTAGCTTGTCTTACCCGCCTTGGTCTTGTCTCACTTCCCTTCCCTTCCCTTCCCTTCCCTTCCCCTCCCCTCCCCTCCCCTCCCCTCCTCCCCTCTTTCCATCCCTTCCTTCCATCTTCCTCCTCCTCCTCCTCCTCCTCCTCCTCCTCCTCCTCCACTTTCTCCTCCTCCTTTCCCCCCAAATAGCCCAGCAGGCTGGGCACAAACTCATGATCTTACTGCCTCAGTCTCTCAGATACTGACTTCACAGGGTTTACACTAGTCATGCCTGGCTCTTGATGCCCTTTTGTTTTGTCTTGTTTTTGCCAGTGTGGGCTGACTACTTGGTACTCCTGCCTGAGCTTAGTGTCGCTGAAGAACAGGGAGCAGATCTCCTTCGGAGAAGTTGCCTGGTGGCAGCAAACCTCCCCATAGTCTCTCTGCAGTCAGATTTGGCTGCTCCAAAATTTTCCTTTTCTTCATATGATGCTTCTGATAACAGAAGCTATTCTGAGGCTCCTAGTACAAGTCCTACTGTGTGACTCTGTGTCCTAGGCTTTATAACTTCTCTCAGATAGGATGGCCTTGAGAGTGTGGGTTAGATCTAATCTATTACAGCACCAAGTATTGCTTCATGTACTTGTGCCTAGCTCCAACTAAGCTCCTTCCTGGATATGTCTGCCTGGCCTTGCTAAACACAGTAGATCAGCCCAGGATAGCCATACATGCTTCCTGCCTCTGAGCCTTTGCCCAAGCCGTCCTTTGCTTCTGGGATGATTTTCCTTCCTCACTGTGCCAGCCAAGGCCTCCCAACCCTTTAATGCTCAGCCCAAATGCAACACCTTTCACCTAGTCTATCTGATTCCCATTCCCATTGGAAAGTCCTCTCCTAGCCCCTCGCCCCCCCCCCAACTCTAGTCCTCATCTGTCCAGTGGCAAAGCCTGCCCCCAGAGCTCTGTGATGGTTCCTCTTCACTGGCAACTTGACTAGATTTGGAGTCACCTAGAAGACAAACCTCTGGATGTGACTGTGAGAGGGTTTCCAGAGAGCTCTCACTAAGGAGAAAGGCCCATCTTATATACGGGCAGCACCAGCTTATGGGCTGGCATCCCAGACTGAATAAAAACAAAAACAAAAACAAAACAAAACAAACAAGGAAGGAGAGAGCCTTTATTGGAGTTTCTGGAGTTCTCAGAGAGCTGTCACTCATCGAGTTGCCTGTGAGATCTGGACTCAGTCACTCCAAAAGTAGATGGAGGTAGCCTGGGCCACCAGGGGGAAGATCCTGCAGTTAAGGAAGCCCTGGGCCTGCTGCTCTCATCCACTGAGCTCTTCTGCCCTGGAGAAGCCCACTTGTTGGAGGTTGACATTGGGTGTCATATTTCTTTCCCCTTTTTGTTTCTTTTTGGCACGGGGTCTTGCACTAAGCCTGGAGCTCACTGATTGGGCTTGATTATCTGAGCAGTGTGAGCCTCAAGGATCCATCTATGTCCACCTCCGAGTTGGGATTATGTGGGTGCTGGGATCTGAGCTCACGTCCTTAGACTTGCATAGCAAGCACCTTATTGATGGAGCCATCTCCCTGTCCCAGACTCCTTTACATTCAGCCTAATATGTTACCTTGTTAAGAACATAACAGCTTTGGGCTGAAGAGATGGCTCAGTGGTTAAGAGCAGTGACTGCTCTTGCAGAGGTCCTGAGTTCAATACCCAGCAAACCACATGGTGGCTCACAACCATCTGCAATAAAATCTGATTGATGCCCTCTTCTGGTGTCTCTGAAGAGAGTGACAGACAGTATACTCCTATACATAAAATAAACAAATAAATAAATCTTTTATATATATATTGTCACATGGGTTTTCACACAAATGGTCTCATGTTTATGACGTGGCCTTTTGTGACTGGTTTCTTTCACACTGCACAATATTCAAGGGCTATGGTGATGTAGCATGCATCATAACCCTACAGAGCATGGTCACTGTATGGGTCTACCCTAGTTGGTTGGTCCATCCATCAGCTGATGGATATCGGGTCCTGTCCTCCCTTTCACCATCATGAATAAGGCTGCTCTGAACATGGCTGTGCAGTGTTTTTTGTGTGAACATTTTAAATTCTTCCAGCACTGCAGATCTAACAGTGGATTTACCGAATCACCGAACTCGCAACTCCATTTTGAATCTTTATAGGCTTCATCAAACTATTTTCCCAAGCAGAGGCTATGATGTTTCAGGATGGTGTTTCTCTGCTTCTTCAGGAATGCAGGCTGTTATCTTTTTTGTTGGACTGTTCCTGGTGGGCTCGAAATCTCATCTCATTTTGGTTTTGATTTGCATCTCACCAGGGACTTTTCATATGTATATGAATATGCATAGCTTCTCTGGGAAAATAGCAACTCAAATCATCTGCCTTTTAAAGTTTTAATTGGGTTGTTTGCCCTCTCATTGCTGGGTGTTAAAGAGTTTGCAGGGACTGAGAAGGTAGCTCAGTGGATGAGTTTTTGTCTAGCATGGGAGAAGCCTTTATTCAATTTCTAGCACTGGGTGGCATCGGCATCAGCGGCTTCTTCTTTCTTTTTCTTCTTCTTCTTCTTCTTCTTCTTCTTCTTCTTCTTCTTCTTCTTCTTCTTCTTCTTCTTCTTCTTCTTCTTCCTCCTCCTCCTCCTCCTCTTCCTTCTCCTCCTCCTCCTCCTCCTCTTCCTCCTCCTCCTTTTCCTTCTCCTCTCCTTGTTCTCCTTCCTCCTCTTCCTCCTCCTCTTCCTCTTCCTCCTCCTCCTCCTACTTCTACAGTGTCCTGGGTGTAAGTCTGTCATTAAATTCATTAAATATGTAATTATAAATGTTTTCAACTAAACCCCAAGCCTTTTAATTGTATTTGTAGTATCTCTTGAAATACAAATGCTTTTAGTTTTCAGGAAGTCCAAATTATCTATTTTTGCTCTATTTTGATATTAAAGGGGAGAAGAAGTATTTTTTTTCCCATTTTAGGTCCTATAACAGCCTATATAGGCTGAGATCCTATAACAGCGATAGGAAGATAAAGATGAATGCTCATTTGCTGTAAGTTTCACATTGTGACAGACACGAAGAACCAATGGTGGAGGGAAACCTCAGTATTTTAGGGTGATATTTGCCAGAGTGTGGATAGTTGTAGGAGCTGTGGTGGACAATGGAGATGTAAGCCAAGAGTCATTAACTGAGGGAGTCTTGCCAGGCCTGTGCGTTCAGATTCCTTTCTGAGTCTCTCCTGAAATAATGGCCCTCCTTTGCTCTTCATATAAGGAGAATACTTCTTTTTGTTTATTTTAAGATAGAATGTCCCTATGTAGCCCAAGTTGGCCTTAGCTCTTGATCCTTTTGCCTCTACCTCCCTAGTGTTGGGATTATAGCCTTGCACCAGCAGACTGCACTCAGGAGGGGAGGCCTTGCTAATGGTCTTATGACCTACTTCAGGGAGAGGCCTGGAGAGACCCTCTGCTTATCTTTCAATAGACAGAGGTCCATGTTTTGAACTACAGCATCCGTTGGAAGGAGCCACAGTCTCAGGAAATGAAGGAAAGCTGTGATTGTGGTCTGTTCTCAGTGTGAATCGCCCAGGCTGCCATGAACCACTGGTTCAGAGCTGGAGCTGACCTTGTGGGACTGAACCTGTAACTTGCCCTAGATCCCTGGTTACCATCAGAACTTGCTTGAATTGTTGGGTGTGAAGTTGGTGCTGCAGTCTGAAAAAAGGTAGAAATAAAACCAGTCAGCCTCCTTCGGGGCAGCCCAGCACCTTGAATTCCAGAAATTTCTCCCTCTCTAAGGTGACTCTGAAAGCCTGGGTTGACTAGCAACATTGGCAAATCCTGAAGGCCTACCAGGCTTTGGCGCCAGGGTCCCAGGAAGTGAGTGACTCTTGCCTTGGGCTGCAGTAGAATTGTTGGGGGTGGGGTGGGGTTGGCTCTTCCCCCCAGCACTAGGAAGGGGGTGCATATCTAGAAATTCTGATCTACTTAGCATGGGATGGCTGGACCTCACTGGCTTTAAAGGTCCCTGCTTGTGTGCGTGCTTGTGTGCTTGAGTGAGTGCGTCCTAGTGTGCACCCTGAACTAGATCCCTGCTGGGGAGGACTGGCCTCCAAGGTCATTCCCCTGGTGGAGAACATCTCTGAATGAAGAATGGCACCGAGGAGGAAGGAGGGGGCAATAGTCCTAAATGCTGACATTCCTTCCCCCATATTACTATTCCTTAATTTAATACAAAACCCCGTGAGATTCCACAGGAGTTCATTTGGGAGAAGAAAAAGAATTTTGATGTCGCCATCTAGCGGCCAGTGGTGAGACAGACGTTTCTGAGAACTGAGTCTAATTTACAAAAGGCTTCCTTTGTGAAGGAGTTTAAAGACTGGTGATTGGGATGATAATCCCAGATGCTTGCTTAGCATGCAGAAAGCCGTAGGTTTGATCCCCAGCACTTCTTAAAACCTGGCCATGGTGGTGCTCGCTGGAAACTGCATCACTGGGGAGATAAGAGGCAGGGGGATCTGACGTTCACGGCTGTCTTTGGTCACACAGTTCAACACGTGAGCCACCTGCCTCAGAACAACTAAACGGAACTGGAGATAAGGGTCCCAGGCTGCACAGAAAATGATGGACACTCACCAGGAAGGACAGCTCTTCCTACCCTCAGGGCTAACTGACATTCCTTTGACAAACAGCTGGAGGAAGGGGCTGGCTTTCAGGTGTCTGGGGAGGTGTATGGATTATTCCAGGTGTTTAGTGCCTCAAGGAGCTGGGGCCAGACAAGAGTTCAGAAAGGATTTCAGGACTGGGATGCTCCAGGGTCTCACTCCATCAGGACATGGAAAAACCAAAACCCTTTCAGGAGGAGAAAGTGGGTGTTGTGAGCATGGGTGTGTACAAAGAAAGAGGTGATTTTTTTTTCAATAAAAATAGTTCAGTGTGGACAGAACTGATTTAAGAACTTGTATGGCTGGAGGGAAGGCCTGATATGGAAGTCTCCATGAGATATTTGCCCTTGTTTGCTAACATTATTATTTTTATTTTGTCTAGGATCTTTTAGCCCCAAACACACCCACCACTTGGAGGGAAGCAAAAATTCCAAAGAACACAGTTTAGGAAACACTGACCAGTAAGAAAGTCTCCAGTTTTGTGCCAGGAGACTGTGAAGAGTCCCTCATCCTAGCTACCTGGAAGCCAGTATTCTGCTAGCATCCTTCAGATGAAGATGTAGAACACTCAGCTCCTCCTGCATCATGCCTGCCTGGATGCTGCCATGTTCCTGCCTTGATGATACTAGATTGAACCTCTGAACCTGTAAGTCAGCCCCAATTAAATGAGTGTTGCGTTGGTCATGGTGTCTGTTCACAGCAGTAAGACCCTAACTAAGACAGTATTCTTTATACTGTCAGGCCCATTCAGTTCATGGCTTTCCACACAGTTCCAAAATGGACCCTCCAATTATGGACCAGCTCTGGTTTCTGGCATGTTCTCAGGTTTAGCTGCTTGGAACAGTTCTATCATTCAATGTCTTCCCCTTTCCACCCTTCAGAAATCAGCTATTATTTATAAGAAACCTTCCTCTTAAGTATCTCATGACTGCAGTCCTCTCTCTAGTCCCCACCTCCACCTCTCTCCTGGGGCTTCTTCACAACCCAGGCCAGTCTTGAGGTCAAACTTAGCTGCCCTCTCACTCTCAAGACTCCAGTCTGGTTGCCATAGTGATCTGTCCCTTATGCAAACCTGGGCACATCACTTGCAGATCTAATACCCCTCTACCTGTGGAAATATTTTCCCAGGACCCTCAGAACCAAGGGACCTCCCACCTCCATGGGAGGTCAAGAGGGATGGGGGGTGTGTGTCAGACCTCGAGGGTCTTTTACTGCAGGTTCTACTTGTATGGTCTTACATGGACAGAGGAGAGGTTTAAAATAACCAAGGGTGCACCCTGTCCTACCTGCCCCTTGCTCCTGCACCCCTGAAGCAGGGCTCTCTGGTGGCCTTGAGGCATGGATGGGATATGGGATAAACATGAGACAGCTCCCTTCTCTTAGGAGCCAGGTTTGTTTGTCTTGGAACACTTCCTGCAAGATGGGAAACGGGGAACGACACAACAACTGCGCCCTCTTCAGGCCAAGACCAGTAGGTTCACTTGCACAGTGAGGCCTCCTGCCCTTGGTTCAGTTAGTACTTGGCTCAGATAGTGAGCAGGCTCCCTCTCTTTTAAAACACATCGCTGGCCTGGAGGTGGTGGCGCACGCCTTTAATCCCAGCACTTGGGAGGCAGAGGCAGGCGGATTTCTGAGTTCGAGGCCAGCCTGGTCTACAAAGTGAGTTCCAGGACAGCCAGAGCTACACAGAGAAAAGCTGCCTCGAAAAACAGGAAAACAACAACAACAACAAAAAGAATACAGTTGATAATGCAAAACAAACAAAACCAAAAAACACATCACTGAAGAGTGACATGCACACTGTGAGTTTATAGAACTTAAATATATGGTTCAGTGGGGGCGGGGGGAATACATTCCTAATCACCCGGAAGTTGCCTGATGTCCCTGCCAAGTCCACATCCACACTTTCCCAGCCAGAGGTGCGCAGGAGTCAGACCATGCCGATTCTTCTTGAGAGTTATGGAGCTGTGTATAAACAGGGTCTCCAGGCCCAGATCCGCTGTGTACAGGTTCTTTCTCAGCATCGTGCCTGTGCAACTTCTTTGTAGTGACTGTGTGGATTTTTAACTTGCAGGGAAATACTCCATTATGTGCTATATACAATGCAACCTGGTACCTTTTGTTTACCCAGCTTTCCGTTTGTACTTGGGCCTTTTTTCTTCTTCTCCTGTGTGGGGGCAATTACAGATAGGGCATTTCCTACACTCAGGGCTTCTGTTCCATGCCTGGCATTGTCCTATTGTGTTCCGGTCCTGGCCGTCTGTCCTGCTTTCCTCCCTCTCTGGGAACCTATTTGGCTGCTGGGACTTAGGGTGTGTGACCTGGACCTTTGATGGTCCTATGGGGTCTCACACTACCTTGGAAGGCCAAGCTGTGGCTCTTAGTCCCTTAGAGCTGTGGCTCTAAGCTGTGACAGTCTTAGTCTGGGGAGACTGAGACTTGCTTCATGGGCTTGCTTCTCTATTCTTGCTGATGCTAACATCTGTGGACCACCTTTTAGCACTGGTTGCTCTTGCCTAACTCTTGTCTGCATCCCTTGGCTGTCAGCCAGTTGGGAGGCTTCTTGTATGCCTCCAATGAGCCTTCAAGGATGCTTCTGGAACTGGGATATTTATCAGAGACAGATCAGGAAAGCCAGCACCATTACACATGCAGCTCTGTGCTGCCTTGGGGACACATTCTTGGCTGTCTTCCCAAAACGTTCGTGGTATGGTACTGTCTGTCAGTATTAACAAGCATGGGTGTCCCTAAATGTTTTTATCTTTGTGTGTGTGTGTGTACTTGGGTGCACACAACTAGTAGTATGTGCATTCCTGCATATAAGTATGCATTTATTTGATTTGTACGTTATCATAAAATATTTTCTCTTTGCTAGGCATGATGGTCTGTGTGTATAATCTCAGAGTCCAGGAGGCTGGGGCAGGTAGGTAAAAGGCCAGCCTGGGCTAAAGAACAAGACCGAGTCTCAAGAAAACAGCACAAAACAATAAATATGAGATTTCTCCTAAACAGTGTGGTTTTGTTTTAAAGGTATCTTCTCCACTTCCTTCCTTGTCCCCTCAAAGATGTTGACTAACATCAAGGCAACACCTTCTTTGTAGATGAAAGAGGTAAGATCCATGTTTATTCTGCCCCTTCCCATGGCATAGCCACAGGCAACAGATACCTTAGCTCCTGCCATAGGCAGGGAACATGGGCTTGAGCTATGTTTGGAAGGGGCAGGATCTGGGGGACCCCCACTTAATGCTGTAGGTGATAAAGTGCTTGGAAGGGATGGTGAATGTCTGTTGACCAAGCATGCAAATCTGAGTTGTAACATGTTACTTTTAGCTGTGTTGATCTTGAGAAAACTACTCTCTGTGCTTCCGTGTCTCAAAGAAGTCATCTCTGGTTGCGAGGGCCAATATGGCAGATGCCATTTACCTGTGGCCAGAGCGCTCAGAACATGAGACCAGATTTTAGTTTAATTTTAATTAACATTTAAATTCAAATTGCTGTGACTAATGGCTGCGATATAGAATCCACCACTAGAGGACAGCACTGGGTGGCTTCAAGCCACATACATACACAACCTTCCCTCCTCCCCCAGTGTAATCCAACTTAGTGAAAATAAATAAATAAATAAATAAATAAATAAATAAATAAATAAAGCAAGCTCTGCCTGCTCTTTCTTTGTTTCCCACATCTATTTTCTCTTTCCTTTTGAACTACTGATACCAAAGGCTAGGAGAGGCTGACCTTCTTAATGGGGACACTGGAGGGCAGCAATGGGTACTTTCAAAATGCTCAATCCCAAGAGGTTTCCCGAGTCCCCTGGCAGTGCTTTGCTTGTGGCTGATGGCCAGCAGCCTCAGGGGAATGCAGAAAGCTGTGTTTGCTGAGCTCTGTCCTCTCTTTCCTGTGCTGGGCAGTGGGGTGGGGAGGTCATGGAAGTGGCAGGTTGGCTGTTTTACAAACAAGTTCAAGTTCTCTTGTCTGTTGGTCCCCATAGCAGTTGGGCTGTCAGCTGCTCAAACTGTTTTGTTCTCTAACCACATTTGAAAACGATGTGAGGAAGAATAAACAACCGTGAATGTGGAGTCAAGGAGACCTGAGGGTGAAGCCCAGCTTGGCTGCCTGCCTGCTGTGGACCTTGGACAAATTGCATGGCAATTCTGGGTCCCTGGTCTCCTCTTCTGACACACCATGACCTGGTGTAATGTGGGACGCCCGACTTGTCTGCAAGTAAGACTCCACAACAGGATCCTTCTGCAACACGTTTATTGGGAGAGCATGGACTGAGTAGGCGAAAGACCCCGAGCCCCAGAAATGGCGCTGCTTATATAGGCCTACGAGTGACGTGTCCATACCTGATTGGTTATGCTACCAGTACCTCATTAATATGCATCGGGCCACGCAGTGACTCGGCAAAAAACTTTTTTTTTTCTTTTTTTTTTTCCATTTTTTATTAGGTATTTAGCTCATTTACATTTCCAATGCTATACCAAAAGTCCCCCATACCCACCCACCCCCACTCCCCTACCTACCCACTCCCCCTTTTTGGCCCTGGCGTTCCCCTGTACTGGGGCATATAAAGTTTGCAAGTCCAATGGGCCTCTCTTTCCAGTGATGGCCGACTAGGCCATCTTTTGATACATATGCAGCTAGAGTCAAGAGCTCCGGGGTACTGGTTAGTTCATAATGTTGTTCCACCTATAGGGTTGCAGATCCCTTTAGCTCCTTGGCAAAAAAACTCTTATGCACATGCGTACATTGGTTGTTTATCCATAATCATGGGTGGTGGCCAGTGGTAGCCAGCGCCATCTTATAATGGTGTTTGCGGCTTCCCACAGTGTAAGGAGTTGCATCTGTATGAAATCATCTCCATTTGGTTATTCACTGGGGAGTCAGGTTCAGGTGGATCCCTGGGGCTTGCTGACTGGCCCGCCTAGCTCACTGATTAGGTACACCACTGGGGGATCAGCTCTTAAAATGAAGTGGGCGGTGCTTGAGGAGTGAAATCTGAGCTGTCCTCCAGCCTCCACACACATGCACACCACACACAAGCACTGGTCATTTGGCCAGTGAGATACTTCATTCCCAAGATTTGGATACTAGCATATATTTCTAAAGTTGAACAAATATCCACTAAATGGGACTTCCGATTGAGAATACTGGAGCCACACTGTCCAATTTATGACTACCAATACTGGATAATCCATTAGAATCTAGACTTTCCAACTCAGGACTATCAAATACAGGATAGCCTACCCATATTGGTCAATACGTGGTCTATTTTATCCCATTCACTTGGTGTGGAGTGATGGATGCCCGAAGTCACACACTAATATTCCAAGAACAAAAAGCACACACTCACAGATGAACTTTGTGTAGCTTATGAAGTGCTGAAAATATTCAAATTGTTTTTGACATTTCAAGACCAAGAAGTTTAATACAGAAACTTGGGTTTCCAGTTTACTGGACAACATTGTCCTCATGGGGACCCAATTCCCATTTTGATGCTACTGTTTGGGGCTGAGTCTCAAGTGTCCTCTCCAGAAATGAGTATATGTTTTCTCACTGTGATGGTCACCTGGTTCCTTTGAGCATCTGAGTGTATGACCCCACCCCTGGTCTGTGCTAACCTATGAAAATCTAGGAACTAGCTAGCTTAAGCTTGTCTGGGAGAGAGCACTCAAGGAAGCCATGACAATGTGTGTCATCATACACTGACTGAGAACCATTTATTCAGATAGGTTGCTCCTCCTGGCTCCTATATGGCAGAGTTAGCCCTTTAAAGCAGTGGTTCTCAACCTGTTCTCGACCCCGTTGGGGGTCACATATCAGATATCCTGCATACATACCAGATATTTACATTGTGATTCATAACAGCAGCAAATGTACTGTATGAAGTAGTAATAAAAAAATGTTATGGCTGGGGGTCACCACAACATGAGGAACTGTATTAAAAGGCTACAGCATTAGGAAGGTTGAGGACCACTGCTCTAGAGACTGTTGGGCTTCTAGCTGGGTTTTGTGGCTGCTCGTGGGTTCCGGGTCGCATGATCTAACAGTCAACTCCTCACTTTGGATGTCCTTTCTGATGCAGAAGACATCAGAGGCCATACTTAGTGAATTGAACTAGGTATCATGTAAGAAGTGGCGGAGAAAGCCTAGAGTCTCAGTGAATGTGTATTGTTGACATCAGATAAAGACATGTTGTCACAGACCTCAGAATCTCAGACCTATGGAGAAAATGGCAATGTCTCCTCTAAGGGGAGAGGCTCAGAGGAAAATGGCAAAGCCTTCCTCTGGACCAAATGTAGATATTGAGAGTGTGCACAGGAAATGTCCACTGTAGCTTTCTCTCCCTGGATATTTATAGTCTGAAGACTGTTCCCCTATAAAGACCATTCCTACTAAGATTAGGTAAACCTGTCTACTTGATCCAGCTGTATACCATACACCCTGTCTCCTTTGTTTATCTGCACCTACTAACCCCACTTCCTTGTTCAGCCATATGCACTCTCCCTGCCTCTCTGTTTATATAATAAAAACATGTTTCCATTATGTGCTGAAGTTTCTTCAACTGAGAGCTCAGACCACCCAACCTTGGCCTTTCTGCTTCTGGATTTGTTTGTGTTTTTCATTCTCTTGCCACCCCAGTCAGGGCCATGTCCCCAGAGCCATGCTAGATGTAGCAGTGTTCTCTCCTGCGTGGGTCTATCCTTGAATCCAGCACTGGCTATAGAGTCCAAGTGCTTTGAGAATTCCTGGGTCAGGAGGCTGACCAGCGGTTCCAATGGTTGTAGGTGCTTTAGTTTGCTCCTCTGTTCCTGTGATAAAACACTCATCAAAAAAACAACTTAGGAGAGGGAAGGATTAATTTGGGTTGTGGGTCACAGTCTACCATCAAAGGAAGCTTGTGCAAGAACTCAAGGCTGGAAACACAGAGGCAGGAATGGAAACAAAGACCATGGAGGAATGTTTACTGGCTTGCTCTATGTGGCTCACTCTGACAGCTTTCTTATACAGCCCAGGAGTATGTGCCCAAGGTTGGCACTGCCTACAGTGGTCTGAGCCCTCTCGCACCAATTAGAAATTAAGAAATGTTTCTTCCACAGACATGACAACTGGCCGATCTGATAGGGGCAGTTCTTTAGTTAAGGTTCCCCCTTTCAGGGGACTCCAAGCTTGTGCCAAGTTGACAACTGAAGCTAGCTATGATAGGGGTCTTTGTCCAGTTCCCTTCTCCGGGCGTGTATCCATTTCTTTGTAGCTGAGACAGTCATTTGGTGGGCATTGCTGTCAGCTAGTGGACACTTGAAAATCCTAGATTCTTAACCTGTGGGTAGTGATCCTCTTGGGGTCTGCTATCCTGCATATCAGATATTACATTATGATTTATAGCAGTAGCAGATTTACAGCTATGAAGCAGCAACAAGATAGTTCTTCTAATACTATGAATGACACTTTATCAGTCATTTTCTTTACAACTGAAACTCTGGGAATTCCAAATTAACATCCTTGCCTGTGGGCTTCTTGTACACACCAGAAAAAGTTCCAACCTTGTGCTCCTAATTGTTCTGCTGTGCTTTGTATAAATGAACTTTTATGAGCTGGCTGCCATCCAGTTTCACACAGATCCTCTACCCACAATTTCACTTGGGAAGACCAAGTCTGCTGTCATGCACTACTGTCAGGGTGTGGTTTCTGGGGCGCTTCTGCTTATTTTTCGTACGGATTTTCCAGGTTGGCTTGGGCAGAATCCTCCTCTGAGCAATGAACACTACTTGCTTCCCACTGAATTTTTTCTCCAATTCACGAACTAGCCTGACATGAATTTTCTGGAAAGACTTAAAGCTGAGGAACTGGTACAAAAATTATGGTAGCTTTCCGACCACCACCAACTTCAATTTCCTTGGTTGTGGTGATGTTGACTTCCTGCAGCAGAGCCTTGACATCTGCGTTCATCTCCAGCTCGAGCAGCACCTGAGAGATGCCAGACTTGGAACTCATCCGGCTTCTCCCCATTTGGCTTCACAGTCTTGGCACTGGAGCTGAACATGGCTTCATCCTTACGGAGTGCCAACTTATAAAGAGGGACAGCTGAAGAGAGAACTGCAACAAGATAATTTTATGGTTGAGAGTCCTCACAACAGGAGGAGCTGTGTTAAAACTCCAACCACTGTCTTAGATGAGAGCCTGTAGTGAGTAAAGCTGACACAGGTGGTACTAAGGACCCCCTCCTCACAGTTTGGAGCCTCCCCAGCTCCTGTAGAACTGGCTGAGACCTCAGTGGCTACTACATTGAGGCTCAGCTCCTCTGTCCACCCAACTCTGTCTTCCTCCCTTTCTCACGAATATCTTGCTTGGGGGGGTGGAGGGGGAGTGGCGGAGGGGGGCACTTCCCAGCATCTCTTCCAGAATGGTTCCTAAGGAGCACACATCAAGACTTGGCAGGTCTTTGTAAAAATCTGGCGTCCTTTTGGCATCCCCCCCAAATCATCTTAGAACATCTGGATTCTTTTACAGCTGAGGATTCCACATCAAGACGGGGTTTCCAGCTGTGGCTCTTGGCTGAAAGTCTGCTGTTTGCAGAGCAAGTACCTGGGTAATTTGGATACTGTTGTGGCCACCTCAGATGTTGATATAAAACAAGGAGAGACAGAGAGAGGCACATTCTATTTAAATAATCAAACCAAATCCAAGTGCTCGTACGCCACAGCTGCTTGGGGGAAAACAGTTCCAGCTTCTTGCCTTCTTCCAACTGGGGGCCCTCTGGCTTCCCCAAACCTGTGTGTGTCTTCTGGCTTTCACTTAGAAGAGAAGACACTGGTCTTTGCCTTCTGGCTGATCAGCCCAATCAAGCAAGGCACCTTGTCCAAAGGTGAGGTTGTGGCTTCATCATCCAAATGATACTTTGTGTTTCAGAGTGCCTGCAAATGTACTGTCATTGTCAGAGAAAAAATTTAAACTCTTTGGTCTGGGACTCAGGGACAGAATCCATAATTTCATGACTTCCTCTCAAGACTGTTCTCATGTTGTACAAGTTCCTGCCCAAACAAATCACCTACATTTTTTTCTGGAATCTCCTGCTCATTTGTGTCTGTCAATGCAGCAGTGGGTCTACCTCTCTACCCTTTGTTGCTGTTGTTGTTACATTTATTCTCTCCTACAAACAATGCTACAGATACTTTTGTAGAAGCTGAGCACTGGAAAGTTTCATTGGAAGCTTCATATCCTGCCCCTGTGGCTAGGAGCTGTTCTTGACATCTGCTCTAAGTCTTGCCTCTCCGCCTCCCCAAGCTGTTCTTGCTCTAGGACTGCACTGAACTGTAGGAGCATAAGTCATCTGGAGAGTTAGTATTAAATGGGAAACTTCAGGGGACCAGCAGGATGGCTCAGTTGGTCAAGGCGCTCTGCTACTGAGTCTGATGACCTGAGTTTGATTCCTGGAACTCATATGGCAGAGAGAGAGAGAGAGAGAGAGAGAGAGAGAGAGAGAGAGAGAGAGAGAGAGAGAGAGAGAGGAGAGAGAACTGACCTTCACGTGCATGAGTTTGTACGCATGAGTGAGAGTGGGAGAATAAATGGGAAAAATACACATGTAGAAAGAAGTGAGACAGGAAGTCACACAGTCTTCCTTTTCACCAGTCTCTGTGGGATGGTTTCCGGGCCAAGAGGAGCAGAGCTGCCCTCAGGTCTATCTCCCTTCTGTCCATATCAGGGAGTTGGGCAGGGCTCTCCTGAGGAGGCAGCACAGCCCCAGGCTCTGCTTCATCCACTTAGCCTACGCCCGTGCTCCTCAACCTTCCTAATGCTACGACCCTTTAATACAGTTCTTCACCTTGTGACGACCCTTCCCTGCCAACAATAAAATTATTTTTGTTGCTACTTCATAATTGTAATTGTCCCACTGTTTCGAGTCAAAATGTAAATATCTGATATGCAGGATGGTCTTAGGCAACTCCTGTTGCCTGATATATGATGGCATTGGGGTTGGGGGAGAGGGGCATAAGGGGTGCAACCCACAGGTTGGGACCTTAGAACCACTGTTCTAAGACCTTCCCAGAAGTCTTCACTTCTAAGGCAAACTTGGATCCAGACATTACTTGATTCCAAGACTCAGAGGCCCCCTGAGCTCTGTTTTATCTCACTTTGGGTCCGACAAGACACAGTTAAAAACAGTGATCCTTATGTGCCCCAGCCTTGTCTCAGCTCTCAATGTCAGCCTGTGTTGTCCTTGCAGCAGCTAGATGGGCATGGTGGGAGTTTGCAAGTGAGCAAGGGGGGGATGTTTGGGAGCCACACCCCGGGGAAGCAATCAGCAGCTACCAGGGGTGGGAAGAAGCAGAGGCTTAGCTGTGACTCAGGATAGCATCAAGCAAGAGCCCAGACAGCCTCAAAGATCTCTGGGTAGCCTGAGTTTAGGGCAGGCTTTCACACTCTTTCACTGCTCCATCACTGCCACAGGCTCCTTCGGAAGGAGGTGCAACTCAAACTTCCAGAAGTTTTCTGTAGCAGGTAGCTTAACACTGTCTCCTGGCAGCAGGCTGGTCACAGAGAGGGGGAGAGGAGGAATGTGCCGAAGTTGGGGCACACTACACCGCAGCGTCCACCACCCACATATTATCTCACTTAACTCTCTCAGAACTCCAAGGAAGCTGATTCTAGTGTGTTGCTGCCTACGTCTGCTTTATAGAGAAACACAGGGAGGCCCAGAAGAGTCTCTTTACTCACTCAAAGTCATGGCGCCAATGAGCGATAGTTCATCTTTCTGGAGTTTCCCCAAGATCCTTTCTTATAAAGACTCAGTTTTTCCCAGTAGCTTTGTAGAATTAAAACGCACGGATGCCAAGGACTGGGGACACAGCTTATGAGTAATTGTCTAGTCTGCAAAGCTGCAGATTTGAGTCCCAGCATTAGAAAAAACAAACTTATAAACTCCTATAGTTCTTCTTGTTTTCACTTGGTTGACTTTTGCCCCTGAGTTTGATTATTTCCTGCCCTCTACCCATCTTGGGTGAATTTGCTTCCTTTTGTTCTAGAGCTTTTAGGTATGCTGTCAAGCTGCTAGTGTGTGCTCTCTCTAGTTTCTTTTTGGAGGCACTCAAAGCTATGAATTTTCCTCTCAGGAGTGCTTTCATTGGGTCCCATAAGTTTGGGTATGTTGTGGCTTCATTTTCATTCAACTCTAAAAAGTCTTTAATTTCTTTATTTCTTCATTGCCCAAGGTATCGTTGAAGAGAGTGTTATTCAGTTTCCACGTGAATGCTGGCTTTGTATTATTTATGTTGTTATTGAAGATCAGCCTTAGTCCATGGTGATCTGATAGGATGCATGGGACAATTTCAATATTTTGGTATCTGTTGAGGCTTGTTTTGTGACCAATTATATGGTCAATTTTGGAGGAGGTACCATGAGGTGCTGAGAGGAAGGTATATCCTTTTGTTTTAGGATAAAATGTTCTGTAGATATCTTTTAAATCCATTTCTTTCGTAACTTCTGTTAGTTTCAATGTGTCTCTGTTTAGTTTCTGTTTCCAGGATCTGTCCATTGATGAGAGTGGGGGTGTTGAAGTCTCCCACTATGATTGTGTGAGGTGCAATGTGTCCCTTGAGCTTTACTAAAGTTTCTGTAATGAATGTGGCTGCCCTTGCATTTGGAGCATAGATATTCAGAAATGAGAGTTCATCTTGGAAAATTTTACCTTTGATGAGTATGAAGTGCCCCTCCTTGTCTTTTTTGATAACTTTGGGTTGGAAGTCGATTTTATTCGATATTAGAATGGCTACTCCAGCTTGTTTTTTCAGACCGTTTGCTTGGAAAATTGTTTTCCAGCCTTGCACTCTGAGGTAGTGTCTGTTCTTTTTCCCTGTGATGGATTTCATGTAAGCAGCAAAATGTTGGGTCCTGTTTGTGTAGGCAGTCTGTTAGTCTATGTCTTTTTATTGGGGAATTGAGTCCATTGATATTAAGAGATATTAAGGAAAAGTAATTGTTGCTTCCTGTTATTTTTATTGTTAGAGTTGAGATTCTGTTCTTGGGGCTGTCTTCTTTTAGGTTTGTTGAAGGGTTACTTTCTAGCTTTTTCTAGGGCGTAGTTTCCGTCCTTGTATTGGTGTTTTCCCATTATTATCCTTTGAAGGGCTGGATTTGTGTGCAATTGGTTTTGTCATGGAATACTTTGGTTTCTCCATCTATAGTTTATGAGAGTTTTGTTGGGTATGGTAACCTGGGCTGGCATTGGTGTTCTATTAGTGTCTGTATAACAACTGTTCAGGATCGTCTGGCTTTCATGGTCTCTGGTGAGAAGTCTCGAGTAATTCTAATAGGCCTGCCTTTATATGTTACTAGACCTTTTTCCCTTACTCCTTTTAATATTTTGTCTTAGTTTAGTCCATTTGTTGTTCTGATTATTATGTGTCAGGAGAAATTCTTTTTCTGCTCCAATCTATTTGGAGTTCTGTAGGCTTCTTGTATGTTCATGGGCATCTCTTCCTTTAGGTCAGGGAAGTTTTCTTTTATAATTCTGTTGAAGATATTTGCTGGTCCTTTAAGTTGAAAATCTTCATTCTCATCTACGACTATTATCTGTAGGTTTGGTTTTCTCACTGTGTCCTGGATTTCCTTGATCTTTAGAATTAGCATCTTTTTGCATTTTTTAATTTCTTTGATTGTTGTGTCATGTTTTCTATGGAATCTTCTGCACCTGAGATTCTGTCTGTCTTGTATTCTGTTGTTGATGCTCACATCTATGGTTCCTGATTTCTTTCCTAGTGTTTCTATCTCCAGAGCTCTCTCCCTTTGTGTGCTTTTGTTTTTTATTGTTTCTACTTTTATTTTTAGATCCTGGATGGTTTTGTTCAATTCCATCACCTGTTTGTTAGTGTTTCCTGTAACTCTCTAAGGGTATTTGCATTTCCTCTTTAAAGGCTTCTAGCTGTTTACCTGTGTTTTCCTGTATTTCCTTCTTAAAGTCCTCCATCATCATCATGAGAAGTGACTTTAGATCCATGTCTTGTTTTTCTGGTGTGATGGTGTATCCAGGACTTGCTACGGTGGGAGAGTTTGGTTCTGATGATGCCAAGTAACCTTGGTTTCTGTTGCTTCTGTTCTTAAGCTTGCCTCCTGCCATCTGATTATCTCAAGTGCTTGCTGCCCTCAGTATATCTGATTGGAATATGTCCTTCCTATAATCCCAGTTGATTCAGGACTCCTCAGAGTCCAGCTTTCTCTGTGATCTTTGGTTGTGGACTCCTGTTAACCTGAGATTCTGGGTGTGTCAGAGTTTTTGGCAGTCAAGCTTCCTCTGAGTCCCTGAAATACTGGTGTGACCCACCTTAGGATATCCTGAGATCCTGTTGTCCTGAGATCCTGCACGTGTTACAGTGCCTGGAAGTGGTGTTGCCATGCAGTCAGTGATCCTAAGATCACGTGGAGAGTCCTCTGGGGACTGTGGGGCTGTCCACAGACTCCACGCCCTAGGTGACTGGGTGCTGGCACTGACCAGAAGGGATTTGTGCCCCTGGTCAGGCCGGTTTTCTACTTCCCTTCTGCTGTGTAAGGTCCCGCATGATTGGATTGGAACGGATGTTGTGTTCCACTCACCAGTGATCCTAAGATCGAGTGGAGAGTCCTCTAGCAACCATGGTGGTGTCTGCCAACTCTGCTCCCTAGGTGACAGGGTGCTGGTTCTGACTGGAAGGAACTTGTGCCCCTGGTCAGGGCAGTTTTCTGCTTCCCTTAGGCTCTTTTATACTGAGCCCCACTAGATTATTTACTTGCTTTAGGGTCCTGGGCACCTAGACATGCATACTTTAAGACATCAGCTCCTAGGCCTTCTATAAGGAAAGGAAACCAAAAAATTCAGTTAGTTTATAAATACTTTCCCATTGTCTCTTTTGAAGTACTGTATTGGATACTTTAACGTGACCTAGTTAAAGAAACTACATACATTTTACTTTGTTGTATATGCTTAACTTTTGTAGATTTATATAGAGGAGTATTTTGCTGCTATGTGTTTTCTATGCACTATGTGGTAGAATTGAGTGGGGAATGCCATGGAATTGGAGTTATGGACAGTTGTGAGCTGCCATGTGGGTAATAGCACTCAAAACTCAATGCACTACAAACAAAACTAGATCGCTTAACTACCAAGCCATCTCTCCATAATATTTATGTTACTTATACGATGTTATAGATAATACGGAAAGTTTTATCATAAGGTCTATTGTCAACTTTAATGCAAAAATATCACCAAGAAACATTCCGTCAATATGTCTCGTGTTGGCTAATGGACCAAATGAAGACATTTTGAACTGTAACCATGACCCTGCTCCCCCATATTCACCTTGTGCACATGTGGTGTGTGCATTGATACACATATGAAGGACAGAGACTGACACTGTCTTCCTCTCATTTTCCTGTGTCCCACACATGAGGAATTAAGTGTGTGGTGGTCAGAGGATTTGCCGCTTGACAGTTCTCTTCTGCCACATTATGTGTTCTGGGTCCCTCAGTTTTAAAGACATGTTCACTCAACCAAAACCCTGGTGTGGTTGATTTACTCTCTTGAAGCACACTGACTCTCAGACTTGCAGGCAAGTAAGCTTTGGGGATCCCACATCTTCACTCAGGATTTCAGGGCAAGTGTTTTACCAGTTGAGTTTTACCGACCACCCTAGCCCCTTATTCTTATTCCTATTCTTATTCTGCACTAGGTTATGAAGGGGAACCAATCACACAACTGTAGATTTTCTGTAGTCCCCTTGCTTCTAGATCATTTTGTAGCTCTAAGGGGCTAATTATTCTTTACTTTGGAGCTTGATATAGATAATATAAGAATAAATTATAAATTTAGGTTCCAGATATTCTTTTGCTCTTTGAATGTTTTCTTTAAAAACACTGAATTGTCCAACTGTAGTTTTTCATTTTGTCAGTCCATTTATTTCCCACACATAACTTACATAGCTACTGTGTAGAATGTAGATTCTACTATCTCTCCAGATCTTCCTATTCTTATATCTTTATGTTCCTCTTCCCAGTCAAGTTTAACACACTCTATAAATTTATATTATAAAATGGAACGAGCCATACTCTTTGGAACCCTAGTTTCATTTTGCTTAAAGTCTTTTGAATATCAAGCATAGGTTATCACTTTGTAGGGATATTTACCCAATTTAGGTACTGGTCAAGGGGCACACTGAGGATTTTATGGCAAAGCATGAGGTCCTGCTTTGCTAACATTTAGCACCTGGATTACCATGGACACTTTATCTATTACCTTAGGAGTGTGTTGTGCTCCTGCTGGTAGTGAGGTATGGAAACACTACTCATGGGCATAGAATAAAAGAAATGAAAAAAAAATCAAAGTAATGATGACTTAGGGTTTAGATTTTCATTTGTTATCAAAAATTTATATAGATTCAAGAGATCTGTAGAATTGCATCTATAGGTCATTCCTATGCAAGACCCAAAGCCTGTCAGTCATCCACAGGACACACACAGCTTATCAAAATCTGTGCAACAACCCCCCACAGCCTGTTAATTATTCATAGGAAAAGCCCACAGGCTGGCAGTCATCCATAAGAAGTGCCCAAGTCCTGTCAACCATTCACTGGAAACGTCCCCAGCCTGTCAGTTATCTACAAGCAACTCACAATTCCTGAGAGTCAACCAGAAGAAATAATCACAGCCTGCCAGTCATCCACAGAAAATTCCTACAGCCTGTCAATCATGCATAAAAAATGGCCATGGTCTGTTAATCATCTATAGGACATGCCCACAACTAATCAGTTTTGCATACAAAGTGTTCAAAGCCTGTCATTTGTGCATTGGAAACTCCTATAGCCTGTCAGTCATCCAATGGAAACACCCACAGCCTGTCAATCTTTCCTAGGATATCTCAGAGCCTGGCAATCATTCATAGGCAATGCCAACAGCCTGTCATTCAACCACATGTCCTGGCCACAGACTGTCAATCATCCACAGTAAACACATACCAACCCTGTCACTCGTCCGAAGGACAAGCCCACAATCGGTTAATCTTCAATAGGAAATGCCTATACCCTGTCAATCATTCACAGGAAATACCCAAAGCCTGCCAACCATACATAGTACACATCTACAACTTTTCAATACACACAGGAAACATGCACAGCCTTTCAGTCATCCACAGGATATGTCCACAGCCTGTCACTCATCTATAGTAAATGGCTGCTGCCTGCAAATCATCCATAGGAAATGTCCACAGCCTGTCAATCATGTATAGAAAGTACCCAAATCCTGTCATTTACCCACAATGTATACCCACAGCTTGTTAGTCATTCACAGGAAATTCCCACAGACTTTCAATCATTCATAGGATATACCCAGATCATGACAATTATCCTTAGGACATTCCCACAGCCTATCAGGCATACGTAACAATTATAGTTTGTCAATTATCCATAGCAAATACCCACAAACTTCCAGTCTTCATAGGAAAAGCCCATAACCTATCAACCATCCACAGAAAATAGCTACAGCCTGTTAGTTATGCACATGGCACACCCCCAACCTGGCAATCATCTTGAGGAAAAACCTATATCCTATCAATCATCCATAGGAATTCCCCACAGCTTGAGAATCATCCATGAGAAATGCACATAGCTGATAGTCAAATACCGCAGGGATAGTGTGGGTAGCACTGGAGTGCAGACATACCTGTGAGCACAGGTAAGACTGGAGGGACCTGCCCAGAACCCTCAGGACACAGGATCGGAAGAACAGCCATGGACAGGTCCTTCTGGTTTCTGTCTGCACCCAGGAGCTGACACTGTACCACAGCTTTTCATACCCAAATTCCTCTCAGAGAGACCTGGTCTCCCAGGAGTACTGACACACAGGCTTGCAGGAGGGACAAGTCACAGTCAGAGACAGTGAGACCAGCTAGCGCCAGAGATAACCAGATGTCAAGAGGCAAGGGCAAAAACATAAGCAACAGAAACCAAGCCTACTTGGCATCATCAGAACCCAGTTCTCCCACTACAGCGAGCCCTGGATACCCCAACACACCACAAAAGCAAGTCTCTGATTTAAAATCACATCTCAGGATGATGATAGAGGACTTTAAGAAGGATGTAAATAACTCCCTTAAAAATACAGGAAAACACAGTTAAACAGAAGTCCTTTAAGAGGAAACATCAAAATCCCTTAAAGAATTACAGGAAAATACAACAAACAGGTGAAGAAATTGAACAATACCATCATCCAGGATCTAAAAATGGAAGTAGAAACAATAAAGAAATCACAAAGAGAGACAACCTTGGAGATAGAGCACCTAGGAAAGAGGTCATGAGTTATAGATGCAAGCATCACCAACAAAATACAAGAACTAGAGAAGAGAATCTCAGGTGCAGAAAAAGACAATAGGAAACATTGACACAACAGTCAAAGAAAATGCAAAATGCAAAAAGTTCCTAATCCAAAACATCCAGGAAATCTAGGACACAATGAAAAGACCAAACTTAAGGATAATAGGTATAGAAGAATGTGAAGATTCCCAACTTAAAGGGCCAGTAAATATCTTCAACAAAATTATAGGAGAAAACTTCCCTAATTTAAAGAAAGAGATGCCCATGAACATACCAGAAGCCGACAGAACTCCAAATAGTTTGGACCAAAAAAGAAATTCCTCCTGTCATATAATAATTAGAACAATAAATAGACTAAATAAAGACAGAATATTAAAAGCAGTAAGGGAAAAAGGTCAAGTAACATATAAAGGCAGACCTATCAGAATTACACCAGACTTCTCACCAGAGACTGAAAGGTAGAAAAATCCTAGGCAGATATCATACAGTCCCTAAGAGAACAAAAATGCCAGCCTAGGCTACTTTACCAGCAGAACTCTCAAATACCATTGATGGAGAAACCAAGATATTCCATGACAAACCAAATTTACACCATATCTTTCCATAAAACCAGCTGTACAAAGAATAATAGATGGAAAACTCCAAAACTAGGAGGGAAACTACACCCTAGAAAAAGCAAGAAAGCAATCTTTCAACAAACCCAAAAGAAGATATCCACAGAAACATAATTCCACCTCCAACAACAAAAATAACAGGATGTAACAATTACTTTTAATCAATAACTCTTACCATAAATGGACTCAATTCCCCCCAGAAGACATAGGTGAGCAGGCTAGATATAGAAACAGGATCCAGCATTTTGCTTCCTACAGGAAACACACCTCAGTGACAAAGAGAGACACTACCTCAGAGTAAAATATTGGAAAACAATTTTCCAAGCAATTGGTCCCAAGAAAGAAGATGGACTAGCCATCGTAATACTGAATAAAATCAATTTTTAACCAAAAGTTATCAAAAAAGACAAGGAAAGACACTTCATACCGGTCAAAGGAAAAATCCACCAAGATGAACTCTCAATTCTGACCATCTATGCTCCAAGATGCAAAAGCAACTACATTCACAAAAGAAACTTTGCTAAAGTTCAAAGCACACATCATACCCCACACAATAATAGTGGGATACTCTTAGCAATGGACTGATGATGGAAACAGAAAGTAAACAGAGGTACAGTGAAACTAACAGTAGAAATGGTTCTAACAGATATGTATAGAGCATTTCATCCTAAAGCAAAAGAACATACCTTCTTCTCAGTACCTCATGGTACCTTCTCCAAAACTGACCATATAAATGGTCACAAAACAGGCCTCAACAGACACAAAAAGAATGAAATAATCTCATGCACCCTATCAGATCACCATGTACTAAGGTTGGTCTTAAATAACAACAACAACAACAACAATAGCAACAACAAAAAACAGAAAGCACACATACACATGGGAGCTGAACAAGACTCTACTCAGTGATAACTTGGTCAAGGAAGAAATAAGAAATTAAAGGCTTTTTAGAAGTTAGTGAAAATGAAGACATATCACA
Source organism: Mus musculus (assembly GCF_000001635.26). Classification (NCBI taxonomy): domain Eukaryota; kingdom Metazoa; phylum Chordata; class Mammalia; order Rodentia; family Muridae; genus Mus; species Mus musculus. The sequence goes on from NC_000074.6 coordinate 19,722,591, forward strand.
CCAAAACTTATTGGACACAGAATGCAATTTTAAGAGGAAAAGTCAAAGCTTTAAGTGCCTCCATGAAGAAACTGAAGAGAGCTTACAGCTTGACAGTACAACTGAAAGCTCTAGAACAAAAAGAAGAAAATACACCCAACAGGAGATGAAGGCAGGAATGAATCAAACTCAGGGCAGAAATCAACCAAATAGGAAGAAAAGGAGCAGGGCTGGCAAGATGGCTCAGTGGTTAAGAGCACTGACTGCTCTTCCAAAGGTCCTGAGTTCAAATCCCAGCAAACACATGGTGGCTCACAACCATCCATAACGAAATCTGATGCCCTCTTCTGGAGTGTCTGAGGACAGCTACAATGTACTAAATAATATAATAAGTAAATAAATCTTAGAAAAAAAACAAAAGAAAAAGATCTATACAAAGTATCAACCAAACCAGGAGCTGGTTCTTTGAGAATATCAACAAGATAGATAAACACTTAGGCAGACTAAGAAGAAGGCACAGAGACAGTATCCAAATTAATAAAATCAGAAATGACAATGGAGACATAATAACAAAATATGTCTTTAAAATTATCTTTAATGTTGAATATTGACAGTTGTAAATATTATAATCATGATCTACAAAAAAATAAACGGAAGGTGAATCAAATTTTATCAGGAATGTGTACAGTGACCTAACTAAAGTTTTATTAAGCACTGTCTGAATTTGTCAATAGATATTGGACCACAAAAAAAAAAAAATAATCCCACTGGAAAAAAGAAGAAAGAAAAAAAGAAAAGAAAAAAAAACCAAATATAAATAGGAGCAAATAGCACAAGAACATGAAGTGACTCACAGTGTCGCAGGACCATCATGAAGAACCAGAGAAGGGCACCTGACTCCAAGATTTTTGCCAGCTCCCTCTTCTACCCTACCTGCCCATCCGGAGGAGCACACAGCTGCCAGTGGATGAGAAAAACCCCAGTTCTCTTCAGTATGCTGAACTTACCATAGGTAGAGGTAGAGCGAATGGATCAAGCCATCTGTGAATGGTCTGGCCAGTCCAGGTTAATGAGCATGAAATGGAGTCCCTTGTAGGGTCTCCCTGTGTCCTGAGAAGGTCTTGGGGCACTCCCATCTATGTGAGTGAGCCAGGTCTGGGTGCCAACATCAAGAGAAGTAAGCTCAGGTCTCTGGCCCTAAAACAAGTACCTTGGTCTGAGCCAACAGAATGTCAGGCTTCTTTCCTATAGAATAATAAATCCAAGTTCGGAAGACTCTCCAAGCCAGGGAACATTTCTATATCAGAGAAAGAACTGTGGAGTTCAACAGTGCCTGCTCCACAGTCAGCTGTGACCCTTTACGTAGGCTCCTGGTACAGCCAGCATGTCTGGCCTCCTGAAGGCACTGAGTTATTTCTGGACTAGGAATCCAGACCAGAGACACCTAGCAGCCGCAAATTGACCCTCCTGCCTTGTTGCCCCCTCCTATTTATCTGAGATGAGGTCAGAAACTGACATTGTATATTCATTTCTGGCCAATCAGAACATGTCACTACACCCTTATTTACCAACAGACCCTGTCAGCAGACAGAGCTGCCTCACTGCCAAAGACGCGGTTTAATGGAGGCAGATAGTGATGAACTTCACAGAGGCTGGTGTTCCGAGGGTGCGGGCAGCCACCTGTGCTATTGTAGTGGGGAGTGCCCTCCTCCTTGTAACCTGTACAGAGACATCATGTACTGCTCTGGCGTGACTATGGTTTCTGAGCAGCTGCTGGACTTAATTAAATGGCCCTCCGAGGGTTTCTCTTGGAGATGACGACCCATGTAAAACCCCCATCCACCTGCAAAGCAGTCCCCCTAGATGTGCCTGCTCCTGCCTGCTCCTAGCCCTGCCTCTGTCTGGAACCCACCCAGACATGAACAGGCTTCTAATTGCATGGTGGCTTGCCAGGGCCTTCCCACATCATTAGGATTCATCAACATAATGCCTTGGCTCCAGCCACAGCTGCCCAGCCAATCATGGGCCACCTTGACCTCAGGAAGGAGGTGACTTGTGATGTGAGCTCCTGCTGAGACCTATGTTGCATCACTGTCACATGAGAAGGGGGCTCCAGAAGGACTTGCCACCAAAAGCATGCTGAAGCCTGCCATCAAATATTGATAAAGGCAGAGGGGAGAGGACTATGTAACTGAATTATCAATGACCAGACCTGGCTCTCAGGCCCTGCAGTCAGGGATGGGCCTACATGGTGGGCTTGCTGTTATTGTTGTTTTTTTTTTCATGAGACTCCTTATTTGATTTACTGACTTGAGTTAATTTTTTTATTGCTTAATTGTTTTATTTACATTTCACATGTTATCCCCCTTCCTGGTTCCTTCCCTGCACACCCCCCCCCCCTCACTCCCTGCAACCCTGATGCTCACAGCCAACTATTGAACTGAACCCAGGTCCTAAGTGAGGAGTTAGAGAAAGGACCGAAGGCTGTTGTTTTTAAACAGGGACACTCGGGTTCATTTTACTTTGAAACAATTTGTGGAGCATGTTTGTTAGATTGGGCTCATGAGGCAAACACCACACAGGCATTCAAGGTCAGAGCCACTAGCTTGCCACATGGGTGACCTGCCTTCCCAGGAGGCAAGGGTGAGACCTGAACCACATGCTCCTAAGGCAGCCCAGGCTGGGCCTATAGACTGCAAGCCCTAGAGGCAATGAGGAATGGGGATGGGAAGCAGGTATGTGAGACAAGAAACTTCGGGAGGTTTTTTACCTTTTCAGCTTACTGAGACCTTTGAGAATGTTCTGAGCTTTCAGCAGCATTGTGTTGTGTTACTTAGGGCTCTTACATGTATCCTTTTATCCTACATGCAGCCTGTGGCCACCCTGTTAGGAGACAGTTTCCTGAGTCCAGTCATCTCAGAAACTCCTTGGAATACCTTGCTGACAGGCTCAAAACTGAGTTTATGTTCCTAGGCTCCAGAAGCTAACTCCGTCCTGTTCTGCTACTTCAAGTGTTCCAGGTTTGTCTGATGGCCAGTGGAGGATGTAAAAAGGGAAGACAGCTGTTATCCCTTTATGTAAACTAAGGCACATAAGTCATAAGTGTGCTGCCTGTCTTGACTTAATTGATGTGTGTAACTTGCCCACTCCTTTGTTCCCTAAACATTCTAAAATTCTGGGCCAGAGTCCAGAAGGGGACCTGACAGCAAAAGCTAAATCAAGGACCCTGAATCACGTGACCCAGATAAGGCCAAGAATGTCACCAATGTTAACTTCCTTGTTAATTTCCTTGCTTAAGCCCTTATGTCAAAATTGGTCAATGCAACAGCCCACCCTTGCTTTTTGTTTCCATTCTATAAAAATGTTGTACAGCTCCATTCCGGGATACAGTTCAGATCATGAAATGTCCAACTTCATGAGCACTCAGAAAATAAAGCTTTCATTTTTAAGCTTCAAAAAAAATAGGCACTATCAATCACAGGTCATTAATATCTCTCAATATAAATCGACTCAATTTTCTAATTAAACACACACACACAAACACAAGCAAATAGAATGGATGTGAAAACAAGATACACTATTGTAGTGCATACAAGAAACACACATCAGCAATAAAGATAGTCATTACCTCAGAGTGCAGTGCTGAACCAAAATTTTTCAAGCAAGCAGACCTAAGTATCAAGCTGAGTCAAACCAAGACGAAAACCTTCTAATATCTAATATTATAGACTTTTAACCAAAGGTAATCAAAAGAGACAGGCTTCCCTGTATGAGTATCCTTCATAATGTATGAGTATACTTCATATACTTCATATACTTCATACAGGCTTCCCTGTATGAGTATGCTTCATACTCATCAAAAGAAAAATCTACTGAGATGATATCTCAATTCTGAACATCTAAGTTTCAAACACAAGGACAACCACGTTTGTAAGAGAACACTATTAAAGCTTAAAGCATACACCAAACCCCATAGATTATTAATGGGAGACTTCAACACTTCTCTTTCACCAATCTACAGGTCATTCAGACAAAAACTAAATGGAGAAATAATAAAACTAACAGATGTTATCAATCAAATGGACCTAAGCATTATGTGTAGAATATTTCACCCCAAATCAAGAGCATGTAACTTTTTCTCATCACCTTCTGGAACTTTCTCCAAAATTGACCATATCATTGGTCACAAAGAAAGCCTCTTCAGATACAAAAAATTTGAAATGACCCCTTGCATCCTATCAGAACACAGTAGGTTAAAGGTGGACTTCAATAACAACAGAAAAACCAGAAAGCCTACACACTCATGGGATCTGAACAACTCTCTACTCAATGATCTCTGGGTCAAGGAAGAAATAAAGAAATTAAAGACGTTCTAGAATTCAATGAAAATGAAAGCACAACATACCTGAAATTTCAGGGGCACAATAAAAGTGCTGCAAAGAGGAAAGTTCATACCTCTAATGGCCTCCCTAGAGAAATTAGAAAGCCCTCATTCTAAAAATTTAAAACTACATCTGAAAGCTCTAGTAAAAGAGGCAAACGCACACAAAAGGAGTAGACAGCAGGAAACAATCCAAATCAGGACTGAACTCAATCAATTAGACACAAAGAAAACAACAAAAAGGATCAACAAAATCAAGAGCTGGTTCTTTGAGAAAATCAACAAGATAGACAAACCCTTAGCCAAACTAAAAGGCATAGAGACAGTATACAAATAAACAAAAATCAGAAGTGTTAAAGGACACATAACAATAGACAATCAGAAAATTCAACGAATTAATAGGTTTTATTGAAAGACCTGTATTCACAAAGTTGGAAAGTCTCAATGAAATGGACTTTCTTTTTCTAAACAGATACCACTTACCAAAGTTAAATCAAGACCAGGTAAACTATTTAAATAGTCCTATAATCCCTAAAGAAGTAGAAGCATTAAAAGCCTCACAACCAGCTCTTACCCTCTTGCTCTCTTGCCTCTCTCTTCCCCCTTGTGCCCCCCCCTCACTCCCTTCCCCTCTCTCTCCATGTGACCATGGCCAGCCTCTATGTCTCTACTTTCTCCTTCTGTCTGCCTTTCTCTGACTCTGCTACCCTCTTAACTCCCCTCCCCATGAGCTCCATTCTATACTAAAAAAAAAAAAAAGTCTCACAACTGAAAAGCCCAGGGCCAGATGCCAGATGGTTTTAGTGCAGAATTCTACCAGAACTTCAAAGAAGAGCTAATACTCCTCAAACTAGTCCACAAAATAGAAACAGAAGGAACACTGCCAAACTCATGGTATAAGCAACAGTCACCCTGATACCTAAACCAAGAAGCACTGAACAATGAAAGAGAACTTCAGACCAATTCCTTTTATAAACATTGATGAAAAAATACTCAAGAAAAGACTTGCAAAACAAATACAGCAGCACATTAAAAACATCACCCATCATGATCAAGTACACTTCATCCAGGGATGCAGAAATGATTCGATACATTGCTAGGGTTTCTTCTTAAAGATAAAAATGTTTTTAAAACAGAGTGATGGGTGCATAATTTTAATGACATACTAAGAAAGCACTACTAGATTGTATTCTTTCTTAGAATGAACTTAAACATAAGTATATTACATACCTGTAAACCCATTATTACTGAAAGATAAATTATGTTTATTTCATGTGTATGTATGTCTTGCCTACATGTATGTGTGTGCACTGTGGGCATGTCTGGGCCTGTGACAATGCAAGAGGATTTGGATAGCCTATAATTGGCTTTGAAGATGGTTGTGAGCTGCCTTGTAGGTGTTATTGTAGGTTTCAGGGTTTGTAGCTGACAGATATTGAGGATTTCCTTTGTTCTCCAGTAGTAACAGGTTTCCTTCCAATCTTATGAACTCTGGTTAGTAGGGTGAAGAGTCTAGTTAGACCCAGCTCAACCTATTGCACTGTGATGACAGAAAGGTGACCTTCAGAAATCAGTCCTAACCATCAGATTGTGTAGACCACCCAATACTCTTGGCACTAGCCTGTGCTGATAGTTGAGGCTTAATGTAGGACCCTTTGGTTAATGACTCAACAGGTTGTAACCCATTCCTGTTACTGGAGGTGTAACTTGGTGGCACAGGATGTGTAGTTGGAGCCTTGTCTCCTCTGTCAGTTTTTGGCTCCATAAGGATCCCTTGCATAAATGTATAGGAAGCTGCTAGAGTAGCTGATTTCCATATAGCTTTTCAAAAGGCCTTTAGTGTTTGTGGTCCCTCCCCTTATTTCCTACTTTAGCTAGGCCTGCATGCCAGGGCTGTGGGTGCTTGTATAACCAAAGGAAACTGACCCTCTACATTTTCAGGTAGGAATCCCTGGGCAGCCAAGAAGGGTGACCTGGATACAATGGAGAGACTCATCAACTCCAGTCAATATCATGTTGATGAATATAATAGGAGGGGCAGGTAACGGAGCCTGAAAGAGGTGAGGGCTGTGGAAGGGTGTACCCCATGCCTCTACCTGTCTCTCCCAATTGCCTCTTATTAAACCCTCCTGCTCTAGATTTTCTGTCTCTCTTTATAACACTCTACACTACTTGCTCTTCCTTGGGAGATAGCATTCTCCCACTGGTTCCTTACAAGATACTAATCCTGTGCGGTTATTTAGATCATAGTTCTCATCTCAGATCCTTAACCACTAACATCCTTAAAAGAGGCCACATAACATATTTGTGGTGTTGGGTCTGGATTTGGCAACACAGGATGATCATTTTTGCCCCATCAGGCCAGTTAGGTCCACATATTGGCAGGGCTGCAGGGTTGCAAAGTATCTAAACCATCACCTATCTGCCCTCAGTATTCCCTTTGAAGGCCATGCACGTAGATCTAGTGCAGAGTCAAAACTGACAGTGCTTTGCCCAGGCACCCAGGAGGGTGGGCTCCTGCCACTGCACTCTGAGGAAGAAATGCATAGAACACACGCATCATAGATAGCACCATTGTGTGCTCAGAGCATGTCACTGTGGTGGTGCTAGCAGGGCTGTGCTGCTGCTACTTGCTGAAGTACAGTTCACTTCACACTGAACTGGTTGTGCTCTCCTGCTTTTTAGATACAAGAGTTGCCTTTTTTTTCTTTAATTATAGAATTTGAGAGTCAGATATCAGTTAAAGGGAAGGGAAGAGAGGGAAGAAGTTTCGTGGGCTACCCTAGGCTCCAATAATGGAGGAAGAAATCAACTATGATTCCCAGACAATGAACATCCCCAGAAGGAGACGCTGGTACACTCACCTGTGGCGTTCATGTCTGGGTCTTAGATGCATGCATCCTCAGAAAAAGAAGAAATATCCCCTCTACTTGATTGGCTATGATCCTATAGGCCCATTACAACGAGCGGCCAGCGTGGGTGACCTTGATACAACAGAGAAGTTAATCCACTCCAGTCAACATCATGTGGATGAATCTGATAGGAGGAAAAGGTAATGGGGCTTGAAATTGGTGAAGGTGGGGGGGTACACAGAGGTGGGTGGGATCTGTCAGGTGTACTCAGAGATAAACAGAAAAATCAACTTTCAGGGCCACATCCTAATGGAGGAGAGATGTCATGCTTAGGGTCATTTCCACTGGGGTCCCCTACATTGTGTTTAATGCTCTTAGTAATATGAGACCTGCATACCCTGAAACAACAGGTCCTAGGCCTTGATCAAACTACATCATTTTATTTTTATGTTACACTAAAACTTTGAAGACACTCATGCACAGCAACACACACACATGCACGCACAAAGGTTTTTTCTATGTGCATTTTCGTTGAACCATGTGTGACACAATCAGTACTTGGTCCCCTGGAAGTGGAGCTATACACAGTTGTGAGCTGCCATGTTGGTGCTAGCAATCAAAGCTGAGCCCTCTAGAAAACATACCTAGAGCTGTTAACTGCCAAGCCGCCTGTCTAGATTTGTCTCAATATATAGAACATTAGCACTAATATACAACACTGAAAAATTTATCATAAGATAAATCATCAACTGAAATGGAAAAAATCACTATGAAATCTTAGATCAATATGACCCATTTTTATAATGGATCAAAGACATTTTGAACTGGAACAATGATACATTCCCCCACCACCACCAATCCCAGTTCTCATCATATGTACATGTTATTTGTGCATTGATACACATGTTAAGGGACTGACATTGTCTTCCTCTCACTTTTCTGTGTCCCACACATGTGGAACTAAGTGTGGGGTGATCAGAGAAATAGCCACTTGACAGTTCTCTTCTGTCACATTGTGGGTTCTGGGGACTGAACTCTGGCCATCAGGGCCCCTGGTGGGTTCCACCCAATGGTCCCTCAGTTTTAGAGACATGTTCACTCACCCAAATCCCATGGTATGTTTGATTTACTCTCTTGGAGCACACTAATTCTCAGACTTGTAAGCAAGTAAGGTTTGGGGATTCCCATATCGCCACATCTGCATTCAGGTTTCCAGGGCAAGTGTTTTACCAATTGAGTTTTACAAACCATCCCAGCCCCTCATTCTTATTTCCTATTTTTAGGTCATACTAGGTTATGAAGGGGAATCAATGACACAACTGTAGATTTTCTTTCTGTAGTCCACAAGCTTTTTGAGTATTTTGTAGTTCAAAGATGCTTGAAGTTGGAACTTCATATAAATAATAGATGAATAAATTATAAATTATAGTTGAGGATATTCGTTTGCTTAATGAATGTTTTCTTTAAAAACACTGAGTTGTCCAACTGTAGTTTTTCATTCTGTCAGCCCATTCGTTCCCCACACATAACTTAGATATCTACTGTGTAGAATACACATTCTGCTATCTCTCCAGATCTTTCCAGTCTTATACCATTATGTTTCTCTGCCCAGTCAAGCTTCCTTACATTCTATAAATTTAAATGTTAAATGAACTGAAGCATGCTCATTGGAACCCTTGCTTCATTGTGCTTATAGCCTTTTGAATATCAAGCATAGGAGCTAGGATGGCATAGGTTATCACCTTGTAGGGATATTGACCCAATTTTGGTGTGAGTCCAGGAGCACATTGACCATTTTATGGCAAAGCATGAGGTCCTCCTTTGCTACCATTTAGTGCCTGGATTACCATGGATACTGTATCTATTACCTAAGGACTAGGTTGTGCTCCCCCTGCTACCAGGAATGGAAACACTACTCATGGGCATAAAAAAATGAACTGTAGAAATGAAAAACAAACAAACAAAGAATTGATGGCTGATGTCTTAGAGTTTTGTTTGTTTTTAAGAATTTACATAGATACAAGTGATCTGTATCATTGCCATTTACCTGTGGATTGTGCCATATTTTGTTCAATGTAAGGCACAATGGGTTTCATGATAACCCTTTATTTTGTAGAGAAACAAAGTTAAAAATATTGGCAATTATAGTTGCTAAATAATAGAAATGATGAATTACATTCCAATGTTAGAGAGGCTAAAATGTGAATGAAAAGGGACAGTGAGCCCAGTGTCACTGGCCACTATTTAGGATGAGTTAGGAGGATTATCATGTTCAAGACTTGGTTGGTGAAAAAGAGTTATTTTTAAAGACATGTAAACTTCCTTGACTAGAAAAGTTTTATATGTGTACTGTTGATAGAATCCTGTTTTACCTTCACTGAAATGTTGTGTTTGTTATAACAAGGAAGAGAAATCATTATCATGATGAGCAAATGCTGAACTCTCAGGAGCTGTAAATGCTTGTAATGTTCTAGCAGAGTACTTGCTCATCCAACCTGAAGCCTCCCAGCAGCCCCCGGTAAGATAACAGCTATGCTTAATCTCCATTCTTTGGATCTGGAAATGGAGTCATGGAGCTCATAGAAATCCCAAGTAGTCACTAGTGAGTACCAGATATTAGAGTAGGATTTGAATTCATGCTGAGATGAACTTACTGGGAACTTTTCTATGATGCTTTGTACAAAGATGAAGGTAGTGAGAGAACACCTGCCTTATGTGGACACAGCCATGCACATTATCCCTAGCACAGTAAATGAACATTTGAGTAGTTATAAATAAATAAGGCAATTCCAGTTATTTTCTTACATCAGAAGAAAATTTGCTTCATAGTATGTGGTGCTTAAAGGAGATGGGGCTCTTATTTAGCATTTGGGAATGTCCCTAAATGTCCTTTCCATTTGCAGGACTTCGCTGCATTATGCATGTGCCCACAACCATCCAGACGTGGTGACACTATTATTAGAAAATAATTCCAGCATTAACATCCGGGATGATGAAGGCTGCACACCCTTGATTAAGGTAGCTATTGGCCATCTGTTTTGACATGAAATGGATAGAGGTTGTCCTTGTTTGGTTTCTCTTGCTGTGATAAAACACTGACCAAAAACAACTCAGGAAAGGAAGTGGTTATTTGGCTTACATTTACACATCACAGATCATTCTCAAGGGGAACCAGGGCAGGAGCTCAAATCAGGAACTGGAGGGAAGAACTGAACTGGAGTTCACAGGAGAATGCAGCTTTTCCATGGCTTCTACCAAGCCTTGCTCAGGTGTTTACTTTTTGTTGTTGTTGTTGTTTTTGTTTTTTAACAAAATTGAGGACTTTGTCCCAGGCATGCCCCAACTCCTAAAACCTAGACTTTCCTACTTCTATCTCAATTTAAAATTAAAAAAAAAAAAAGTCCACATAGTTACCCAGAGGCCAGTCTGATAGAGGCATTTCCTCAAGTGAGAATCTTTGTAGGTGTGTTAAGCCTGTGTTACACTGGCAAAAAGAAAAACAAACAAACAAACAAACAAAACCAACCTACAAACAAAAAACCTAACCAAACAACTAATCTCTGCACTGCAACAACGAACCAGCACAGAGCCTGAATTCTTAGAATATCTAGGTGTGTTGGCAGAATCCTTAAACTCTACCACTGGGAAAGAGATGTGGTGGGGAGATTATAAAGTTAGGCAAGCAAGCCTGGGGGTTCTTGAAAGACCTTGTGTCTAAAGAGAGTGATAATATGCAGAAGTGGAACTCTATGTTTTATTTTAGGGAAACTATTCAGTGCAATGGTAGAAAACATCTCTCTTGACTTCCTTGAATTTAAGATGTATTTCTTTGTACAATTTTACAGGCCACCCAACGAGACAATGTGGATTGTGCTTCCGTATTGCTCACCCACAATGCGGATCCAAATCTGATAGATTCCAGTGGGAACACAGCCTTCCACCATGCTATATCCAGGGGTAACATAAGGATTGTAAAAATGCTCCTTGAGCACAACGTAGACATTGAAGCCAAAACAGAGGTAAAGATCACTCAACTTCATTCCCAGGGCACCTCTAGCAGTGACACGCACATCTATTTTCTACACACAGAAGCTCATGCATTTTCACTGTATCTGTTCAGTGGAACACTTTTATTTTCACCAAATATGTTTTTTCATATTTTTGGTAGTTCATTCAAAAAAAATAGTGTATTTTGTCTCAGAATTGGCCTTGATTTTAAAATTCAAAAATAAAGGATTTAGGACCACACAAACATCACATACGCACAGACAATAAAAATAAATTCATTTCAAGTTAAGTGATTGTAGAATAAATAGAAATGTGTTGATGCAAAGAAGGTACTGATATGTGTTTGGCTTAGGATAAGGGTAGACTGGAAAACGAGAGAGGTAACAGGCAAATGAAGAAATTTGGTCACTGGAGAAAATATGCCAAAAAAGTTATTTAAGGTTTAAAAAGTTTTGATGTACATGGGAGAGGCTGTCAAGCTTCTGAGATAAATTCTTAGTTTAGAAAAGAAATATATTTGAAATACAGGTTGAGAAACTCTGCCCCAGACCCCTCCTGAGCACACTCCTTCAACAGGGGCATAGCACAGTGTACTCTGTATTCTGGGCTGTGGCAATGGAGGCCCCACTCCACGGAGCTAAGAAGATTGCAATCCTTGAGTGTTTGGGGAGAGTTCTGGAAGGGAGCCCTGTTATAGGCAGTGTTGGACAGGGAAAAGGTGTGTCAAAGGGAAAAGACAGCTGTGTGTGGGAAAGTTCAGCAGGTGTTGTAGGATGAATGATCCCTTGTGACTCTTTTTTTGTCTACTTATCTTCACAAAATCGGCGATGAGCAGATTGTTGAGAAACAAGTAGTTTTGTAAAATGCATTATTTTTTTCCTTTATAGTATGGCTTGACACCATTGCAACTTGCAACATTTGAACAGAAACCTGAAATGGTAGAATTTTTAGCAGCAAAGTGTGCAAAAAGGTACAGTTTCTTCCTTTCTTCAATCTTAGTGCTGCTCTTGAGGGTGACAATTGCTTAAGTCAGGAGTATTAAAATGATAGAGAGATTGCAAGAAACTCAGAGGCACATAGTTAGGAAGCTTAGCACACATGAAGTGGGAGCTGGAAAAGAGACAGTTTCACCACAACAAAGAACAGCATGCATTAAGGATCACTGCCTAGTTCAGGAGTTCACCTCATGAGCCATCCACCAAGCCAAAGGGTAACAAAGATCGGTTGCTGCTCCACAGCCATTGTATTTTTACTTTTGAAAGTGTTTGTCACTGAATTAAGAGCCATAGGTGTCTATGGCAAGTGTTCTACCATGACAAACACCCACAGTCCCTAAGTCTGAAAACTTATAACCTGTGACCTCAAAGATGACAGCATAAGCCATTTCTTTAGAATTATACCATACGTAATCACAGGTACCAAGCAGTGTTTCCAAATGATGTTTGAGTCTTGAAATGTCCAAGTCAGCAGAAAACTACCTTTCACTGGGAGATGTTCTTAAACTGTCCTAGCACAGGTACCCAGCAACTTTGGTGATTCGGCAGTTCAAGACATTTTTCTTCCCCATTTCAGATGGAGCTTTCATAGTGGATATATAAGTAGTTCATTTCTTTCCGCAGAGTCTACTACTTTAATTAGCGTTATAAATCTTGTACTGAATTCTGTGAATATATAGCTCTGAAAGAGTTTGCTCTTACAATGCCACATGCTTTTTCCATATGGAATACATCTGTTTATGCTGAAATTTTCTGTTTAGTAGACATGTATATCTGTTGTTTATGTTGAGCCATTATTTCCAAATAACAGTTCTTTCTGTGATTGAAGATACATTTCAAAACTTTAATGATTTCTGTAAAAATTTAATTTAATTTTTTTCTTATGTTTACATCTAGCTCAGTGACCCCCTCCTGGTCACCCAGTCCCACAGTCTCTCCCTGCCCCTCCTCCACTTCACCTCTGAGCAGTTTGGGACTCCCTGTATGTCCAAACCCTGGCACTTCGTCTCTCTCTGAGGACAGAAAAAGTAGCTCAGCTAGAAGAATAAAACTGAGGTAGGATGAACAGCTTTTTTTGATACCCCCATTCCAGTTGATTGGGACCCATGTGAAGACCTAGCTGCCCCTCTGCTACATAGGTGCTCGGAGATATCCGTCCAACCCATGTTTGTTCTTTGTTTCATTGTTCCATCTCTGAGTGCCCTGAGGGTTCATGTTATTTGATTCTGGTGGTTGGTCATTCTCTGGAGTTCCTATCTCCTTCAGGCCTGGAATCCTTCCTTTTAGACTTCCATAAGTGTCTACAGCCAAACCACCCTGAGCATGCCCGATCTTGTCTTTAATTCTTTTTAGTGTGTGTGTGTGTGTGTTTGTGTGTTTGCGTGCACGTGCACCTTTGTTTGTGTTTTAATTAAGAGCTAAGTATTCCTCATATTTTCTCTTGAGAAAAGGTGGGAGGAGAGCAGTCAGCAATCATAGTCAATTGCTGAAAAGTGAATTCAACGTTTTGTCTAGTCTTGTTGGCCCATGGATTGCATCCCAGAACTTGGGAAGGAGGACATGAACAGATTTCTGTGAGTTAAGGCCAACATGCTCCATAGAGCAGTTTTCAGACCAGCATGGATACATAGTGAGATCCTGATTCAAAAAAATGTTGTTTGTAAACATCTAAAGTAAGATACAGAAGGGACACAAATATAAAGTACTTAAAACACTTGCTAAATATTTTTCTTATGAATAGCACAATAATGCTAACTTTAAAATCTATGTCACAGTACTGGATCGTCAGCTCAGAGAACTGAAGTGAAGCATGTCAGGTTCAATGAAGGTAAGGTTTTTATAGTGAATATAAATATGGTATATAGTAGCCAGTCCTATTACCCTAAAGAAGAGTAGAGATTAAGCTTCTTTCCCACTGATTCCAGAAAAGGCAGCTCAACTAGCAGAAAGGAATCCAAATGCAGACAACAGTGTGAAGCGGTCCTCCCTTCAGTTTATAGAGAACCCACATGAAGACCAAGCTGCACATCTGCTACATATGGGGAGGGGGTCTATGTGCAGCCCATGCATGCTCTTTGATTGGTGGTTCAATCTCTGTGAGCCCTCATGGGCCCAGGCTACTTGATTGTGTAGGTTTTCTTGTGGTGTCCCTGACCCCTCAGTCACAATGTTCTCCTTTGAGTTCAATGTCCTTCCCCAACTCTTCCACAAGACTCTCCAAACTCCCCTTGATGTTTGTCTGTGGTTCTGTACATTTGTTTCCATCCTCTGCTGGATGAAGCCTCTTAGAAGTGTTATCCTAGGCTCCTGTCTACAAGCATAGCAGAACATCATTAATGGTGTCAAAGCCTGGCTCTCTCCCACAGTGTGGGTCTCAAATTGGGCCAGTTATTGGGTGGCGATTCCCTTAATCTCTGTTCCATTGTAATCCCTGAATATCTTGTAGGTAGGATAAATTTTGGGTTGATGTTTTTGTGAGGGCATTGGTATTCCCCTCCTTCCACTGGAAGTCCCTTCTGGCTACAGGAGAAGATTGCTTAGGGCTCCATATCACCTGCTGCTAGTTGACTCACCCCTATAGATTCCTAAGAGCCCCCACAGTCCCTGGTCTTTGTTTCATCACAGAGGTGCCTCTCCTCAGGTATCTCTTCTCCCTGATACCACACTACTCTTGCTCCCCACCTTAGTTCCCTCTCCATCTCCCACAAATTTCCCTCCCTAAATCAAATCCTAATGTCTATTTTATTTTCCCTTCTGAGTGAGAATCAAGCATTTTCCTTTTGTGCCCTCGTGTTTTAGCTTCTTTAAGTCTGTGGATCTTAGCATGATTATCCTGTACTATATGTCTGAAAAAGTACTCATTCTAAGTGAGAACATACCATGCCTGTGTTTCTGGGTTTGGATTACATCACTCCAGATGATATTTTCAAAGCCTACCCATTTGCCTGCAAATTTCATGGATTCCTTGTTTTAAGCAGTGGAATGATATTTCACTGTGTAGGTATATCACATTTTCTTCATCTATTTTTCAGTTAAAGTCCATCTCAGTTGTTTCCTGTTTCTGGCTATGACAAATAAAGGTTTTATTAACAAAGTTGAGCAACAGTTATTGAGATGGTATGGTGGAACATCTTTTGGGTATATGCCCATGAGTGATATAGCTGTGTCTTGAGGTAGAACTATTCCTAATTTTCAGAAAACAACAACAAACAGCAACAAAACCTGCCAAATTACTTTTCTTTTTTTTTCTTTTTTTTTATACTTAAGAATCTAATTTTATATTATCATTTTATTTATTTATTATTACGTATTTTCCTCAATTACATTTAGAATGCTATCCCAAAATTCCCCCATACCCTCCCCACCACTTCCCTACCCACCCATTCCCATTTTTTGGCCCTGGCATTCCCCTGTACAGGGGCATATAACGTTTGTGTGTCCAATGGGCCTCTCTTTCCAGTGATGGCCGACCAGGCCATCTTTTGATACATATGCAGCTAGAGTCAAGAGCTCCGGGGTACTAGTTAGTTCATAATGTTGTTGCACCTGCAGGGTTGCAGACCTCTTTAGCTCCTCGGATACTTTCTCTAACTCGTCCATTGGGGGCCCTGTGCTCCGTCCAATAGCTGACTGTGAGCATCCACTTATGTGTTTGCTAGGCCCCGGCCTAGTCTCACAAGAGTCAGCTATATCAGGGTCCTTTCAGCCAACGCTTGCTAGTGTATGCAATGGTGTCATCGTTTGGAGGCTAATTAGGGGATGGATCCCTGGATATGGCAGTCTCTAGATGGTCCATCCTTTTGTCTCAGCTCCAAACATTGTCTCTGTGACTCCTTCCATGGGTGATTGTTTCCAATTCTAAGAAGGTGCAAAGTGTCCACACTTTGGTCTTCGTTCTTCTTCAGTTTCAAGTGTTTTGCAAATTGTATCTTATATCTCGAGTATACTAAGTTTCTGGGCTAATATCCACTTATCAGTGAGTACATATCATTTGAGTTCTTTTGTGATTATGTTACCTCACTCAGGATGATGCCCTCCAGGTCCATCCATTTGCCTAGGAATTTCAGAAATTCATTCTTATTAATAGCTGAGTAGTACTCCATTGTGTAAATGTACCACATTTTTTGTATCCATTCCTCTGTTGAGGGGCATCTGGGTACTTTCCAGCTTCTGGCTATTATAAATTAGGCTGCTATGAACATAGTGGAGCATGTGTCCTTCTTACCGGTTGGAACATCTTCTGGATATATGCCCAGGAGGGGTATTGCACTATGCTCCGGTAGTACTATGTCCAATTTTCTGAGGAGCTGCCAGACTGATTTCCAGAGTGGTAGTACAAGCTTGCAATCCCACCAACAATGGAGGAGTGTTCCTCTTTCTCCACATCCACGCCAGCATCTGCTGTCACCTGAATTTTTTATCTTAGCCATTCTGACTGGTGTGAGATGGAATCTCAGGGTTGTTTTGATTTGCATTTCTCTGATGATTAAGGATGCTGAGAATTTTTTCAGGTGCTTCTCAGCCATTCCGTATTCCCCAGGTGAGAATTCTTTGTTCAGCTCTGAGCTCCATTTTTTAATGGGGTTATTTGATTTTCTGGAGTCCAATTCTTGAGTTCTTTATATATATTGGATATTAGTCCCCTATCTGATTTAGGAGAGGTAAAGATCCTTTCCCAATCTGTTGGTGGCCTTTTTGTCTTATTGATGGTGTCTTTTGCCTTACAGAAGCTTTGCAGTTTCATGAGGTCCCATTTGTCAATTCTCGATCTTACAGCACAAGCCTGTTCTATTCAGAAATTTTTCCCCTGTGGCCATATCTTCAAGGCTTTTCCCCACTTTCTCCTCTATAAGTTTCAGTGTCTCTGGTTTTATGTGGAGTTCCTTGATCCACTTAGATTTGACCTTAGTACAAGGAGATAGGAATGGATCGATTTGCATTCTTCTAAATGTTAACAACCAGTTGTCCCAGCACCATTTGTTGAAAATGCTGTTTTACTTCCACTTGATTTAGCTCCCTTGTCGAAGATCAAGTGACCATACGTGTGTGGGTTCATTTCTGGGTCTTCAATTCTATTCCATTGGTCTACTGGTCTGTTTCTATACCAGTACCATGCAGTTTTTATCACAATTGCTCTGTAGTAAAGCTTTAGATCAGGCATGGTGATTCCACCAGAGGTTCTTTTATCCTTGAGAAGACTTTTTGCTATCCTAGGATTTTTGTTATTCCAGATGAATTTGCAAATTGCTGCTTCTAATTCGTTGAAGAATTGAGTTGGAATTTTGATGGGGATTGCATTGAATCTGTAGATTGCTTTTGGCAAGATAGCCATTTTTACAATGTTGATCCTGCCAATCCATGAGTATGGGAGATCTTTACATCTTCTGAGATCTTCTTTAATTTCTTTCTTCAGAGACTTGAAGTTCTTATCATACAGATCTTTCACTTCCTTAGTTAGAGTCACGCCAAGGTATTTTATATTAATTGTGACTATTGTGAAGGGTGTTGTTTCCTTAATTTCTTTCTCAGTCTGTTTATCCTTTGTGTAGAGAAAGGCCATTGACTTGTTTGAGTTAATTTTATATCCAGCTACTTCACCGAAGCTGTTTATCAGGTTTGGGTGTTCTCTGGTGGAATTTTTAGGGTCAATTATATATACTATCATATCATCTGCAAAGAGTGATATTTTGACTTCATCTTTTCCAATTTGTATCCACTTGATCTCCTTTTGTTGTCGAATCACTCTGGCTAGGACTTCAAGTACTATATTGAAGAGGTAGGGAGAAAGTGGGCAGCCTTGTCTAGTCCCTGATTTTAGTGGGATTGCTTCTAGCTTCTCACCATTTACTTTGATGTTGGCTACTGATTTGTTGTAGATTGCTTTTATCATGTTTAGGTATGGGCCTTGAAATCATGATCTTTCCAAGACTTTTATCATGAATGGGTGTTGGATCTTGTCAAATGCTTTCTCTGCATCTAACGGGATGATCATGTGTTTTTTGTCTTTGAGTTTGTTTATATAATGGATTACTTTGATGGATTTCCGTATATTAAACCATCCCTGCATCCCTGGAATAAAACTTACTTGGCCAGGATGGATGATTGCTTTAATGTGTTCTTGGATTCAGTCAGCAAGAATTTTATTGAGTTTTTTTTACATTGATATTCATAAGGGAAATTGGTCTGAAGTTCTCCATCTTTGTTGGATCTTTCTGTGGTTTAGGTATCAGAGTAATTGTGGCTTTCTATTTTGTGGAATAGTTTGTGCAGAACTGGAATTAGATCTTCTTTAAACGTCTGATAGAACGCTGCACTAAACCCATCTGGTCCTGGGCTTTTTTTTTTTTTTTTTTTTTTTTTTTGCCTGGGAGACTATTAATGACGGCTTCTATTTCTTTAGGGGATATGGGTCTGTTTATATCGGTAACTTGATCCTGATTTAATTTTGGTACCTGGTATCTGTCTAGAAATTTGTCCATTTCGTCCAGGTTTTCCAGTTTTGTTGGGTATAGCCTTTTGTAGAAGGAGCTGATGGTGTTTTAGATTTCTTCAGGATCTGTTGTTATGTCTCCCTTTTCATTTTCATTTCTGATTTTGTTAATTAGGATGCTGTCCCTGTGCCCTCTAGTGAGTCTAGCTAAGGGTTTATCTATCTTGTTGATTTTCTCAAAGAACCAACTCCTCATTTGATTAATTCTTTGAATAGTTCTTCTTGTTTACACTTGGTTGATTTCGCCCTTGCGTTCTGATGATGGTGAGTGGTCTTGATTTCTGTTAGTAGGATTCTTTCGTTTGCCTTTCGCCATCTGGTATTCTCTGGACTAGTTGTTATAGTTGTCTCTGGTTAGAGCTTGTTCCTCAGGTGATTATTTTAGCCTCTATCAGCAGATCTGGGAGACTAGCTCTATCCTTAATTTCAGTGGTCAGAGTACTCTCTGCAGGCAAGCTCTCCTCTTGCAGGGCAGGTGCCCAGATATCTGGTGTTCGAACCTGCCTCCTGGCAGGAGTTGTGTTCCACTCATCAGAGGTCTTAAGATCCCATGGAGGGTCCTGTGAGGACCTTGGGGGTGTCCAGAAACTCCGCGCACAAGGAACTCCGCTGCTGGAGTGAACCGGAAGGGACTTGTGCCTCTGATCAGGCAGGGTTATCTGCTTCCTTAATTAATGGGGTCTCAGGTCCCGCGAGATTGGATTGGAGCAGACACTGTGTTCCACTCACCAGAGGTCTTAGGATCCCGTGGGGAATCCTGTGTAGTTCCTTGGGGGTGTCCCCCAAATTACTTTTCAAAAGGGGTTGTAAACATGTGCCCTCCCACCAGCAATAGAAGAGTGTTCCCCTTGCCCAATATTCTTGCCAGCTTGTGCTGTCACTCCAGGTTTTGATTTTAGCCATTCTGACTGGTGTAAGATGGATTCTTCGAGTCCTTCTGATTTTCATTTCACTGAGGACTGAAGACTTTGAACATTCAGATGTTTCTCAAACTTCTGAGATTCCTCTGTTGAGAATTCTCTGTTTAGCTATTTACCCCATTTTTAAATTGATTTATGAGTTCCTAACTTCTTGTGTTCTTTATATATTTTGAACTTTAGTTCTCTCTCAAGTGTAGGGTTGGTGGGTATCTTTTCCCAATATGTAGGCTTCCATTTTTTCCTATTGACAATGTCCTTTGTCTTGCAGAAGTTTTTCAGTTTCATGAGTCCCTATGTTTCAAGTATTGATCTTAGAGCCTGAGACATTGGTTTTCTATTCAGAAAATTGTCTACTGAACCAATGTATCAAGGATATTTCCCACTTTGTCTCCTAGTAAATATAGTGTATCTGGTTTAGTGGTCTAGAGGTCTTTGGTGCCTGTGAACTCAAGTTTTGTGCTGGGGGATAAATATGGGTCTATATGCATTCATCCTCTTGTAGACGTCCAGTTAGACCTGCAACATTTGTTGAAAATATTTTCTTTCTTTTTTCCATTGTATGACTTTTATGTCAAAATCAAGTGTTGGTGGGTGTGTGACTTATTTCTGGGTCTTCGATTTGATTCCACAGACCAACTTGTTCATTTCCATAGTTAAACCATGCAGTTTTTATTCTGATTGCTCTGTGGTATGTCTTGAGACCAGGGATGATGATACATCCAGGAATTATTTTATTATATATAGTCATCTTGCATTTTTTGTTTTTGATAGGAAGCTAAGAATTGCTGTTTCTCATTCTGTAAGTAATTGTGTTGGAATTTTGGTGGGAAATGTACTTGGTGGGAAGATGGTTTTGGTAAAGTGGCTATTTTCACCATGTTAATCCTGTCCATCCATGAGCACAGGAGATCTTTCCATCTTCAGATGTTTTCTTCAACTTCTTTTTCAGGGAATTGAAGTTTTTGGTAGACATGTCTTTCAGTAGGTTGGTTAGAGTTATACTGAGATATTTTAGATCATCTGTGGCTATTGTGAAAGGTTTTATTTATTGTCCCTTTTATCTTTTGTATAAAGGAGGGCTACTGATTTCTTTGGGTCATTTTTTTTTATTCAGCCATTTTGCTGTAGGTGTTAATCACCTTTGGTGTAGGCATTCTTTGGTAGATTGTTTGAGGTCTCTTATGTATGTGGCAGCCTTGTTTAGTCTCTTAAGTTTCTCTCCATTTAATTGTTGGCTATTGACTTGTCATATATTACCTTTATTTCGGTTAGATGTGCAAATTTTATCACTGAAATCTCCAAGACTTTCAACATGAAGGAGTGTTTGATTTTATCAAAGGTTTTTTTCACCATGCAATGTGACAAACATGTGAATATTGTCCCAAACCCCAACCCCTGCCACCTGCGGATATCCATTCATTCTCATGGACATCAGGTCATCTTCCCTGTGTCTCCCTACATCTGATACTGAAACACCCCATTTCCCTGACCATCCCCACTCCCACCTAGTTCTCTCCTTCCATTTTGCTCCTATGACTATTTTATTCTCGGTTCTATGTCCAATTTTCTGAGGAATCACCAAACTGATTTCCAGAGTGGGTGTACCAGCTTACAATCCCACCAGCAATGGTGGAATGTTCCTCTTTCTTCACATCCTCACCAACAACTGCTCTCCCCTGAGTTTCTGATCTTAGCCATTCTGAACGGTTCTCAGGAGTCTAACATCTTGAGTTCTTAGTATACATTGGATACTAGCCCTCTATCAGCTGTAGAATTAGTAAAGATATTTTCTCAATCTGTTGATTGCTGTTTTGTCCTATTGACAGTGTCTTTTGCCTTACAGAAGCTTAGCAATTTTATGAGGTCCCATTTGTCAATTCTCAAACTTACAGCACAAGCCATTGCTGTCCTATTGAGGAATTTTTCCCCCCTGTGCCCATATCTTCGATGCTTTTCCCCACTTTCTCTTCTATAAGTTTCAGTGTCTCTGGTTTTATGTGGAGTTCCTTGATCCAATTAGACTTGAGGAGATAAGGAGATTAGAATGGATCAATTCGCATTTTTCTACATGATAACAGCCAGTTGTGCCAGCACCATTTGTTGAAAATGCTGTCTTTTTTCTACTGGATGGTTTTAGCTCCAATGTCAAAGATCAAGTGGCCATAGGTGTTTGGGTTCATTTCTGGGTCTTCAGTTCTATTCCATTGGTCTACCTGTCTGTTGCTATCCCAGTACCAGGCAGTTTTTATCACAATTGTTCTGTAGTACAGCTTTAGGTCAGGCATGGTGATTCCACCAGAGATTCTTTTATCACTGAGAAGACTTTTTGCTATTCTAGGTTTTTTGTTATTCTATGTGAATTTGCAAATTGCCCTTTTCAACTCAGTGAAGATTTCAGTTGGAATTTTAATGGGGATTGCATTGAATCTGTAGATTGCTTTAGGCAGGATAGCCATTTTGACTATATTAATCCTGCCAATGAGCATGGTAGATCTCTCCATCTTCTGGGATTTATCATCCTTTGGAGGACTGGATTTATGGAATCATATTCTCTAAATGTGGTTTTGTCATGGAATACCTTGGTTTCTCAATCTATGGGAATTGAGATTTTTATTGGGTATTGTACCCTGGGCTGGCATTTGTGTTCTCTTAGGGTCTATATGACATAAGCCCAGGATCTTGTGGCTTTCATATTCTTTGGTGAGAAGTCTGGTGTAATTCTGATAGTTATGCATTTATATATTACTTGACCATTTTCCCTTACTGCTTTTAATATTCTTTCTTTGTTTTATGCATTTGGTGTTTTGATTATTATATGACAGGAGGAATTTTTTTTCTGGTCCAATCTAGTTTGAGTTCTGTAGGCTTCTTGTATATCCATGGTCATCTCCTTCTTTTGATTACGTAAGTTTTCTTCTATAATTTTGTTGAAGATATTTACTGGCCCTTTAAATTGGGGGTCTTCACTCTCTTCTATACCTATTATCCTTAGGTGTGGTCTTCTCATTTTTTCCTGGATTTCCTGGATGTTTTGGCTTAGGAGTTTTTTGTTGTTGTTGTTTTGTTTTGCATTTGCATTGTCTTTGACTGTTGTGTTAATGTTTTCTATGGTATCTTCTGCACCTGAGATTCTCTCTTCTATCTCTTGTATTTTGTTGGTGATGCTTGCATCTTTAACTCCTGACCTCTTTCCTCGGTTTTCTATCTCCAGAGCTGTCTCCCTTTATGGTATTTTTTTGTTTCTACTTCTATTTTTGGATCCTGGGTGTTTTTGTTCAATTCCTTTGCCTGTTTTTTTGTTTCCACGTAATGATTTAAGGGAATTTTGTGTTTTCTCTTTAAGTTCTTTTACCTGTTTTCCGATGTTCTCTTGTATTTCTTTAAGGGACTTATTTATTTCCTCCTGAAAGTCCTCTAACAGCATCATGAGATGTGATTTTCAATCCAAATCTTGCTTTTCTGGTATGTTGGGGTATCCAGGACTTGCTCTTTTGTGAGAACTGGATCCTGATGATGCCATGTAGCCTTGTTTCTGTTGGTTAGGTTTTTGGGCTTGCGTTTTGCCATCTGGTTATCTGGGGTGTTAGTTGGTCTTGCTGTCTCTGGGTTGAGCTTGTCCCTCCTGTGGGCCTGTAAGTCTGTGTCAGCACTTCTGGGAGACCAGCTCACCTTGGCAGGGCCCATACACAGAGGGCTGTGGAACAGCCCCAGCTCCTGGGTGCAGATGGAGGCAGAAAGAACACTGTCTCATCTGTTCTACTGCTTGTGCACTGCTAGCTTTGTGCCCCCCCAACCCCCATTAGCACCTTTAAAAGTAGGATTTCAGTTGTAAATGTGGGGATTCAGAATTGAGAAGTCATCTTGGTGTGTTTTTCTTTGATGAGTGTGAAATATCCTTCCCTATCTCTTTTGATTCATTTTGATTGAAAGTCTCTTTTATTTAGATATTACAATTGCTCCTTAGCTTTCATCCTGAGTACCTTTTCTTGGGAAAACTTTTTACAGTCCTTCATTCTTAGGTAATGTCTCTGTATGTTGGCCAAGGTATGTTTCTTGCATGAAGCAGAATGATAGATGCTGACTTCATATCCAGTCTGTCAGCTTATATCTTTTTATTGTGGAAAATGAGTTTACTGGTGTTGAGAGCTATCAATAACCAATGATTGTTAATTCCTGTTATTTTGATGTATGTGGAGGGAAGATGATTATGTGTTGAGAACACCAATGAAGTTGATGTTTTGTAAGCTGTTTCTACGTTGGTAGGCATTCTATCTTTAGTTTGGGTGAATTTTCTTTTATGATTTTGTTGAAAATATTTCCTTGTCCTTGGAGCTGGTACTCTCTTGACTTGTTTATTCCCATTATTCATAAAAAGATTTTTTTAAGGTGTCACAGATTACCTGAATACTTTGAGTCAGAAATTGTTTTAGGCTTAACATTTTCTTTTGTTATATCATCTATGCCTGAGATCATCTCTTCCATTATTTTTGCTCTGTTGGCTGTGCTTCTGTCTCTGTTGTCCTTCTTAGGTTTTCCATCTCCAAGGTTCCCTGTGTTTGTATTTTCTTTACTGCTTCTTTTACCATTTGCAGATATTGAATTGTTTTATTCATTTTCTTCACCTGTTTGATTCTATTTTCCTGTATATTTAAGGGATTTATTAATTTCCCCATTTAAAGGCCTCTATCATCTTCATAAGATTGGATTTAAAAACATTTTACTGTGCTTTGATTGTGTTAGGATATCCAGAGCTTGCTATAGTAGAATACCTGGGCTGTGGATATGTCATATTGATTTAGTTCTCTTTGATTGTGTTCTTATGTTGGCCTTTAGCCAACTGGTTATCCCGGGGAGTTTCTGTCACAGGCGTCCTGAGGTGGGCTGCCTTTGCCTGGACATTGGAAATCAGGTGACAGTGTATGTCTCCAGGAAACTGGGCAGAGCATTGGATGTTCCTGCTGCAGCAGGCCTGCTTAATGTGGGTTTAATTGTAGCCAAAGACTGACACTCAGGGGAGAACATCTTGAAGCTCAGCTCTGGACTTTACTCTTTTTAGGGGAGGGGTTGAGACACGGTCTCACTAAATATAGCTCTGTTTGTCCAGGGAGACAAAGCTTCTCCATCTGCTTTTGCCTCCTAAGTGTTGAGATTCAAATTGTGTGCCACCAGACTCAATCTATAATTCTTTCCAGAACCATTAGCCTAGAGTTAAAAAGAATCACAAGAAGTTATTTTTGAAACAGTTGTTTATTCTAGTCAGGATTGTCCTCGCTATCAGACTGTGAGAGTTCATTTAGGATCATTACAAATGTGTATGTGTGTATATTGTTAGGCAATAATGTTTGATAAATTATTGTCGTCTTCAATTTGAAATATACAGGGAATGGATATTTCTATGCAAAGTAATTTGCTAAAAGTGGATATTTACTCTTGAATAGTCTCTAGATTGATCTCATAGAAATTGATACTAACAATGGGTCTGATCGTTTTTATATGTAATGTTTTTCTATAGTTGTAATAAAATATATTTTGTTTTTCTTTTCAGAAATCTTATACTTTAAAGAGGAAAGGCCTTTATCCTGGTAAGGTTTAACAATTCATTAGTAGTAGGTAAATTCAAAAATAAGAAGCAAATTCTTGTTGTGAGTACTTTGAGACCTGTGTCTTACAAGTCCCACAATATTATGAATATATGTTTTAGCTTGGAAACTCGCTCAGTGTAGTTTATAAGAACATGAACACGATAGTCACCCACCATTTCCAAGAACCAACTCTGAAGTTTGGAAAAAGAGCCTGCTGGGATTAGCTATGCATATGGATGTCCATCTAAGATTCATTGGCTTTTCAAAGCCTTACTGGATTCAGTTTGTGAACTAAGACCCACACTAGTAGCTATCATTTCAGGCATTTCTCTTGTCTGAGAGTTTACATAATTTAGGATGATTCTCAGTTGTCAGTCATCACTACAGGATGCCAACAAATTTCTTTCCACTTCTGACAGAGCTTTACTTTACATGCAAAGGACCTTTTTGTTCAGGTGTAGCATCTTTCATAGCTGTTAGAAGACACCCATGTCTTCCAGAATGTTCCATCCATCAATGATCTGTTCACATGATCTGTTTTCCACTGGAATGATTCCTTTGACTCTCAATTGATTATCTGAATGACAGTGTAACTAATAATTATCTCTCTACAAAGGGGGCTTTTGTCTTCCACATCAGTTAGACATGACCATAGAGTTGAAGGCCCATCCACTCCTGTCCAGGATGCTAGGTTAGACACTGGTTTGATAGAAAATTAAAAGATGTATTTCAAGGTAATTCTGTGCTCATTAGGATTCATTACTTCCACAAGAGAGAAAAATTATATTGTCCTCATTATTTGTACTATGTATCAACAAACATTTTCAAAACATTATTAAATAGCTTACTGAATCCATGTTTGAAAATTCCCAAAATTATCAAAGGTAATGTTGAAAGTGAAGATTCAAAAATCTTCAGTACTTAAAGCTCTTCAGAAACTCCTTGAAAAATACACATGTTGACTTCTATTTGGAATCCTAAATGGTTCCACAGTAAAACTGCAAGTGTCAACTAAATTTTATTGTTCTTTGCTCTTGTTACTATCTTATTATGTTCCTAGAAATGCTTGTTTGGAATAGAAACAAGCAGACTACGATATCAGGACTCAGTCATACATGAGAAAAGAAGGAGCAGCTTGAACATTATGAAAGCTGTGGTGGGTTGTTTAGAGTTCTAGAAATCTACTTGATGATGCACAAAGCATCCTCTTGTGTGGTAACATCATAATCAATGAAATATGCACAAAGTATCATGAGAGAAGTACTTTGCTCTTCCAAAAGCAAAGACTGAAATTGAGTCAATACATTAAAAACAAAAAATCTGTAAGCTGTTAAAACAAAGGCTGAAGAGGTACTAGTGTGTATGCATGTGTGCACGCGTGCTTGTCTGTATCTGTGAGTGGTGTTGTAGGGCTATATTTTGTGGGCTAACTTCTCCCATATGAGGAGAAGTTGTAAGGAAAGTGTCCCCAAATGTAATCAACTAGTTGAAGAACAAGTTAATAGATTTTATTGGTTTGTAATGTAGCATAAATTGGGAAATCAAACAACAAAGAATTCAAAGTCTTTGATTAATTTTTATATGAATATTAAAATAACATTCTTAAAATATGCCACAGTGAAGCAAGACCACCCGGACAGCTTAAATCTATCTTGAAAAACACTGTCCAGTATAATACAGGTAAGTTTAAGAGTAAGTACTCTATTGATTCTATCCCAATCATAAAAAGAATTTTGTTCCTGCTAGAATAGAAACTAAGGAAATCAAATATGCCAATAGTAGTTATAGCCTTTCTTAATTTGCTGCCAAACATTTTTAGGATTCAGGTTTATTTAGGAATTGTTTCAAAGAAATTTCAAATTCAAATTGTATCACCTGAAATATGTTTGTTTATTTAAAATGAACTACTGATGCATGTAGTGTCTTTTTAGAAGTAAAAAGATTTTTCACCTATTCTACAATGTAGATCGTCTCTAGTTACATAACAGCAAGTTGACTTCGGTGTGAAATGAATTTTTACTTAAGTTTTATAATTGATATATATTACTGACTGCATGTTGTTATATGTGTATCGGTGTCCATAAAATGTGGTTATGTTAAGCAAACAAAAATAGAGTATTCAATTACTTTCACTGTATTTTGAGGACTTAATGTCATTAGGGCACTCTGGATTTTTTTCCATCATACAATTTCTGAATTTCCACTCATTCGATAATTCATACATTGTCTTCTGGTTATTTTTATTTGTCTTCCATTTAATGTGAATATCCTGATACAATAAATAACTGGCTCAATAGGAACTTTTAAAAAACTGACTGGTGTGTGAGTTTTGTAGGTAGTGCTGTGGAATGAGAACTGCCATTCTCAGTATTCTATGCAACAGCCTCCATATGGGCTACTCTGACAGCACCTTTTCCCTGTAGTTCTATTAGTTACCAAATATATAGTGATACTTGGTTTACATGCTACAAGACATAATTTGCAGAAAAAACTGCCACAGTAGGAGGAAGGTTGAGAAAATCCTATCATCCTGTAGTGCATAGCACGGAAGGGCCCATTGGTTCAGTCTGAATATGATTCTCACAGTGGGAGAAATACCACACAGTTTATGCTTTCAGCAACTGTCACCACAGCATCTCTCGCACCTACTTTGCCTTTGGAAAACACCAGCCAGAGAATAGTGTAGAGGAATCTAAATGGCTCTCTTCACATAAGCATAGGATGAAATACTATTAGTGTAATGTGGGTGAGTTTCTTTTAAGTTATTTTAGCATTAGAGCTTTCTTCTGGTGATAAGGATTGACAGAGGCCCCATACATGTGTAGCATAAGGTCCTCCAGAGGTTCACTTTCTCAGCCCATTTCTTGTTTGGGACAAAGGCTGTGCTCTGGCCATGGGCAATGTCCAGCAGGGTACTGTGGAGTTTTACATATTGCAAAGGAAGTAAACAAGAATTGTTTATTTGTTAGCTTGTTTGCTGAGCAGGCTTTTTCCATACAGTGAAACCTGAGTCACTCAATGGTTTATATGCAGAAATAAATAAAAAAGTTTCATGTGAGGCATTAGTCCCTTGGAATTACTGCTTCATTGTGTCTTCCATGCTTCTCTCTGGAGTAATACTTCAGTTTGCATAGCTACTAAGGGGGTCTTTCCAGCAGCTCATGCCATGGGAAGCAATGGAAGTTGATGCTGAGCTTCTTGCATTGCACATGAGCTAGGGACCAGTGCTAGAACTGAGGGCCTTTAGCATCTTCCTCAGAAGATCTAGAGTAGAGTAACACACTGATCTCTCTAGAGCTTTATCACACTTGCAGCTGGAAATCCTTTGCAAAGGGCTTTGGGTCTCCTGTATTTGGCTATGTTGCATAGCCATAGACTGAGCGTCCCTGTTGTAGGAATGGATATTTCCCCTCAGTGAAGGAAGTTCAAGTCAATACTTGGAGAAGTCCCTTCACTTCTGTCCAAGATGAGTTCGCTCACTTAGAGTTGTGCCATCATCCCTAGGGCAGAGACAGAAAGCAGCAATGGCAACACAATTCACTGTGGAATAACACTTCAGGCTAAGATGACACTTTTTGTGTCTGATAGGGCTCAGGATTGTAGGTATTTTGCACAATTAATTATAAATAGTAACTTTAGATAAAATTTTCTTTTTTTATTTTAAAAATACAAGAATGAAGAAAGGAAGAGTTCTAGTATATTTATTGCTTACAAATCAATATTCATCTGAAAAGCTTTTCATAAATGGTGTCAAAGCATATCAGGCCACAAAAATATTTGCTTCAGCACTGGCTACCATTGTTTAATGACAAATTTTGCCTCCCTCTTTTGTAGTTAATGAGAAAATTAC
The DNA here is from genome assembly GCF_000001635.26 of Mus musculus. Lineage (NCBI taxonomy): Eukaryota > Metazoa > Chordata > Mammalia > Rodentia > Muridae > Mus > Mus musculus. The sequence continues at coordinate 19,751,648 of NC_000074.6, forward strand.
AAGAAGAACATCACTGTGGTAAGAATGTAGTGTGCATTTTATAATATATTAATCTGTAGAAAATATGAAATTCAGAGCCTGACACTGTCTTTGCCTCTGTGTAAGACAATTTCAGCTCTTTACTTTTCTATAATCACAAGCTGAATAATTATTTATAGAGCAAACCATGTTGAAATTACTGATGATATCTCTCATGCAGCATGAAATGCTCAAAAGGATCCATAGCTAGGTGGAAGATCCAATGGATAAAGTGCTTGCTATGCATGTGTGAGAATGAGAGTTTGGATACCCAGAATCCACATGAGGTCTGACAGTCTCATGTGCTGCTGTATGCTGGGGCCCTTATGGTGAGACTGGAGGTGGTGTCAGAGAATCCCTAAAGTTTACTGGATAGTTAGCCTGGGGTTTTTCTCCATGAACAGGAGATCCAGCCACACATCTAATGTTGAAAGAAGGTTGCATATTTGCATTCTAATGGCTCCCTGACAAACCTCCCATTGTTGTTTTTAGGTGTTCAAAAGCAGAAGATGTCAGGTATACTTCCTGTATCAAGGTAAAATGCTTCTCTGTGAAATCGAGTTTCTTATGAATTGTCTTAATTCAGCAGTAGTCTAACTATCCCAGTTTTATATGGAAAAGGTGATTCAGAGAAAACCATATTGTAGATGTGGATCTTTCTATCAATTGCAAGTGAGCAGTAAGTCCTTATGGGTAGTCGTGACCCAATATGAGAATGGACTCAAGAGACATAGGGAGTGAAGACTGAGTGCAGTTCTCACATAATAGAAGGCGTTTGATGTTTGACAAAGTAATGTTTGCAGAAATGAATACACATTAGACTGATTTAAAAATGTGCCCGTGATAATAGACCAGAATACCATTTAGTAAGTCCAGATATTTCAATGATCCAGCAATCTCCAAAGTGCCTTTACCCCCAGCAGAATGCCCATAAGTTTTATCTACCCTTGGGCACTCCTATTTCAGGATCATATATGAGAGCCTCTCTTTGGTTTCTCTCTTTCATCTGTTTTTAGACTGAGAAGAAATTGTGGATATTTAGCAATTATGTTCATCAAATTTGCCTTATGAAGAGATTAGAGCATTTTCTATTTGATTCTTATAAGGGTATGTTGAAAGTTCTTCATCTAGTTAAACAATAACTGTCCTTCCCCAGTTAGCCAGCATTTCTAGAAGCAGAGAGTCAATTGCTATATACATCCATATAAGTTCTTCTTTTTCTTATTTTTGAAATATACATGTATATTCTTTGTGCCATATTCAAACACTTAAAATATTGTAGTATTTTATTTAGATACATCCATATTCAGTATGAGGCTACTTAATCACTATGAGATACTGGAGTTTAGGAAACTTGTTTCTGTATAACCTCTAGCCCTAGAGTGAGGGGATGTGTGACTGATAAGTGACATTTTAATGATTTTTGAATGTGACTAAGTGATCCAATGTGTTTCTATAAAGTAGTTCCACAGGTACTATGATAAGGATAGCAGTGGCAATTTAACTGGCATTTATTTAAAATGGTAAACTGTGCATTTTGTTCCCCCCAGCAATGGAGGAGAAAGAATGCCAAAAGAGGTTTTAGCAATATTAATGATCATCTTATATAAGATGGAGAAAATTTGGCACATAATGAATTAAGCTTAGTCTCAACCCGGAAGAACAATATCCTGTTTCTCATTTCATGATTTTCTCTTAATCTAGTCTAGCCTAAATATTTTTACATCTTGATGATATCCTAGCAATTTGAAAATAGATAAGCGTATTAGAAAATATTTCATGTTTAATTACAGTTTTTATTTTTTATGTGTCAATACCCCATGATTACTAAGAAGTAAAGTTGATTTGAAAGCATGCACCCCAAAAGAAAAGAGTTAATTTCACAACCAAACAAAAAGTTAACTCTATACCTTTGCATTGCTGGAAGAATCTAGCAAAACTTTACATAGACCACAGAGGAGGATGCAAAAGGATTTTGTGGGTTTTTGGAGTTCTGGAGTTTATGTGTGTTCTTGGGGAGAGCCAATAACTAACACTTATGAAGAAAAAGCATCCCTAATGTTAATTCTCCCCCATTTGATAAGTAACATATTTGCTTGTTATGAAGGAAAATGTTGGATGTGTGTGCCTGTGGTTGAGTACTGCAAGTAGTGTCAGGGAAGAGAAACCTAGCTTGAACAGTCCCCTCATCTCCTTCATATCCTCACTCCTTGTCAGGCCCTGTATTAGGTAGTGCTTCCCTACCTCCCTAATGCTGTGACCCTTTCTTTAATAGAGTTCCTCATGTTGTGGTGACTCCCAACCATAAAATTGTTTTTGTTGCTGCTCCATAACTGTAGGTTTGATAATGTTATCAGTTGTAATGTCCTATCAGTGTTTTCAGACTTTCTTAGGCAACTTGTGTGAGCCTGTTCTGTGCACCTCCTCCAATTGGTCATGACAGATAGGTTGAGAACCACTGTGTTAAAATGTAAGTGTTAGGAAATTAGACTATGGAAACAACAAGAAAGAAACCAAAAAAATGGGCATGTTTGTAACACAGTGAGAAGAATTCATAAAATGACAAAAAGTAAGTAATACAGGCTCCTGGAATTAGGTACAGTCAACATGGAAGCAACCAATACTTGTGTTTCTCTTCTTAAATCGACTGACTTTAAGTGTGTGAATGCTTTGCATGTGTATTCTTCCTGTGTCCCATGTGTGTGTGTGTGTCCCACAGACATCAGAAGAGGTTATTTCATCTCATGGACTTGGTGTTCCAGAATTTTGTGAGCAAACGTTTATGTATTACAAATCAAACCCAGGTGCTATGCAAGAACAAAACATGTTAAAAACTCCTCAACCCCCTTTTATAGCTCCTACAGTGAATATGTTTGATATGAAAACGATTAAAAGTATCATAAGGGGAAGTAAGTAGTCAGTCTTAGGATAATTGTTAACTTCCTGGACCCAGGCCTCAGCCTTCACATTTTACCTATTGAAGTCCAAAGGACTAATAGGCAGGGTGTGCACAATAGAGACTCGGTATGCTGGGCACACCTTTAATTCATGAACCCACAAATCAGGCAGGATTGTCTTTGTCAGTTCAAGGACACCCTGTTCATAATTGATATGGGAAGTAGAGGAAGGCAAGGTGAATTGTGGGTATCAAATGATAACTAATAGGAGTCAGTCTTCTCCTTCCACTATTTCAGTCTCAGGTATCAAGTTCAAGATGTTTGTCATGGTGACAAGTACCTTTATCTACTTAGCTATCTCGCTGACCCTGATTTACACATTTTCTGAAAATGCTTTAGCATGAACACACATACACGCACACACACACACACACACACACACACACACACACACAGAGACACACACAGAGTATATAAAAAGTGTGTGTGTGTGTGTGTGTGTGTGTGTGTTTATAACATTACACACCTGTTACCCAGTGCATGGGAGGTTCAGACAGAGAGAGATGTCTTCTCCTGGGTTTAATACTGGGCCACACTTAGGGAGAGGGTTTAACATTCGGGATATGGCCTAGGTAGCACAAGGTTGTCAGTGGTAGGTTTTCATGGTTATGACTACATGTGGTACCAGTTCTGTGTTATTTGTTTCCTGGTCTACCAGCATGTGAGAAGCAATAGAATAGTACCACAAACTGGGACGCCCTGTTGCCTTGCTGGAAGTAACTGACTGACTTTCCCATCAGACATTTTGTCACAGCAACTACAGAAACAAGTTAAAGAATAATAGCCCTCTTTTCTGTTTTAATCCCCACTGAGAAGATACAAAGCAAACAGGAGGGTCTGTTTGCAGATCTTACACTACTTCCTCCACTGCCTACTGTTAACAGCTAGCTAATTATCTTAATGTAAGCCCTCTAAATTCAGCATTAAGAAAGGGTCAGATTAGATGTAATTATTACACCCAGTGAAACCTTTAGAAAGTGTAAACTTCATATTGTCAGAAACCAAACTCAACTGTTCCTTCTTTTTAGCCTAGCTCAATTTAGTTTCCAAGTTAATATTAGCTACAATATGTGATGAACCGAGTAAATTTTGTTCTAGAGAGAACTAAGCAAGAAGGTAGAATTCAGGTAAATTTTATGCACAGAAATTCACTTGGCAATCATCTTCAAGTTCAGTGAAAAGCCGTTAGAGTTTTCAAAACTAACATTCCTAATACAAACACATTTCCCCTAAATAGAATTTTTATGATGATACAGAATGTACATAATAATGGTGAAGGATATGGTAACCACAGATTAGTTACAGTTGACATGAAATGAAGCAACTTCTTTTATATACCAATTATTAGAATACAATCCACAATATCATTAAAGCAGTGATATATGCCAGGCACAACTTAGCCAAAGGTAGTTTCCTTTCTTCAAAGAAATGAATTATGTGATTGAAATAAAATAGATGCTATTTTCTGATATTAAACTTGCATAAAATCAAACTAACACAAACTTCCCAGAAGCCTATGTGGCAATTGCAGTGTAATACGTATAAAATTTATAAAAAAAGTGGACCTGAGCTAGATAATAACAGTTCTCTATTGCATGCTAAGAGAATACCCAATAGAAGTCTTTATGAAGAGGTACAGCCAGACAGGGGTGACAATGACACAGGCATGTTTCAAAGAGGCTAACTAGCTTGGGGCAAAGGAAATGTTCTCATGTCAATGAGAAATTCATACTTTTCTCCATTTCATTTGCATTGTAAACGGGTAACAACCAAACACTCTCTCTCTCTCTCTCTCTCTCTCTCTCTCCCTTTATTTTAAAACTAGAATATAAATGCATAATATATATACATATATACACATTCATATACACATATATATGTATAAAAATATACACATATACATGGACTCATACATGCATATATACATAAAATATAGCAACCAGGTGACTCAGTGGGTTAGTGCACTTGCCTTGGAACCCTAATAAGCTGAATTTCATCCTGAAAAAAGGAAAAAGCCTGTAATCTCTGCACCCCTAAATCCAGATTGGAGGCTAAGAGAGTAGAACAGCCCTGAAAGACAAGCTAGACAGATTAGACCATAGAGAGCAGCAGAAATGGTCAGAGCCTCTTTCTAACTCTGTGGAAGAAGATATCCAGCTCCTGAAATTTCTCTCCAGTCTACACACACACACACACACACACACACACACACACACATACAGAAACACAAAAGAGAGAGAGAGAGACAGAGAGACAGAGAGAGGGAGGGGAGAAATACACACACAAGCATAACATAAGCAGAGTAATGTAACCACATGTGCACAAACCCCTAAGATAAAGATTATTTTGAATCATGAATTTAAGTATACTGGTAAATAAATGCTGTTAATATACACCTGTTGAGTGACTAACAATTCAGGGAAACCTCTTCAGGGTCCTCTCCTTTATCTTCAGTGTTATCTTCATGGAAGTGGCAGATGTCCTGCAAATTTAATTTTGCATCATATGGTCCTTTATTCTTCTTTAATAACTGTCCCAAGCATATTTACACAATGAGGAAGGGAATAATGAGTCCGGTAACACGTGGTGTATGAAAACGTGCCTATGTCTGAAAATTCCACATGCTTTGCTGTATTCAAGTCCGTTTCTCAGTGAATCGAGTGAACTAAATTCTAACATTTGAACAGTTTGAAGACACAGAGATTGCATGCTTCCTCATCCTTTCACTTTGATCAACAGTGCTGCTTAACTCATTTTGTTGAACCTTCTCTGTGTTATATTGTTTGATGATGCAGAGTTATGTTTTGGAGTGTGACTTTTTCATGTAAGTAGCATATCCCATCCTCAAACCTGGTACTGAAGGGTAAAAGGTGGCTGCTAAGTTATGAATTTCATGGAGGTGTAAGGAGCAACAAATATATGGAGACCTTATTTGCCATGCCGCATCAAATCCACTTTCAACACTCACATTTCCTAAGTGTATCTGGTTGAATCAGTGAGTGCTCTGGGTAGCCTATCTAAGCTAGCATTATGGAATTTGATCACTTGTTTTGTGACCAAATCCACTGGGCAAAACTCCTTCACAGCTTGGAATGAATCCTTCAGACATTTGAAGTCACTCCCACTGTACCTAGATAATGGTTATGTTATTTACTTTCTATGGCTGTAAGAAAAGACCATGAGAAAGACAACTTCCAGAAGAAAGGGTGTGTTTGAAGTTGGGCTCATGGTTCCAGTAGAATGCACACATCACCATCATGGCTCAGGCAGCAGGCATGGTACTGAAGCAGCAGCAGAATGATCACATATTGACCTACACAGGAAAGAGAGAACTTTACGAGAATGGCACCTGTCTAGTGTAATCTTAAAGCCCATCCCAGTTACACATATCCAACAAAAAGGCCACAACTTCTAATCCTTTCCAGAATAGGTCAGCCATCTGGAGAGCAAGCATTATATGAGCCTATGGGCCTCTGACATTCAAGCCACCACAGAGGTGCTGGATCAAGTCATTATATTCATCCTCTCTGTGTAACAACAGTCATGGTGATGCAGGATAGCTGATCATGCTGTGCTTGTGTTTGATTGTGTTGTTTACTCAATAAACTCTTGTCTAGTTATTGTGTGACTCAGCCTTTGCACCAAACTTTAATCCCTCTAGCCAGAATACAGACACCTCCTTAGTAAACACCCTTAATCCTAAACAATCAAGGTAAAGTTAGTTTGTAGAATGAAGCACCTTGTCTGAAAGTGATGTCTAATTGCATGGCAGAGAAGTTGATGAATCAGAGAAAGTTTTGATTAAATAGAATGTGTCCAACTCTCTCAAGAAGAAAGGAAAGGGAAGCTACTTGAGAGGTAGTGCAGAGAGAAACAGAGAGAGGAGGCATTTTTACCCAGACAGTTTTAGAGAGATTCATTGAAGAGAGAACCAGCAAGACACGGGTGAAGGCAGAATGAACCAGAGAATATGAAGGAGTCAGAAGATTAGAAAAAAATTGCTAGTTAGTTTGAGGTCAAGCAGAACAAAAAACATCAGAGGCCAAGAGAGAATCCAGACTGAATCAGTTAGCATGGGGAGCAGCTTTGAGCTAGAACACCTGAGTTGAACCAGTCAGCCAGAGATGAAAAAGAACCAGAAATAATGGTGTGCTTATTCAGCAGTAAGTATGAGAGGCAGAAAATATTCTAGGCCTATGCTAAGTTTCACAGAGGCTAGAAGCTTCCAGGACTAGGTCTAGGTTATCACTCAGATGGAGGTAGTAAGCATCAAAGATTACAATTACACCTAGTGCATAAAAGTTACTTTGACATAGAGCTAATAGGTGAGATTTTGGAAGGCATATATAGAATCCATCCATGGAACTCAGCAATTCCCCTCTGCTGTAGGTAGTGACATACTTGATTCATGCATTTTATAATTCAGCTCCACTGTTCTGATATCCCAGGTATCTAATGGACAACTGTGGAAGATCATTCATTGGGGAAGGGTTAGTGTAGTGCAGAAGAGAGAGGTTCCTTTTGTTTTCAGAGCACCTCACTGCCCTATTCACCTCATCTGGCTGGAATTCAAAATTCAGGTCATAAAGACAGGAGAGGACACATTTTGTCCTTTCTTTTTATGTCTTTCCATTTTGTAGAGAATGATGATGTGAGGTAGCAAAGAGCAGAAGATAAAAGCATAACACTAAGCAGGTCCCCATCAAAGATTTCTAGATACTCTGGGCCTTTTACTCATCATGCAGAAAGGAAGCAGAGGTTGCTGAATATCAGATAGTGTCCTTAGTGATGAAGTTGGTCTGAATACAGAAACATTTTGGGGACTATAAATCAAGATTCTGACATTAGCAGACAGGTGATAAAATGAATAAAATCAGTGAAACTTTAAATCAAAAGTAACATTGCCAATTTTCCTTATAGGTGCGAGGAAATAAACCACCTATTTTCCGTACCTTTCCTCGGAAGCATAGAATTCATGTGCTTGAGGCTCCTGGTGACATTGAGCCAACTCATTCCACCTGTGCTGCTGACAGCAGGGCTCCTGCTGATGCTGAGCAAAATTCTTCCACCTGTGCTGCTGTCAATGGGGCTCCTGCTGGTGTTGAGCCAACTACTTCTTCCCAGTGTGCTCCTGACTGTGAGGATCCTGCAGTCATTGAGCCACCTCATTCCACCTGTGCTGCTGACAGCAGGGCTCCTGCTGATGCTGAGCCAAATTCTTCCACCTGTGCTGCTGTCAATGGGGCTCCTGCTGATGTTGAGCCAACTACTTCACAACTTGTTCCTGACAGTGGTGCTCCTGCTGATGTTGAGCCAGCTACTTCCCAGTGTGCTCCTGACTGTGAGGATCCTGCAGTCATTGAGCCAACACATTCCACCTGTGCTGCTGACAGCAGGGCTCCTGCTGATGCTGAGCCAAATTCTTCCACCTGTGCTGCTGTCAATGGGGCTCCTGCTGATGATGAGCCAACAACTTCTTCCCAGTGTGCTCCTGACTGTGAGGATCCTGCAGTCATTGAGCCAACTCATTCCACCTGTGCTGCTGACAGCAGGGCTCCTGCTGATGCTGAGCCAAATTCTTCCACCTGTGCTGCTGTCAATGGGGCTCCTGCTGATGTTGAGCCAACTACTTCCAAGTGTGCTCCTGACTGTGAGGATCCTGCAGTCATTGAGCCAACTCATTCCACCTGTGCTGCTGAAAGCAGGATTCCTGCTGACATAGAACCAAGTACTTCACAATGTGCTCCTGACAGTCCTGCTCCTTCTGATATTGGTAAAATTCCTTCCCCATGTCCTTCTGACAGTTCTGAATCTGATGAAAAATATGACTCAGAAACAGGTAGTGACATTGGGTTGGACTTCATAACTGATTCAGATTTTTACATGGAGCATGCAAGGGCCACACCCCATTGTGACCCAGAGCCTACTCCTGGTACCTGCACTTGATGTTCCTTAGATTCCATTGAAAGAACTGACCTGGATATGGCAGTCTCTACATGGTCCATCCTTTTATCTCAGCTCCAAACTTTGTCTCTGTAACTCCTTCCAAGGGTGTTTTGTTCCCACTTCTAAGGAGGGGCATAGAGTCCACACTTCAGTCTTCATTTTTCTTGAGTTTCATGTGTTTAGCAAATTGTATCTTATATCTTGGGTATCCTAGGTTTTGGGCTAATATCCACTTATCAGTGAGTACATATTGTGTAAGTTCCTTTGTGAATGTGTTACCTCACTCAGGATGATGCCCTCCAGGTCCATCCATTTGCCTAGGAATTTCATAAATTCATTTTTTAATAGCTGAGTAGTACTCCATTGTGTAGATGTACCACATTTTCTGTATCCATTCCTCTGTTGAGGGGCATCTGGGTTCCTTCCAGCTTCTGGCTATTATAAATAAGGCTGCTATGAACATAGTGGAGCATGTGTCCCAGACAAAGTTTGGAGCTGAGATGAAAGGATGGGCCATGTAGAGACTGCCATATCCAGGGATCCACCCCATAATCAGCATGCAAACGCTGACACCATTGCATACACTAGCAAGATTTTATCGAAAGGACCCAGATGTAGCTGTCTCTTGTGAGACTATGCCGGGGCCTAGCAAACACAGAAGTGGATGCTCACAGCTCCCAATGGAGGAGCTAGAGAATGTACCCAAGGAGCTAAAGGGATCTGCAACCCTATAGGTGGAACAACATTATGAACTAACCAGTACCCCGGAGCTCTTGACTCTAGCTGCATATGTATCAAAAGATGGCCTAGTCGGCCATCCCTGGAAAGAGAGGCCCATTGGACACGCAAACTTTATATGCCCCAGTACAAGGGAACACCAGGGCCAAAAAGGGGGAGTGGGTGGGTAGGGGAGTGGGGGTGGGTGGCTATGGGGGACTTTTGGTATAGCATTGGAAATGTAAATGAGCTAAATACATAATAAAAAATGGGAAAAAAAAAAGAAAGAACTGCCCTGAATGTTCTGACACTGCTTGGAGCATAAGACAAGTATGCTATTCTTTCTTCAGGTGAGGAACCCAGTCCTGTTGCTGACCCAGATGAAGATATAGCTGAGGATTTTTATGATGCTTTAGAGTCATCTGATCACACTGGCCATAGCGGGTCCACTGTCCAGGTACCTGGTTTTCTTTGGGAACCAGATATGCTACTGCTGCCGGTAATGCCCTTGATGTGGTTTCTTACATTCCTGTTATCAATGATGATGTGGATTAGAAACGGAATTCGCAAGTGTGCTACGAAGAAAATGGCCAAGGACCTCCCTCCATGAGAGGTATGGTGGACCACAGTAGTTGCTCAAAATAGATGAACTTTTATTTTAGATAGAAAAGTAGATATCTTTGATACTAATAGTCATGATTAATATATTTCATGCTATTTGAGCATTACCTAGAAACAGAAAACATTGTTTCCTTTTCTCAACTTATTGAAAATACTTCACATAGTGTAACAAAACCAGTTTAGACCAACACAACTGACCATGGTACTTGGTTGTCTCCCATCCTTGAATGAGGAAAATTTTTTTCACTCCCATTGAAAACATTAGTGTCTATTAAACATTGGTGTCTATTTATCTCTGCTCTTCTGAACTCTGACTTGTGAGGATAGTATCAGCCTGGAAACAAACATTCCAAAGGAAGCAACATCTGAGAATAAAATTAACAAAACAAGCCTCCACCTTCTCACTGTTTCTCATTACATTGATCCTGAAGATAATGACACTGATGCTGCTGATGCTGCTGCTCCTGACAGTGCCACCAATGATGTGGCTGATGATACAATTGATAATTCTTGCTTTTCTTCTAGATGCCGCTGGAGCTGAACACTCCAACACACACTGATATATGAAGACAAAGTGTGTGAGGAGGAAGTTTATTATGTGTATGTAAATATAAAAATTTTATATATAAATAAAATGTTTTATCTGATAGAAGACTGAAGTCAAAAATTATTGTTTTATTGGAGTCTCGGTTGTGCCATGTGATGTTTTCTGGAAAATGTTTTTTTTTATTTGTTTTTATTTTTTACTTGTTTACTTCACATCCTGCTCACTCTTCCCTCCCAGTCTGTCACTCCCACAACCCTTGCCCCTTCTTACCCTCCCCTTTTCCTCTTGAGTGGGTGGGGGCCGCCTGGTCATCTTCCAACCCTGGAACGTGAAATCTCTGGAGGCTAGGTGCTTCCACTCCCACTGAGTCCAGTCAGGGCAGTCCAGCTAGAACAGTATATCCTTCATTTAGGCGACCCCCTTTGAGATAGCCCCTACTACAGATTTTTTAGCAAGGGCCACACGAAGACCAAGCTGCACATCTGCTACCTATGTGCATATAGACTTAGAGTCCAACTGTATATGTTCTTTAGTTGATGGTTAAGTCTCTGAGAGCCCAAAGGGTCCATTAGTTAGTGGGTAAAAGGGTGGCCTACATCTGGCTCAGGGCTTGGGCCCCTGGGTGAGGTGGGATGTGAGCAGTTTTGACTGTGTGCAATGCATGCTGGTGCCAGGAGGGCGTCAGGTGGCAAGAAGCCCTAGGACCCTTCTCCAAGATTAGGGGAGCACAGCCTGAGCTTCCTGTAGACCTGCCAGTTGGCAGAGAGTTGAGGACAACAGGTTCTCAGGCTCTTGGACATTCCAGATGCCGCTGGATGCCTCAGAAGAGCTGAGACTGGAGTTGGGGCCTGAGGGCTGGATCTTACCCAGAGCCAAAGGGAAAAGAGGGAGGAAGAGAGCCCCAGCTGGGTCTCCCTCTGGGAGAAGATTCTTTGGCTTGCCTGGCAGGCAGCATGGCTTGGTGGAAACTGTGGCTGGGAGCACAGAGAGGCCTTCTGCAGGAGAGTAGACTTGGCTCTTTAGAGGAAGACTTGCTGAGTTGTACACCATGGAGGATTCTGATGAGAAGAAGCAGTCCATTTTTTTTATTAGATATTTATTTACATTTCAAATGCTTTCCCCTTTCCTAGTTTCCTCCCTGAAAATTCCCTATCATCCCCTCCCCCGTGCTCCCCAACCCATTCACTGCCACTTCCTGGCCCTGGCATTCCCCTATACCAGGTCATAGAATCTTCCCAAAACCAAGGGACTCTCCTCCCATTGATGAATGACTAAGCCATCCTCTGCTACATATGCAGCTAGAGACACAAGTCCCACCATGTGTTTTCTTTGGTTGGTGGTTTAGTCCCAGAGAGCTCTGGGGGTGCTGGTTAGTTTATGTTGTTTCTCCTATAGAGCTACAGACCCCTTTAGCTCTTTGGATACATTCTTTAGCTCCTTCATTGGGGGCACTGTGTTCCATCCAATGAATGACTGTGAGCATCCACTTCTGTATTTGTCAGGCACTGGCAGAGCCTCCCAGGAGACACCTATATTAGGCTCTTGTCAGCAAAATCTTGGCATCTGCAATAGTGTCTGGGTTTGGTGGTTGTTCATGAGATGGATCCCTACGTGGGGCAGTCTCTGGATGGTGCTTCCTTCAGTCTCTGCTCTGAAGTTTGTCTCTGTAACTCCTTCCATGGGTATTTTGTTCCCCCAGGTAAGAAAAATCGAAGTATCTACACTTTGGTCTTCCTTCTTCTTGAGGTTCATGTGTTTTGCAAATTGTATTTTGGGTATTCTGACTTTCTGGGATAATATCCACTTGTACAAATTGAAAAGGAAGAGGTCAAAATGTCACCATTTGCAGATGATATGTTAGTATATATAATTGACCCCAAAAATTCCACCAGAGAACTCCTAAACCTGATAAACAGTTTCAATGAAGTAGCTGGATATAAAATTAACTCAAACAAGTCAACGGCCTTTCTCTACACAAAGGATAAACAGACTGAGAAAGAAATTAGGGGAACAACACCCTTCTCAATAGTCACAAATAATATAAAATACCTTGGCGTGACTCTAACTAAGGAAGTGAAAGATCTGTATGATAAGAATTTCAAGTCTCTGAAGAAAGAAATTAAAGAAGGTCTCAGAAGATGGAAAGATCTCCCATGCTCATGGATTGGCAGGATCAATATAGTAAAAATGGCTATCTTGCCAAAAGCAATCTACAGATTCAATGCAATCCCCAGCAAAATTCCAACTCAATTCTTCAACGAATTAGTAAGGGCAATATGCAAATTCATCTGCAATAACAAAAAATCCTAGGATAGCAAAAACTCTTCTCAAGGATAAAAGAACCTCTGGTGGAATCACCATTCCTAACCTAAAGCTGTACCTCAAAGCAATTGTGATAAAAACTGCATGGTACTAGTACAATGACATACAAGAAGACCAATGGAATAGAATTGAAGACCCAGAAATAAACCCCCACACCTATGGTCACTAGATCTTTGACAAGGGAGCTAAAACCAACCAGTGGAAAAAACGACAGCATTTTCAACAAATCGTGCTGGCAGAACTGGAGGTTAACATGTAGAAGAATTCGAATTGATCCATTCCTATCTTGTACTACGGTCAAATCTAAGTGGATCAAGGAACTCCACATAAAACCAGAGACACTGAAACTTATAGAGGAGAAAGTGGGGGAAAGCCTTGAAGATTTGGCCACAGGGGGAAATTTTCTGAATAGAACAGGTTTGTGCTGTAAGATCGAGAATTGACAAATGGGACCTCATGAAACTGCAAAGCTTCTGTAAGGCAAAAAACACCATCAATAAGACAAAAAGGCCACCAACAGATTGGGAAAGGATCTTTACCTCTCCTAAATCAGATAGGGGACTAATATCCAATATATATAAAGAACCCAAGAAGGTGGACTCCAGAAAAATCAAATAACCCCATTAAAAAATGGAAAATTAAAAAAATATTTTCTATTAGATATATATTTTAAAGATTTATTTATTTATTATATGTGTGTACACTGTGGCTGTCTTCAGACACTCCAGAAGAGGGCATCAGATTTTTGTTATGGATGGTTGTGAGCCACCATGTGTTTGCTGGAATTTGAACTCAGGACCTTTGGAAGAGCAGTTGGTGCTCTTAACTGCTGAGCCATCTCACCACCCCCTAGATATTTTTTATTTACATTTCAAATGATGTCCCCTTTCTTGTTTCCCCTCTGAAAACCCACTATACCATCACCCCTCCCCCTGCTCACAAACCCACCCACTCCCACTTCCCTGTCCTGGCATACCCCTACCATGAGGCATCAAGCCTTATCAGGACCAAGGGCCTCTCTTCCCATTTCAGTCCAAGAAGACCATCCTCTGCTACATATGCAGCTGAAGCCATGGGTCCATCCATTTGTACTCTTTGATTGGTGGTTTAGTCCCTGTGAGCTCTGGGGGTACTGGTTGGTTCATATTGTTGTTTCACTTATGGGGCGGCAAGCTCCTTCAGCTCCATCAGTCCTTTCTCTAGCTTCTCCATTGGGGAAGTGCTCAGTCCAATGTTTGGCAGACAGCATCCACCTCTGTATTTGTTAGGCACTGGCAGAACCTCTCAGGAGACAGCTATATCAGGCTCCTGTCCACAAGCATTTGTTGGCATCCACAATAGTGTCTGGGTTTGGTGACTATAGGGGATGGATACCCAGGTGGGGCAGTCTCTGGGTGGTCTTTCCTTCAATCTCTGCTCCACACTTTGTCTCTGTATCTCCTCTCATGGGTATTTTGATCCCCCTTCTAAGAAGGATTGAAATATCCATACTTTGGACTTCCTTCTTCTTGAGCTTCATTTGGTCTGTGAATTGTGTCTTTGGTATTCTGAGCTTTGGAGCTAATCCACTTATCAGTGAGTTTATACCATGTGTGTTCTTTTGTGATTGGGTTACCTCACTCAGGATGATATTTTCTAGTTCCATCCATTTATCTAAGAATTTCATGATTTCATTGTTTTTAATAGCTGAGTAGTATTCCATTGTGTAAATGTACCACATTTTTTATATCCATTCCTCTGTTGAGGGACATCTGGGTTCTTTCCAACTTCTGGCTATTATAGATAAGGCTACCATGAACATAGCGGATCATGTGTTCTTATTACAAGTTGGAACATCTTCTGGGTATATGCTCAGGAGAGGTATTGCTGGGTCCTCCGGTAGTACTATGTCCAATTTTCTGAGGAACTGCCAGACTGATTTTCAGAGTGGTTGCACCAGCTTGCAATACCACCAACACTGGAGGAGTGTACCTCTTTCTTCACATCCTAGCTAGTGAGTTTTTGATCTTAGCCATTCTGGCTGGTGTGAGGTGGAATCTCAGGGTTGTTTTGATTTGCATTTCCCTGAAGACTAAGGATGTTGAACATTTCTTTAGGTACTTCTTAGCCATTTGGTATTCCTCGGTTGAGAATTCTTTGTTTAGCTCTGTACCCCATTTTTAATAGGGTTATTTGGTTCTCCAGAGTCTTAACTTCTTGAGTTCTTTGTGTATATTGGATATTAGCCCTCTATCCGATGTAGGATTGGTAAATATCTTTTACCAATCAGTTGGTTGCCATTTTGTCCTATTGACAGTGTCCTTTGCCTTACAGAAGCTTTGTAATTTTGAGGTCCCATGTGCCAATTCTTGATCTTAGAGCATAAGCTAATGGTGTTCTGTTCAGGAAAATTTCCCCTGTGCCCATGTGCTCCAGGCTCTTTCCCACCTTCTTTTCTATTAGTTTCAGTGTATCTGGTTTTATGTGGAGGTCTTTGATCCATGTGGACTTTAGCTTTATACAAGGACACAAGAATGGATCAATTCGCATTCTTCTGCATGCTAACCTCCAGTTGAACCATCACCATTTGTTGAAAATGTTGTCTTTTTCCACTGGATGGTTTTAGCTCCTTTTTCAAGGATCAAATGACCATAGGTGTATGAGTTCATTTCTGGGTCTTCAATTCTATTCCATTCATCTACCTGTCTGTCACTGTAACAATGCTATGCAGTTTTGTTTTTTTTTTAATCACTATTGTTCTGTAGTACAGCTTGAGGTCTGGGATGGTGCTTTCCCCAGAAGTTCTTTTATTGTTGAGAATAATTTTCACCATTCTGGGCCTTTTGTTATTCCAGAGGAATTTGAGAATTGCTTGCTTGCTTGATCACTTTCTTTCTTTCTCTCTCTCTCTCTTTCTTTCTTTCTTTCTTTCTTTCTTTCTTTCTTTCTTTCTTTCTTTCTTTTTTTCTTTCTTCCTTTCCTTCTTTTTTCCTTCCTTCCTTCCTTCCTTCCTTCCTTCCTTCCTTCCTTCCTTCCTTCCTTCCTTCCTTCCTTCCTTTCTATTAGATATTTTCTTCATTTACATTTCAAATGCTTTCCTGAAAGTCCTCTATACCCTTCCCCGACCCTGCTCCCCAACCCAACTGGCCCTGGCATTCCCCTGTACCGGGGCATATAGTCTTTACAAGAACAAGGACCTCTCCTCCCAATGATGGCCAACTAGGCCACCTTCTGCTATATATGCAGCTATTGACAAAGCTCTGGCGGTACGGGTTAGTTCCTATTGTTGTTCCTCTTATAGGGTTGCAGACCCCTTTAGCTCCTTGGGTACTTTCACTAGCTCCATTGGGGATCCTGTGTTCCATCCAATAGCTGACTGTGAGCATCCACTTCTGTATTTGGCAGGCACTGGTATAGCCTCATAAGAGACAGCTATATCAGGATTCTGTCAGCAAAATCTTTCTGGCATATTCAATAGTGTCTGGGTTTGATGACTATTTATGGGATGGATCCCTGGGTGGAACAGTCTCTGGATGGTCTTTCCTTCTGTCTCAGCTCCAAACTTTGTCTCTGTATCTTCCTCCATGGGTATTTTGTTCCCCATTCAAAGGAGGAACAAAGTATCCATACTTTGGTCTTCCTTCTTCTTGAGTATCTTGCTGTCTTTTTTTCCACTGGATGGTTTTAGGTCCTTTATCAAAGATCAAGTGACCATAGGTGTGTGTGAGAGTTCATTTCTGGGTCTTCAATTCTATTCCATTGATCTATTTGTCTGTCACTGGACCAGTATCATGATTGTTTGTTTGTTTGTTTGTTTGTTTTTATCACAATCGCTCTCTAGTACTGCTTGAAGTCAGCCATGGAGATTCCTCCAGAGGTGCTTTTATTGTTGAGAATAGTTTTTGCTATCCTAGGTTTTTTGTTATTCCAGATGAATTTGCAAATTGTCCTTTCTAACTCTGTGAATAATTGAGTTGGAATTTTGATGGGGATTGCATTGAATTTGTAGATTGCTTTTGGCAAGATAGCCATTTTGACTATATTAATCCTGCCAATCCATGAGCATGGGAGATCTTTTCATCTTCTGAAATCTTCTTCGATTTCTTCCTTCAGAGACTTGAAGTCTCTTATCATACACATCTTTCACTTCCTTAGATAGAGTCATACCAAGGTATTTTATATTGTTTGTGACTAGTGTGAAGGGTGTTGTTTCCCTAATTTCTTTCTCAGCCTGTTTATCCTTGGTGTAGAGAAAGGCCCCTGATTTGTTTGAGTTAGTGTTATATCCAGCTACTGCACTGAAGCTGTTTATCAGGTTTAGGAGTTCTCTGGTGGAATTTTTAGGGATATATATATATATATATATATATATATATATATAATCATGTCATCTGCAAATAGTGATATTTTGACTTCTTCCTTTCCAATTTGTATCCCTTTGATCTTCTTTTTTTGTCTAATTGCTCTGGCTAGGAGTTCGAGTACTATATTGAATAGGTAGGGAGAAAGTGAGCAGCCTTGTCTAGTCCCTGATTTTAGTGGGATTGCTTCAACTTTCTCTCCATTTAGTTTGATGTTAGATACTGGTTTGCTTTATATTGTTTTTATTATGTTTAGTTATGGGCCTTGAATTTCTGATATTTCATGAATGGGTGTTGGATTTTGTCAAATGCTTTCTCAGCATCTAAGGAGATGATCATGTGGCTTTTGTCTTTGAGTTTGTTTATATAGTCTATTACGTTGATGGATTTCCATATATTAAACCATCCCTGCATCCATGGGATGAAGGCCACTTGATCATGATCGATGATTGTTTTGATGTGTTCTTGGATTCCGTTAGTGAGAATTTTATTGAGTATTTTTGCATCAATATTCATAAGGGAAACTAAAAAGCTATTAAAAACAATAAATTTATGAAATTCTTAGGCAAATGGATGGATCTAGAGGCTATTCATCTGGTCCTGGCTTTTTTTGGTTGGGAGACGATTAATGACAGATTCTATTTCTGTAGGGGAAATGGGAGTGTTTAGATCGTTAATCTGATCCTGATTTAACTTTGGTATGGTATCTGTCTAGGAAATTGTCCATTTCATCCAGGTTTTCCAGTTTTATTGAGTATAGTCTTTTGTAGTAGGATCTCATGTTTTGGATTTCCTCAGGTTCTGTTGTTATGTCTCCCTTTTCTTTTCTGATTTTGTTAATTAGGTTACTGTCCCTGTGCCCTCTTGAGTGTGGCTAAGGGTTTATCTATCTTGTTGATTTGCTCAAAGAACCAGCTTCTGGTTTGTTTGATCCTTTGTATAGTTCTTTTTGTTTCCACTTGGTTGATTTCAGCCCTGAGTTTGATTATTTCCTGCTGTCTACTCCTCTTGGGAGAATTTGCTTCCTTTTGTTCTAGAGCTTTTAGGTGTGCTGTCAAGCTGCTAGTGTATGCTCCCTCCAGTTTCCTTTCGGTGGCACTCAGAGCTATGAGTTTTCCACTTAGGAATGCTTTCATTGTGTCCCATAAGTTTGGGTATGTTGTGGCTTCATTTTCATTAAACTCTAAACTCTAAAAAGTCTTTACTCTCTCTCTTTTTTTAATTTCTTCCTTGACCAAGTTATCATTGAGTAGAGTGTTGTTCAGCTTCCACGTGAATGTTGGCTTTCTATTATTTATGTTTTTATTGAAGATCAGACTTTGTCCGTGGTGATCTGATAGGATGCATGGGATAATTTCAATATTTTTGTATCTGTTGAAGCCTGTTTTGTGATCCATTATGTGATCTATTTTGGAGAAGGTACTATGAAGTGCTGAGAAGAAGGTATATCCTTTTGTTTTAGGATAAAATGTTCTGTATATATCTGTTAAATCCATTTGTTTCATAACTTCTATTAGTTTTAATGTGTCTCTGTTTAATTTCTGTTTCCGGGACCTGTCCATTGATGAGAGTGGGGTGTTGAAGTCTCCCACTATTGTTTTGTGAGGTGCAATGTGTGGTCTTAGCTTTACTATAGTTTCCTTAATGAATGTGGATGCCCTTGCATTTGGAGCATAGATATTCAGAATTGAGAGTTCATCTTGGAAGATTTTACCTTTGATGTGTATGAATTGCCCCTCACCTTTTTTGATAACTTGGGTTGCAAGTCGATTTTATTCTACATTAGAATGGCTACTCCAGCTCTGTTCTTCGGCTTGTTTGCTTGGACAGTTGTTTTCCAGCCTTTTACCCTGAGGAAGTGTCTGTCTTTTCCCTGAGGTGGGTATCCTGTATGCAGCAAATTGTTGGGTCCTGTTTATTAGACAGTCTGTTAGTCTAAGTCTTTTTATTAGAGTAATTGTGTCCCCTGATATTTAGAGGTATTAAGGAAAAGTAATTGTTGCTTCCAGTTATTTTTGTTGTTAGAGTTGGGATTCTGTTCTTGCAGCTATCTTCTTTTATATTTGTTGAAGGATTACTTTCTTGCTTTTTCTAGGTCATAATTTTTCTCCTTGTGTTGGAGTTTTTCCTTTATTATCCTTTGAAGGGCTGGATTTGTGGAAAAATATTGTGTGTATTTGGTTTTATCATGGAATACTTTGGTTTCTCCATTTATGGCAATTGAGAGTTTTGTTGGGTATATTAGCCTGGGCTGGCATTTGTGTTCTCTTAGGGTTAGTATGACATCTGCCCAGGATCTTCTAGCTTTCACAGTCTCTGGTGAGAAGTCTGGTGTAATTCTAATAGGTCTGCCTTTATATGTTACTTGACCCTTTTCCCCTATTGCTTTTATTATTCTATCTTTATATAGTGCATTTGGTGTTTTGATTATTATTTTTGGGGAGGAATTTCTTTTCTGGTCCAGTCTATTTGGAGTTCTGTAGGCTTCTTGTATGTTCATGGACATCTCTTTCTTTATGTTAGGGAAGTTTTCTTCTATAATTTTGTTGAAGATATTTACTGGTCCTTTAAGTTGAAAATCTTCAGTCTCATTGATACCTATTATCCTTAGTTTTGTCCTTTTCATTGTGTCCTGGATTTCCCGGATGCCTTGAGTTAGGATATTTTTGCATTTTGCATTTTCTTTGATTGTTGTGTCCATGTTTTCTATGGAATCTTCTGCACCTGAGATTTTTTTCTCTTCCATCTTTTTTATTCTGTTACTGATGCTCACATCTATGGTTCCTGATTTCTTTCCTAAGGTTTCTATCTCCAGAGTTGTCTCCCTTTGTGTTTTCTTTATTGTTTCTACTTCCATTTTTAGATCTTGGATGGTTTTGTTCAATTCCATCATGTGTTTGGTTGTGCTTTCCTGTAATTCTTTAAGGGATTTTTGTGCTTCCTCTTGAAGGGCTTCTCTACCTGTTTAGCAGTGTTCTCCTGTATTTCTTTAAGTGAGTTATTAATGCCCTTCTTAAAATCCTCTACCAGCATCATGAGTTATGATTTTACATCTGAATCTTGCTTTTCAGGTGTGTTGGGGTGTCCAGTACTCACTGTGGTGGGCATACTAGGTTCTGATGATCCGGAATGGTCTTGGTTTCTGTTAGTAAGATTCTTATCTTTGCCTTATGCCATCTGATAGTCTCTGGTGTTAGATGTTCCAGCTGTCTCTGGCTGGGGCTTGTTCCTCCTGCTAGTCTGTTAGCCTCTGTCAGCACTCCTGGGAGTCCAACTCTTTCCAAAGTCCCAGTGGTCAGAGCACTCTCTGCAGGCAAGCTCTCCTCTCCCAGGGAAGGTGCCCAGAGGTCTGGAGCTCAGATCCACCTCTTGGCTGAAGATGAAGGCCCCAAGGGACCCTGTCCAAGAAGCTCTGTTGCTTCTGTGGCCCACGCACTCTCCTGGGCAGACTGGTCTCTGAGAGATTCAGGATACAAGATGACGCTCTTACCTGATTCCCAGTGTCAGAGGCCTCTCTGGAGGCCAAGTCTCCTCAGTGATCCAAAGATCCTGGGTGTGCTAGGGGGGCTGCTGAATGGAGAGTCCTCTGGGGACCGTGGGACCGTCTGCCGAGTTCAGGCCCAAGGTGGGAAAGAGCCCCAGCCGCAGGTCGGCAGGTTACCTGTGTCCCTGTTCTCCACTGAGTTCACACCCAAGGTGAGAATTGCTCTTTCAAGCTCTATGAAGAATTGAGTTGGAATTTTGATGGGGATTGCATTGAATCTGTAGATTGCTTTCGGCAGGATAGCCATTTTTGACTATATTGGTCCTGCCATTCCATGAGCATGGGAGATCTTTTCATCTTCTGAAATCTTCTTCGATTTCTTTCTTCAGAGACTTGAAATACTTGTCATACAGATCTTTCACTTCCCTAGTTAGAGTCACACCAAGGTATTTTATATGTTTTGTGACTATTGTGAAGGGTGTTGTTTCCCTAATTTCTTTCTCAAACCTGGTTATCCTTTGTGTAGAGAAAGGCCACTGATTTGTTTGAGTTAATTTTATATCCAGCTACTTCACCGAAGCTGTTTATCAGGTTTAGGAGTCCTCTGGTGGAATTTTTAGGGTCACTTATATATACTATCATGTCATCTGCAAATAGTGATATTTTTACTTCTTCCTTTCCAATTTGTGACCCCTTGATCTCCTTTTGTTGTCTAATTGCTCTGGCTAGGACTTCAAGTACTATATTAAATAGGTAGGGAGAAAGTGGGCAGCCTTGTTTAGTCCCTGATTTTAGTGGGATTGCTTCCAGCTTCTCTCCATTTACTTTGATGTTGGCTACTGGTTTGCTGTAGATTGCTTTTATCATGTTTAGGTATGGGCCTTGAATTCCTGATCTTTCCATGACTTTTATCATGAAGGGGTGTTGGATTTTGTCAAATGCTTTCTCAGCATCTAACAAGATGATCATATGGGTTTTGTCTTTGAGTTTGTTTATATAGTGGATTACGTTGATGGGTTTCCGTATATTAAACCATCCCTGCATCCCTGGGATGAAACCTACTTGGTCATGACAGATGATCGCTCTGATGTGTTCTTGGATTCGGTTTGCAAGGATTTTATTGAGTATTTTTGCATTGATATTTATAAGGGAAATTGGTCTAAAGTTCTCTTCCTTTGTTGGATCTTTGTGTGGTTTAGGTATCAGAGTAATTGTGGCTTCATAGAATGAATTGGGTAGGGTACCTTCTGTTTCTATTTTGTGCAATAGTTTGAGAAGAGTTGGGATTAGGTCTTCTTTGAAGGTCTGATAGAACTCTGCACTAAACCCATCTGGTCCTGGGCTTTTTTTTTTTTTTTTTTTTTTTTTTTTTTTTTTCGGTTGGAGACTATTAATGACTGCTTCTATTTCTTTAGGGGAAATGGGAGTGTTTAGATCGTTAATCTGATCCTGATTTAACTTTGGTATGGTATCTGTCTAGGAAGTTGTCCATCTCATCCAGGTTTTCCAGTTTGTTGAGTATAGCCTTTTGTAGTAGGATCTGATGATGTTTTGGATTTCCTCAGGTTCTGTTGTTATGTCTCCTTATTCATTTCTGATTTTGTTAATTAGGATACTGTCCCTGTACCCTCTAGTTATTCTGGCTAAGGGTTTATCTATCTTGTTGATTTGCTCAAAGAACCAGCTCCTGGTTTGGTTGATTCTTTGAATAGTTCTTTTTGTTTCCACTTGGTTGATTTCAGCCCTGAGTTTGATTATTTCCTGCTGTCTACTCCTCTTGGGAGAATTTGCTTCCTTGTGTTCTAGAGCTTTTAGGTGTGCTGTCAAGCTGCTAGTGTATGCTCCCTCCAGTTTCCTTTTGGTGGCACTCAGAGCTATGAGTTTTCCACTTAGGAATGCTTTCATTGTGTCCCATAACTTTGGGTATGTTGTGGCTTCATTTTCATTAAACTCTAAACTCTAAAAAGTCTTTACTCTCTCTCTTTTTTTATTTCTTCCTTGACCAAGTTATCATTGAGTAGAGTGTTGTTCAGCTTCCACGTGAATGTTGGCTTTCTATTATTTATGATTTTATTGAAGATCAGACTTAGTCCGTGGTGATCTGATAGGATGCATGGGATAATTTCAATATTTTTGTATCTGTTGAGACCTGTTTTATGACCAATTGTATGGTCAATTTTGGAGAAGGTGCCATGAGGTGCTGAGAAGAAGGTATATCCTTTTGTTTTAGGATAAAATGTTCTGTATTTATCTGTTAAATCCATTTCTTTCATAGCTTCTGTTAGCTTCAATGTGTCTCTGTTTAGTTTCTGTTTCCAGGATCTGTCCATTGATGAGAGTGGGGTGTTGAAGTCTCCCACTATTATTGTGTGAGGTACAATGTGTGCTTTGAGCTTTACTATAATTTCCATAATGAATGGAGTTGCCCTTGCATTAGAAACATAGATATTCAGAACTGAGAGTTAATCTTGGAAGATTTTACTTTTGATGCGTATGAAGTGCCCCTCCTTGTCTTTTTTGATAACTTTGGGTTTGAAGTCAATTTTATTTGAATGGCTACTCCAGCTTGTTTCTTCATACCATTTGCTTAGAAAATTGTTTTTCACCCTTTTACTTTGAGGTAGTGTCTGTCTTTTTCCCTGAGGTGGATTTCCTTGCATTGAACCTTTATATACAGAATCACTGTCTGAACGTGAATTATTACTATCATGGGAATAACACATAGGGACTGGACAAAATGTTCCAAGGTGTACATGTCTCTTTAACACAAAAAGCGTTTTGTTCTTTAATTGTATTGTATATATTTAAATCATACACTCACACTATGGTGTGCTGATTGGTGTGGTAAATTACGTGGTGAAATGCTTTGATGCTGGCATTTGCTCATTTGTTCTAGGGTTAAAAGCTCTGGTAACTCACCATAATTCATTAGTGATCATTCTTGTTTGACCTCAGACTTCCTGTCCTACCTGCTTATCTGCACCTCTCCCATTCTGTGTTTGTCTTTACACATGTGTCTCATACTTAAGCAGGTCCAACATTTTCCTTATGTGCTTATTTTCCTTAACAAAATGTCTTCCAGGTTCACACTTTTGTGATAAATTGCAGAGCTCTCCCCTGGATTTTCTAATACAGGCTCTTGCAGTGAGATCTAGGCTGGCCTAGAGTTAGTGCTGTCTGCCTCAGCTTCCTGAGTTTTGGGCTTAGAAGGATATTTCCCCTCCATTTCTGTCTCAGTATTGACCTTCTTTGATAGATGCTGTAGACTGTATTCTAAAGATTCAAATCCAGCTTGTTTGGGCTTTGAGTTGTTGAAAAGCTTTCCTGTGGCTACAGTTCCTCTGTTGTTTTTCCAAACTCAGTGTCTTCAAATGCTTATCATTGCTGATATTTTGAAGAGTCTCAGAAGGGGCCAGACTTCTGTCTCCTAGGCTCTGCCCCTGATGAATAGTCTCTTTTAAAATTTAATTTTGTTATTTATTCATTTCACATCCTACTCACTAATCCCCTCCCAGTCACCCTCTTCACACAATCCTTTCCCCAACTCCCCTCCCCTTCTCCTTGGAGTGGGTGAGGCTCCCCTGGGTATTTCCCCCCACCCTGGCACTTCAAGTCTCTGCAAGGCTAGACACTTCCTCTCCTATTGAGGCCAGACAAGGCAGCCCAGATAAAATAACATATCCCATGTACAGCCAACAGCTTTTGGGATAGCCCCCATTCCAGCTGTTTGGGACCTACATGAAGACCAACCAATAACCAGCCCATCTTTAGACCTATCCCAAGGGCAAGTACCAATCCCTAACACTTTAATGATACTCTATTATGTTGGCAGACAGGAGCATGGTGTCCTCTGAGAGGCTCCACCCAGCATCTGACTCATACAGACAGATACAGGCACCCACAGCCAAACAGTTGATGGAGTTTAGGGACCATGTTGTTGTTGTTTTACATTCCTAATGTTGTCCCCCTTTCTGGACTCCCCTGCAAGAGTTCTTCAGCCCATCCCCTTCCTTTGCCTCTGAGAGGTGCTCCCCCCCACTCTCTACCTCCCTCCCTCCCCTACCCATCCCCACCTCATCCCCCCTTTGCACTCCCCCCCTCCCTGGAGCACCAAATCTCTGCAGAATTAAGCACATCCTCTCTCACTGAGGACAGACAAGGCAGTCCCCTAGTACATTTACATACATACATGAAACGAAAATACTCACATACATAAAATTGTACCAGAGGCCAGGGACCAGCCCATGTACGCTCTTTGGTTGGTGAGTTAGTCCCTGGGAGCACTGATGGGTATAGTTAGTTGATACTATTGTTCTTCCTATGGGGTTGCCACCCCCTTCAGCTCCTTTAGTCCTTCCCCTAACTCTTCCATCCGGGTCTCTGAGCTCAAGCCAATGTTTGCCTGTAAGTATCTGCATCTGTCTCAGTCAGGTGCTAGTTGAGCCCCTCAGAGGATAGCCATGCCAGGCTCCTGTCTGCAAGCACAATATGGCATCAGCAAAAGATTTGGGGTTTGGTGTCAGGCCCTTTTCTATAGGTAACACATTCTGTCGTTATGTTGAACCCCTGGGTTGATATCTCCAAAGGCCTCAAATATTATCATTGCTTCAACATAAATTTGGAAGGACCCATGTTCCAACACCATGCCCCACAAACTAGAGCCGGTTACCATTAGATGTGTTCTGCCTGAGAGAAGTCGTATTAGGTCCACTGATGGACATCAGGCAGAATCTCAAAGACAAAGTAGAAAGTCCTTCCATAAGGTCTGAGGACATGCCAGTAAATAAAGTTGTCATTGTGAGATGAAAGAGCTCAAGGAGCACAATAAAATATTTCCATGCCAAGACTGATATGGAAGTTTTAATGAATGATAGGCACTTCAGGCAGACACACAGCAGGTGAATCCTGAAAGAGACTATTTTGCCTAAGAGTGAATGGGGTCAATTTTATAGTCATTAGGAAATGTCTGCCCTTGTCTCCTGGGAAGTTTCTTTGGCCTCTTATTTGAGTAGTTAGGAGGACAGACAACTATGGTTTCTGACATGGTTGGCTTCCTTTTCTGAAACTGACCATTGGGTAAGGTACCCAGAGCTATTTGGATCGGTCCTAAATGCTTGTAAACTGCATCACAAACACTGTCAGGCTTCAAGCGGCAAGGAGCTGACACAAGAGTATAAGATTTTGCCCTTTATTTAGGGCTCTTTTATTTGGGGCTTTCTCTCTACAAAGAGTACAATTTTGATCTTCTCTGTGACCTAAGCCAATTTGGTATCAAGACTTAGAAGTTATTACCACTGGAAACACAGTGAGCACTCATGATTGTGACATCAGCACCTGAGGTGCATGGGTCTGTAACAAGGCTTACAACTCCTGGAAGCCACAGTGCTACAGATTTGCGTGAGTGCCATCACCTTTACAGATTCAATGGAAGCCCTGTGGGAACCAAGAAGATCCAGCAATATAGCACAAGTCAAACAAATAGTCTGAATGTTTCAGAAGGGTCAAATCGGCATTATTATGAAAAGCTTCAATGCATGCTGTAAAAAAAATGTGGATGCATCACCATACTTAATAATAGTTATCAATTCTATAATCAAAACATCAATACCTTTAAAGGGAGAGGCAGATTGCTCCTCAACAATGGCTGGGCATCAAGGAAACTGCATACAAGTGACCTTATACTCAGGGTGCAGGGTATGCCTCCCTGTGCCAATAAACTGTCACTTTGATTAATGGCGGCCTTCTCACTATAGCCTAAGACACCCTTGAGATAGTCTGGCTCTTGAATGTCCCCCAAAGGGACTATTGCATGGCTATAGACACTTCTTGTGATGTGTCTCTTAGGATGGACTTATGCACATTAAATACTTTTTTATTGCTGTGATAAAATATCTGATAGACACAATGGGGGGGGGGGTTCTACTTTTGCTCAGATATAGAATCTTCCACAACCAGGAAGGCATGGCTGCTGGAGAAGCTGGTATGTGGTGAAGCTCCTTATATGACAGTGGCCTAGAAGACAGAGAGCCCTTCTTAGGCTAGGTATGAACTCAGAATCCACCCCTGCCCCACAGTGACCCACTACCTTCAGCAAGGCTCCCAACTCCTATAGGCCCCACAACCTCCCAACAGAGTGCTACCAACTGTAGACCAAATGTTCAAACACAGCTTGTGGGGGATGCCTTACCTTCAAAGCAAACCATGGCATCAGGTCATTAGCATCAGGTCCTCTTGGGTAAGATGTTGGGACCTCATCTCTCCTTGCTTGTTTCTCTGATGTGGAAGATTCTATCTCCTGAACTGGGAGCTAAAATGATCAATAAGAGGTTCCCACATTCTGTACCCATCAGCTAGCATGCTTCATATCACCTCTATTATACAAAGATATCATATAACATTTCTAAAGTGGAACGTTCATTTCTCTGGTAGCTGAATGTAGAGGCAGCAGCATTTACGGACATGAAGATGTGTGTCTGCCTCTCGTGTCTTTAGTTTCCCTGCAGCTCTCTCTGCTTCCCACCTTTTATCAGGCAGCAATGCAAATCCACCCAGTTTCCTCTCTCCAATCACTTGCAATTACTACTTTCTCCATGGCTGTGAGACGCCTGATCTCCAGCAAGAAAGACGCCACAACAGGATCTTTCTGCACACGTTTATTGGGAGAGCTTGATTGCGAAGGCGAAAGACCCTAAGCCCAAAACTGGTGCTGCTTATATAGGCCTAGGAGAGGTGTGTCTACACCTGATTGGTTATGCTTTCAGTACCTCATTTACATGCCTCAGGCCAGGCCATGACTCAGCACAAACTCTTATGCACATGCGCACATTGGTTGTTTACCCATATTCATGGGCGTCAGCTTGTTGAAACCAGCGCCATCTTGTATTGGCGCTTATTGGCTTCCCACACATGGCTAATGGAAGTACAAACTTATACAGCTACTTTGATAATCAATTTTGGTTTCTCAAAAAATTGTGAGTAGTCCTGCCCCAAGGCCCAGCTATACCACCCCTGCGTATATACCCCAAAGATGCCCCATTATACCACAAGGACACATGCTCAACTATGTTCATAGCAACTTTATTTGTAATAGCTGGAAACTGGAAACAAACTAAATGTCCTTCAACTGAAGAATGGATCAAGGTAATGTGGTAAATCTATACAGTGGAATATTATTTAGCTATTTAAAAACAAGGACATTGCCAGGCGTGGTGGCACACACCTTTAATCCCAGCACTTGGGAGGCAGAGGCAGGCGAATTTCTGAGTTTGAGGCCAGCTTGGTCTACAGAGTGAGTTCCAGGACAGCCAGGGCTATACAGAGAAACCCTATCTCGAACCCTCCCCAAAAAATCCCCCCCCCCAAAAGGGGACATCATGAAATTTGCAGACAAATGGATGGAAATAAAAAATGTCATCTTGAATGAGGTAACCTAGACCCAGAAATACACGTATGGTATGTACTCACTTATAAGTGGACACTACTCATAAAATACAGGACAATCATGTCAAAATCCATAGCCCCAAAGAAACTAAGTAATAAGGAGGATGCATGGGAGTTATGTGAACCTCACAGAGGGTTCTTTGCTGAGCACAGCTGGGCCTTTTTGGCTTCAGGTCATCCGCATCTGCCCTATAACACTGCTGGAGGCAGACCCATCACTGTGGACAGATCCATTTTCTGCTCAGCTTCTGCAATCTAAGGCTGAGTGGTCTGTGTGTTGCTTCTCTGAAATACACTATCTCTCTATCCTCCTGCGGGGTGGGCTCTCTGGCTGCGTGTGAAGAGTAACAGCTGGAAGCATTATACAAAAGTCGCCATCAGGCTCCCAAAAAAGATGGGGCCTAGAATGGAGCCCTTTCTCTCTAGGTCTCTGCAGCTTCTGACTGCTTGCCTCTTCCTCATCTAGCACAAGTCTGGTCACCAACATCTCTAGACTTCCTTCACATCTAGAGCTCTGCACTCAATCAAAGCTTCCAGATTGAAGAGGTGTGTGTGTGTGTGTGTGTGTGTGTGTGTGTGTGTGTGTGTGTGTATGTGTTAGGCCACAGTGCTAATAGGGAGCCTGGGAGTCTCCTGCCAGAGCTGCTCATGAAGTGATATTGAAATGGGGATGGGGAGAGTGGTGGAGCTCAGGTTTGAGAACTGGGTGAAAGCTAGCAAATTTATTGAAATAAATTCTAAAATGTGGCTCCAACTTGTTAACTTGTAAATTCCTTGGCCTCCTGTAGCCCCCAGGGTAACATTGCTGGCTAGGAAACAGGCATCAAATGCAAAAATCTCTTCTCCACTGCTATCTCTGGCTATACCAGACACAGAAGACACTGTGACAAAAAGCTGGAGTATGTGTGGCTAACCTCAGGATGGACTGTCCTACTGTTAGGAGAGTCTCAGAGCAGGCACACCTCATTGCAGGTGGCACTTCAGGATGACTGTGCCCCATGGCTGCCAATACCTTAGGATGGATAGGTCACCCTGGTGACCATTATTAATTCCAAGTACGGCATCTCGGGGTAGGCATGCCCCACTGAATATAACACTCTGAAATAGACCCCAAAACTGCGAAAATAAAGTCTGCCTCCTTACACTGTTTCTCTCTGGCACTTGTTGCAACAACTGATGCTATAACTCTCTCTCCTCCATCTCCCATTTCCCCTTCTCCTCTCCCCTTGAATCCCATAGTTGGTGTGGAGCTCATTGCCATTTTGGGAAGAACATTACCCCCACTGGTGGCTTCCTCTTCCCAAGGTGGCTGAGGGAATTACATAAAATGACATTGGGATTTGTCACTCCAATAATGTCAATGTTTGTTATGTCTTCTGAGTTAGGAGGAATGGCTGGAAATTTTGCCCTTCAGACTCTATACTAGGTCCTCTCTATTTTGTAATCCTGATTGTGACTTTTGTATAGTGCTCCTAGCTGGTGCTCTTCACAGGCAGCCACAGAGCCCACCATACGCAAGTGTGTGTGTGTGTGTGTGTGTGTGTGTGTGTGTGTGTGTGTGTGCGTGCGCGTGTGTGTGTAGGTTCCTCTGTAGATCCCTGACTATCCTGGGACTCACTCTGCAGATCAGAGTGGCTTCAGACTCAGAGATCCACTTGTCTGCTTTCCAAATGTTGAAATTAGAGATACACACCACTGCCTACCAGCACTCCCCACATCATTCTTTAGGATATATCCTTCTACCTTTAACAGATGACCTGACACTATTTCAGTGGAAACATTTGCAGTCACCTGCCCTCAGCTGACAGAATCTGCTCAGTGACTCCCTTGCCTGTACTTTCACAGAAGAGGGATATGCAAACTTTTAAAACAAACCCTCCCGGTCTGTCTGTGATGCCCAGAACCTCCTTCCAGGAAGGTAGCAAATAGCCAGTAAGTGCAAAGTGACCTGGAATAAGAGTACTGAAATAGGGGTGGTGTGGGTTTGGAAATTTGAAAAGCATAATGTGCACTTAAGCTGTGCTATTCAAGGAGTAGAGTGCCATGGACTCCATAGGTGATGATGATGATGATGGTGGTGGTGGTGATATGTGTGTGTGTTATCCTGGGGTAATGTTGTTGTTCTGGTGGTGGTGGTGGTAAAGTGTGTGTGAGTCTGAAAGCCATGAGTATTGTTGTGTGGAGTGCCATGGGTATTTGGGAGAACATGTGGAATGGTCTAACTGGAAGCTATAGGTTCTGGGTACACCTCATGCCTGAATGGCAAGAAAGTCAGCTTTAAATTGGAACCAGAACTTGACCACAGGTGGAGCTGTGGGTGATGCTGTGTATATGTAGAGAGACAGTGAAGATAGAGGCTTGGTCAGTCTTTCTCCAAACTTCCAGGCTAGGACATTTGTTTAAAACTGGGATTGAAGCTATAGTCTCTCCCATGACAGGCAAGGCCTCTGGCACTGGGCTGCATCCTCTGCCTTTTAGCATGGATTCACTTTCTCACTGGGTTTAGTTTTGTTTAAATATGCTCTGCAGGGTTACTTTCTGTCTCAGTCACCTGAGAAGCTGGGATGGCGGGGCCCAGGTTGTACTTTTCATTAGGCGTGATCCTACTGAATCTCTGGTTTCTGTCTTTACCTGTAAAATGGGAATACTAATCTCTACCCAGCAGAGGTTTATTTTATGATGAAATAGAGAACAATGTGACTACAGCACCTTCCCCAGGCTAGGGGAGCCCTAATGTCCTGCACCCACAATTATTCCTATAGTCGTCTTGATGGCTGTCAGGCTGGGAAGAAGGGCTGACTATGAATCGGACCAGCATCAAAAGCAGATAGGGTTCTCCTTACTGCTTCTCTGCAATGTGTTAGGTTCCAAATGGCCTCTGTGGGCCTTTTCAGTTGATTACAGTGGGACTGATCTGCAGCTATACCACACCAACCCAGAGCTGTTCCGTTTGCAGCCATGCCTGAGGCTGGCTCAGAAGTTGGGGATGCCCCTGGCAGAGCTACTTCCTGCTTTCTATTCTCATAGAATGACTCTGTGAAACAAAAAGACTGAAAGGGGCTCTTCCATAGACCACTCCCTGTGAGATCCTCATTGTCTGATCCATGTGTTATTTCATCCTTTCACTCATTCATTCATTCATTCATTCATTCACTCATTCATTAGTAGTGGTTTCATGCACAGTGAATGTGGCTCTGAGTCAGGTATAGGAAGAAGAGGAGAAAAACAAAGCATGTAATCAGCTGACGGGAACCTCACTGAACACTCAATAAGTTCTGGTGGAATAATTGCTGGTCACCAACTTAGCAGATTGTAGGATGGTAACAGTTTAACCTTGAAAATGAGGGATAAATAGATGGACTTAGGAGGCTCCCAGCTTTACATGTGGGGACTTCATTTGTTGGGGTAGCATTGTTGGAGAGACAGAGCTCTAAACTTTCTCTGTAGGTGACACATGTCCACCCTACCTCTGCTCTGAGTTTCCTTGTCCTGGGCCAGCCTGCCAGTGGCAATGCAATGGTGATTTGCTAGATGCAGTGGAAAGTGAAAGGCTGAGACTTGTACTAGTATAAGATAGGAAACCATGGGGATGTGAGCATCGGATAGAACTGTTAGGGTTAAAGGACATAAGCAACAAGAAGATAGGATACTTTGTGTAGGACCCCAAATTTAGGGACCCCCACTCTAGTCCAAGGACAGGAAGCACCCACGAACACAAGAATCCTCTCTTGTTGCAAGACACACGAGGCTTTATTGGCAGAGCTCTGGGTCGACACTTACCTCACACCGGAGGCAGGGGAGTCGATGCTGAGGCTCGGAAGCTAGGGGTTTTTAAAGAAGCAAAAGGTTGGGAGTACAAGGAATTTTGACAAAAGGCACGGGGTTGATTCATTAACAGAAAGATTACATGTCAGCAAAAAGGGGCATCAGAGCTTTGTTCCGGTGGGCTTGGGACTTATCTAACAACCAGTTGATGTATATGACTTTACTCGGTGCTAAGGGGTAATAGACAGAAAGGAGATTCCGGCCAGATGGTGTGGACTTTAGATAAGATGGCCCTGCCTGTCCCCTGATTGAGGGGTGATTCTGGCCAGATGGTGTTAGCTTAGATAATGTAGCCCCATTTGTCCTTGAATACCTTTTCATCTTTACGGCCAAGATGTTCTTAGGAATGCCTTAACAACAGCCCTGCCTTGGCCTGCCTGGGGGCTGTTCTGCTTTGTTCTCAGTCCCAGATCCGGGCTGTGGGCTCCTAAACAAGTTCCAATATTTCATCTTCCTTCATTTGTTTTATCTCTGTTATTTCCACAGCCCTTGGAAGAGCATCAAGCCATAGAGAGTGTAATGCTTCAAAAAGGAAATTAATGTGCAAATAAATACTTAACGAAATAAAGGGATGAGACCATGAGTAATTTGCAGGATCTGATTTCGGGACTCCTTCATCCTGTGGGAAAACGAGCCCCTCCCTACTCACTTCCATCGACCTTTTACTTCAGCCATTAAGGTGAGGTTCATATAGGGGCCACCAGAGGGCGCGAGGCGGATGGGTTTCCCGCAAGGAGGACTTTTCCTGTGGCACCGCATTGGGCGGGGCCTATGGCCAGGCGCCCAGCTCGGACACGGTAGAATGGCGGATGGAACGCAGACCTGGGGTTGGGTCTGTTGCAGTGTCCGCCGGAGCGGTTTGGGAAGTGCACAGGGCAAAGATGGCGGCGGAGGAGCAGGAGGCGTTGAGGGAGTTCATGGCGGTGACGGGCACTGAGGAGGAAAGGGCTCGTTTCGTCCTGGAGACGGCTGGCTGGGACCTGCAGGTAGCGCCGCGAGGCGGGCCGCTTCGGGCGGGCTGTGGAATGCGGAGTGCGGCGTCCGCTCTGCGATTCCTACGCGGCCGAAGCTCACAGTTATCCGTGCGGGGCTGGGCCCTGCCTGGCCCAGGCCTCATGGTGTCTGGGGTCGCTTGCCACGCGTCTCCGGCCTGGCTTGGAAGTTCATGGACGCGGGCGGGCCCGGCCTGCTTTTCAGGGCCTCCGTTTTCCGGCGGGCTCGCAGTGTTAGCGAGACTTTGGGCGCTGTGGCAGTCTGCGTGGAGTTGTCGCTTGGGGACGTGGCTGCCGCGGCGAGTGCTTGCGGGTGGCCGGGTGGAATCGAGTGCCCGGCTTCCAGATGGCGCCCCACCGAGGTCGCGGTGGCCTTCCGATTCCGCTTCTGCAAGGATGCTGTGCTGGTGGGGGAAACCCTGCAGGGCATCAGCCCACGCCCCACTCTTGCCTAATTTCAGGGAGAAACTACCTGTGGGACTGTGGTGCACGTTTGGGATCTCTGCACATTTCGTAGTTAACTGTAAAATGAGAATTTCTTAGGACTTACTGTCTTGTTCGCTGGCATGTAGTAAATATTCCTTAAGGAATTAATTTAAAAGACAAAGCTCCACCAGGCATGAAATATTGCACACTTCTGATTCCTAGAGCAACGCCCATCTCTTAGTGCTCAGAAGCACAGTAATTAATGTTAGAAAGAACTGATTGCATGAATGTCCTTGGCCAGCCTACATCTTAGGTAGATGATGATGACTAATATTTCTAGAGTACCTACAACAAGCCAGGCACTGTTCAGCATTACAAAATGTCTCATTTACATATCTCACATTGCAGCTAAGACTTTGGAGGATAAATAACTTGCTGAAGAACTTACTAACTACTAATTAAACAGGTAAAGACTAATCCTATCTTATGGATGAGGAATTGGACCCTCAAAGGGACACCGAATGTGCTCACTGTGTGAGCTTTCTGATGTAACCATGTCTACTGACTGTAATATATAAATAGCTTCCCAAACATTAGGGATCTTTATTCCTGAAACTCTTTCAGCACTCTGGAGGCAGAAGATCTCTGAGTTCGAGACCAGCCTGATCTACATAGTTCCAGGAGTAAATAGTCCCTCTTTCAAAATCATAACAAACAAAAAGAGGTCAGATGCTCTTAAAGGCGCTGTGAAGCCTCTGTGCTGAGTGGACATACATGAGAGAAAAGCTTCTATCCCAGCAGATCATCCGAACTGAGGCTCTTAACTGTGTGGTAACTTGACTAACAGCGCCAGGACTTGAATGCAGGTTCTCAAAATGTCAGTTTAGTACACCTCCTACGATGGCACATGACTTCCCAGAAGCTGGTTATACTACATGAAGAATACCTTCAGACTGATTGTCCCATGACAGCTCATTTCCTCCTATACAGTTGGTTACCTTTTAGACAGGAGGTGCCTCCTCCATCTCTGTGGAACTTCATTGTTCTGTCTTCTCTCTTTGTGTGGAGAATGTGTGATAAATCAATGCCTTCTCGTTGAGTTGGCGACAGTACAAATGACCAAAGGACTCATATGAAGGGCTTCCACATGTGTAAAGCTAAGGTGACTGCGTTAACTTTAGTGCTTATCTCCTTCAGTTTTATAGGTTTGTTGGAACAGCATCCCCATTTCAAACAGGAACCGGGCTTCACAAAGAAAGGAAATGTAGCATCTGTCCCTATGCTCTTCTTCCTCTTAGAACATAAGCGTGAGGGCCTGAGCATGCTGCCTGGGGTTGAACCTGACCCCATTTCTTACCTCCAGAAGCTGTCTTCATTTTGCAGTCCGTTTGTGCCTGCTATAAAATGAGACAATAATAATACTAATTACGAAATTCTGAGTAGATGAAAGGAATTAACATATAGTGTACAGACAAATAATAGTTGGTGGTCTTCCTTTATGTTTTTCATATTAATTTTATTTAGTATCTTTGTTCCCCTTGGTGGGTGGATTTCCCCCTGAAGTAATATATCCCCATCTCCACTTCCAGGCTAACATGTCTATTGCCTTTCCATCTCATCTTCTTTAATTGTGGTTTCCTGTTATTTTTGTTGTGAGAGTTAAGATTCTGTTCATGTGACTTTCTTCTTTTAGGTGTTTTGAAAGATTTCTTTCTTGCTTTTTCTAGGGTGTAATTTCCCTCCTTGTGTTGGAGTTCTCACTTTATCATCCTTTGAAGGGCTGGTTTTTGTGGAAAAATAATGTGTGAATTTGGTTTTGTCATGTTTTTCTGATGATTTCCTTTAGTGGGCACCCGAGATACAAAGCCCTTCATTTCACAGGCATGAAGATGGGGTTGAGGACATGAAGCAGCAAGGTAGTCGTAGATATCAGGTGCCCCATACAGCATCATTTCTATAACTTCATTCATCAACAAACATTACCTTCTTCAGAGGTTAGTTTTCACATCTAAGACAGTGAGTGACTACTAAAGTGTTTTACAGGGACTTTAATAACCTCTCAGAATAGCTGATCAAAGTGACTTAAATGGAACTAGTGCATTAAGACACTTGGGACTAAAGCGTAACTTGAAATAATTTTAAGAGCTATGGACAATGGGGTCCCCTTAGAACCTTAAAAATACTATATTCTGGGATTACTTTATCTCTGTTTGATTTAGGGTGTGGTAAGGAATTTTGTAAGTTTCCCAGGTGATTCAGGTGTTCAGCCAGGGTAAGAGTGGATAGTCTAGGTATTCAATTTCATGAAGGTAAAATCAATTTGTTCTCATGATCCTTTGTACACAATAGCAAGGAGTAATGAAGAGTTACCATCTAAAATTTTGGAGAATTAAATGTATCCTACATTATCTTCTGTTGAAACATCCTATTTGAATTTGTTAATCAACAATGTGATCCAAAGGAAAGGAAATTGGCATTTCTAACTGAGGAAAATGAAAGGGGAAACCTTTCTTTATTATGGCACTAATAAATTAAAAACAAGGTACATGATTTTTAATTTGTTTTGCCAGAAATGTGTGTGGAACAATAGATTATTCTTGTACATAAGTAAAAATCACATTAGTAATTCTCAGCAGGATTAACCTAGGATTATAGAAACTAATTAAATGAGTCCTCTCTCTGTGACCCTAAAAGGACACTTGACATTACCTTGCAAAGTTCCATCTGTCTAGGGTGGTAGGCTCATGCTTAGTAAGTACTAGGAGGCATGGGTGAGTTTGCTGTATCCAATTGCTTTTCTTTCATCATGACTTCAAAAATATCCCATTCTTTCTGATAAATGGCATTAATTTACTGAAGGAAAAAAAAGAGTGTTTTAATGGATGGATTTATTGAAACAACAGTGAGATAATTATGAAGCTTTCTAAAAGTAAATGGGTAAGACATCCTTTGTAATATACACAGGCATATAAAAGAGGCATTTAAATATGTCCCATGGTTTATTTAGACTGCCCTGAGCCATATGGGGTGGTCCAGACAGAACATTAAGAAAAAGACCTCTGAAATAGCCCACCCACACTCTGGAGAAAACCAGGCTTCTGGTAATTGGAAGCAGCTTGACTCTGCATTCCTCATTCCTCTGGTTGAGCTAAAGTGATGCTTGTGGATCTGGGTGGCTAACACCATGGATTATAAATCTCTGACAGAAGATCTGGTACTGGGTTCTGGTGACTTCAGGCACTCCCTTCCCTGGTTGTAGTGATCAGTTTGCAAGACTTCATCAAGCCTTTTTTTAGGGATGAAGCCCAACTTCAGACAAGACTTTCTCTCACTATCTATCAGAAAACAGACTGACAGTAGCTCTGTGAGAAACCTCAGGTACTAGGGAGAATATACAGAGCAGTATCTTTTATTTCTTCCACCTCTGACTCTTTAAAGAGCACTCTTAGATTGCTTAAGATATATTTCCCTTCATGAATCTGAGGATTTTGTTTCCATAGATATGACATGAATGGAAAACTATATTTAATGCAGGAGACAACAATCCTATGAAAATTAATTTTCACTTCCTGATATTTTCTTTCTCTCTCCAGAGAGTAGGGGGGTTTGAGGCTCACTTGATCTAGTTTTAAATGTTAGCCATCAGCTCCTATATTTGTTTCCCCTTTTCTAATGAAATGAAAAAACAAAACAAAACAAAACAAGTCCAAAAAAAAAAAAAAACACCCTTAATAGTTGAGCATCTTTACCTTGTCATCTAATTCTGGATTTCTGAAAATTTACAGTGTAGCATAATCTCCCAACCTGAAGCAGACATGGTTTCATTTCATCATGGTTTCATTTATTCATTCTACTAGTGGAAGAATTTTGGGACTTTCAGTGATTTCACACATTCAAAGTTTTTAAAACATAGATCTTGTTCCCAATCCAGCCCTTCTACTGAGGCTAAGAACATAAGCATCTTTCCCTCCATCTACCTTCCCAGTGTCTCCTTTAGGATCTGCTGATTTCAAAGGCCATCTGAATGTTTTCCCAAATAAATAGTTGTCTAACTAACTAACTAACTAACTAACGACAGCAGTCTTAATTCACTAGTTCTTCACTCAGAGGATTGTTATCACCAGAAAGTCTTTGATCACCCTCCTCTATGAAAAGGTTTATGGTCTTCTGATTATTCTTCCTTGTCTACTCGTGGCTACTTAGCTAGTAAAAGTATGGCTGCTCTCAACTGTGACTTAAGTATGAAATATACACTGAGCCTAAAACAGAACATTAAAAAAAAGTAGAGGTAAAATAAGATAGTTTATACACTGGGTAAATGCTGTAATTATCTGATGGGGATATGACTATGTGATAAAATATGTGGTTAAAATTAATGGACTTTTTATAACTTTAAAAAATGTGTCTTTCTGAATATTTACCATTCTCCAGATTTCAATGAATTCTATGTTAGTGCGTCCTAATGAAGTTCTATATGAGCAGGCCTACTAGCTGACCTTAGACCATTACCAAGGGTTGAAAACTACAATCCAGGAATGGCTGCCTCAGCACTGACCCACAGACAGACGCTTGTATACAGAGAGGCATTTAATGATATATTTCTGTCCTTTTATTTTAGAGGAGAATTTTGATCCTAAGGAAGAATACTTTGTCTAAGTTGCACCGTTATGTACTAACAGAACTTATATTATAGCATACTCATCTTCCCTTATGGTCTAGAGATCTTTGGCCCAATGGCCTTTGGAAATTCAGAGATTTAAAAAAAAAATGGCATTTTATACAATTGCACTAATGATCTTCACAGTGGCAATATTTCACAGTTGGCCAAAAAAAGAACTGCCAATTTATTTCTTTAAGATTACCATAAATTTCTATATTTGCTGTTTGGGTGATGAAAGAAAGTTCCCAGGCTAACTCATGCACAGGAGGTACACTGTCATCTTATAGGTAGGGTGCTGACAAACAGCTTAGGGCCCATGGTGGCAGCAAAGAAGCATAGTCGCCTAGGTCTTCAGAGAAATGAGATCACGTGTTCTGCCATTTGCATGGTTTGGGGAGAGAGAGATGCTATAGTTTGACTTTTGCTTCTAACTAGTTTGGTTGTTGCCTTGATCTTATTGAAATCTGAACAATTGGATATTACTTTGTAGCTACTCTATGCTTTAGGTGCCTCCTAACCTGACTTTGCAAGGCCTTTCACTAGTTACAAATATTTTCTGTCGTTTTTCATTGAAGTTCTTGGAAAATCTGGTTCCCATAGCCAATCATTTGAATACAGGTCGCCCTGGCCGCAATGATCAATGGTTAGTTTATGGTTTACTTGTCAGAACAGCAGGAAAGGTTTCATCAGCCATACCTCAGAGAAGGAGTAGGTAAGGCATTGGAGACTATGGACAAGCTTGTTTGCTTGGAAGAGGCCACAAGAATAACCACGGTGTTACAAGTTCATCTGCCAAACTGATTCTGGTTGTTGGATGCTTTGTTTGTAGTGTTGTTAGATCCACTCATTCCTCGAAGACTTTTACCAAGTTCTATAATTGTCTAAGCATCAAAAACACACTGATTCCTATGTATCACCGAGACCCATCCAGACTTGACCCTGAATGAATGAAGGAGAAAATAAGGATAAAGAACACTTTTTATATATTTACTGTTTGGGCCCAGAGGGAGGTTTGACTGTATGCTTTTCAAATTATAAATGATGTCACAGTAAGCTAAGCATCTTGTCATTGCCACTTCGTGCATGTCTTCCCTCAGGTAGTTTTGTTCAGGAACAAGAAAAGTCAGAAGTGGAATCTAATTTTTTCCACATATTCATATGGAACATTTATTCACAGTTGGAGCTGACATTGCTCACAATGTTGTTTCGGATATGTGTTGATGTATTTTATTCATATCAATGAGTAAAATTTAGAAATATTAAGAGTTAGAAAAGCTGTCTCAAGAATTGAGTGGAGCATGAATAATAGAAGATATTCTTTGTACTCATTGGATATAACTACCTTATTGCTCAAATATGATTGAATTATTGTGAGACAGGAGGTCTTTGGAGTCCTATGACCATGGGACCCACGAGTATCATTTATATTAAGTTATGTTGAAAATGCTATGAAATGCTGCATAGCATGCTTTATACTGCTGGCCAGTATTATAAAAACCAGATGACTAAGAAGAGATGAAACTACTATTACCATAGCTGCTACTACTGCTACTATGGCTACTACTACTACTACTACTACTACTACTACTACTATTACTACTACTACTACTTAAGTTAATGAAATCTATAAAGGATTTAATCAGATGGTTGACTAAGCTTTGCATAACTCTCTGGTTATTAAATGTCATTCCTATTTCCAAAACTGTGTGTGGAGGCAAAAAGTGACACTTATCTTTGAGCTCCTGTAAAATTCTATTGAAGTTTCAAATTATCTTCATTTTTGTTTCTTTGCTATGACTCACTATAGTATTTGTGTCTGGCATTTGAGAATGGAACGATATACATTATGATATTTTGTGTACTGCCCACTGTATATTCTGTACCCAAGAAAAAGTGAATCCAAACTTAAGTCTTGCACCAAATGCAGAAATCTGAGCTAGAGAATTACGTTTCAACCATTCTTGTAATACTTCCTTGTCGCAGACCCTCTGGGTCCCTGGTCTGCGAGGAACGGGATTACTTAAGCAGATGGGCAAAAGAGTCGGATGAAATGACAATCAGACACACGCAAGAGAGGTGTTGAATCTGAATGTAATGTTCTGGTTGAGCTTCAGACTTATATTACAATGAATTATCAGAGGATACAAATCACAAAAGACAAGATACACTGAAATTCACCAGTTACAGCAGAAAGGAATTTGCAGGGACTAATTAAATGTTTACATTAGGGATAACAAGCCCTGCCTAGGATCAGCCTAATGCCAGGCAAGAATTTCACACTTTAAGGTTAAAAGCATCAGGGGGTTGTTAACTCTTGACAGGCCTTAAGAGTAATGTGTTATCACAGAGCTCTAAATTCTTAGGTCTAGTAAAACTTATCCTGTCTGGTGAGTTCCCCCTTATCAGGGTAGTATATCAACTTATACTTGACATGGAATGTAGCCTGTAGTAAAAGATTTCTATCTCAGTGAGACTTTTAGTCTCTTTCTGCAGACAGCTGAGTTAATGGCAAGTGCTTTATTTTTTTATGGTAGAGCTTAATTAGTTACTGAATAGGTTAAACTCCTTGCTGCTATCAGGAATCTAAGAACACTGGGAAAAGGCTTTAGCTATGTTAGAATTCAATCTTAAAAGTCATTTACTATAAGGTAATGCTTAATAGAGTGCACGTGAATCTATACACTAGACTAATGTGGTAGAAATTTGAATATTATGGGTTAGGGAAAGAAATGCCATAACTCTGGGAGGAAAATTTCCATGGAACTCTTATCCTCGTGAAACAGCTTCCAGGCTTTTCGCCTGACAAACCGATCCAAACTGGAGAGTTGACTTTCGCCAGACATCTAGGAGGAAAGTCCTAGAAATTCATTTCTCATGAGCAGCTTTTTGGCATTTCTGCCTCACAAGCTGACTCCACCAGAGTGCCCTGACACTTCCTCTCTCCCTCCTCTACGATTTTCACAGACAAGGCATAATTCCTGTGATTTGAATTGAAAGAGGGACCAGCTCTGTGCTGAGTGATGAGATCTGAGCGCAGAATAAAATATTCTTGAGTTAATTTGCATAATAGAATCCGATTGGTTACAAAGCTGTGTTTGTTGAAGGAGAGACCAGAGTCCCTTTGCTCACCCACAAGGAAACCTTGCAGATACAAAAATAGGATTTTGAGCTCTGGTAAGAACCTTGATAATATACTTTGCATAATAATAACCTGTCTTTAGCTGTAAATTA
Organism: Mus musculus; assembly: GCF_000001635.26. Classification (NCBI taxonomy): domain Eukaryota; kingdom Metazoa; phylum Chordata; class Mammalia; order Rodentia; family Muridae; genus Mus; species Mus musculus. The sequence goes on from NC_000074.6 coordinate 19,793,174, forward strand.
GCTTGCTAGATATAAAAAGATTGGGTCAGTGTGTCTGATTCTTCCAGCTCTGTGGGGAGGAGAAAACTGAAAACCAAATCTGCTTGCTTTTTGCTAACTGTTTTTGTCTTTCATTTCCTACCCGATAACAATTTCCAGCAGGAGTCCAAATATACTTAAACACCCATATATGTCATTTTCTTTTAAGGAGACAAGCAGGCTCAGCAGCCTGCTTAAGAAGGACTCTCTGCTCTCTAGATAGAGGGGTGAGCCTTCCACTTAGAACTGGTGATTTTGCAAATCCATTTCCTGTCACACTATTACTCTTGTGACTTTCAACAACATTTATTTTTTCCCTCCAAGCACTGTGCTCCCATCGTAAAGTGAAGTCTTCTTACATGTGTTAGTGGAACCCTGATGCTTAGGCATCCTGGCCAGCTGCTAGGAAGAGCTTTAATGGGAAGATTGCCATTGGGGTGGCAAGTGCTTTGGGGTTTTTTTTTTTCCATTTTTTATTAGGTATTTAGCACATTTACATTTCCAATGCTATACCAAAAGTCCCCCATACCCACCCACCCCCACTCCCCTACCCACCCACTCCCCCTTTTTGGCCCTGGCGTTCCCCTGTACTGGGGCATACAAAGTTTACGTGTCCAATGGGCCTCTCTTTCCAGTGATGGCCGATTAGGCCATCTTTTTTTACATATGTAGCTAGAGTCAAGAGCTCCGGGGTACTGGTTAGTTCATAATGTTCCACCTATAGGGTTGCAGATCCCTTTAGCTCCTTGGGTTATTTCTCTAGCTCCTCCATTGGGAGCCCTGTGATCCATCCATTAGCTTACTGTGATTATCCACTTCTGTGTTTGCTAGGCCCCGGCATAGTCTCACAAGAGATAGCTACATCTGGGTCCTTTCAATAAAATCTTGCTAGGGTATGCAATGGTGTCAGTGTTTGGGTGCTGATTATGGGGTGGATCCCTGGATATGGCAGTCTTTACATGGTCCATCCTTTCATCTCAGCTCCAAACTTTGTCTCTGTAACTCCTTCCATGGGTATTTTGTTCCCAATTCTAAGGAGGGGCATAGTGTCCACACTTCAGTCTTCATTCTTCTTGAGTTTCATGTGTTTAGCAAATTGTACCTTATATCTTGGGAATCCTAGGTTTGGGGCTAATATCCACTTATCAGTGAGTACATATTGTGTGAGTTCCTTTGTGAATGTGTTACCTCACTCAGGATGATGCCCTCCAGGTCCATCCATTTGGCTAGGAATTTCATAAATTCATTCTTTTTAATAGCTGAGTAGTACTCCATTGTGTAGATGTACCACATTTTCTGTATCCATTCCTCTGTTGAGGGGCATCTGGGTTCTTTCCAGCTTCTGGCTATTATAAATAAGGCTGCTATGAACATAGTGGAGCATGTGTCCTTCTTACCGGTTGGGGCATCTTCTGGATAAATGCCCAGGAGAGGTATTGCTGGATCCTCCGGTAGTACTATGTCCAATTTTCTGAGGAACCGCCAGACTGATTTCCAGAGTGGTTGTACAAGCCTGCAATCCCACCAACAATGGAGGAATGTTCCTCTTTCTCCACATCCACGCCAGCATCTGCTGTCACCTCAATTTTTCATCTTAGCCATTCTGACTGGTGTGAGGTGGAATCTCAGGGTTGTTTTGATTTGCATTTCCCTGATGATTAAGGTTGAACATTTTTTCAGGTGCTTCTCTGCCATTCGGTATTCCTCAGGTGAGAATTCTTTGTTCACTACTGAGCCCCATTTTTTAATGGGGTTGTTCGATTTTCTGAAGTCCACCTTCTTGAGTTTTTATATATGTTGGATCTTAGCCCCCTATCTGATTTAGGATAGGTAAAGATCCTTTCCCAATCTGTTGGTGGTTTTTTGTCTTGTTGACTGTGTCTTTTGCTTTGCAGAAACTTTGGAGTTTCATTAGGTCCCATTTGTCAATTCTCGATCTTACAGCACAAGCCATTGCTGTTCTGTTCAGGAATTTTTCCCCTGTGCCCATATCTTCAAGGCTTTTCCCCACTTTCTCCTCTATAAGTTTCAGTGTCTCTGGTTTTATGTGAAGTTCTTTGATCCACTTAGATTTGACCTTAGTACAAGGAGATAAGTATGGATCGATTCGCATTCTTCTACATGATAACAACCGTTGTGCCAGCACCAATTGTTGAAAATGCTGTCTTTCTTCCACTGCATGGTTTTAGCTCCCTTGTCGAAGATCAAGTGACCATAGGTGTGTGGGTTCATTTCTGGGTCTTCAATTCTATTCCATTGGTCTACTTGTCTGTTTCTATACCAGTACAATGCAGTTTTTATCACAATTGCTCTGTAGTAAAGCTTTAGGTCAGGCATGGTGATTCCACCAGAGGTTCTTTTATCCTTAAGAAGACTTTTTGCTATCCTAGGTTTTTTGTTATCCCAGATGAATTTGCAAATTGCTCCTTCTAATTCGTTGAAGAATTGAGTTGGAATTTTGATGGGGATTGCATTGAATCTGTAGATTGCTTTTGGCAAGATAGCCATTTTTACTATATTGATCCTGCCAATCCATGAGCATGGGAGATCTTTCCATCTTCTGAGACCTTCTTTAATTTCTTTCTTCAGAGACTTGAAATTCTTATCATACAGATCTTTCACTTCCTTAGTTAGAGTCACGCCAAGGTATTTTATATTATTTGTGACTATTGAGAAGGGTGTTGTTCCCCTAATTTCTTTCTCAGTCTTTTTATCCTTTGTATAGAGAAAGGCCATTGACTTGTTTGAGTTTATTTTATATCCAGCTACTTCACTGAAGCTGTTTATCAGGTTTAGGAGTTCTCTGGTGGAATTTTTAGGGTCACTTATATATACTATCATATCATCTGCAAAAAGTGATATTTTGACTTCCTTTTTTCCAATTTGTATCCCCTTGATCTCCTTTTGTTGTCGAATTGCTCTGGCTAATACTTCAAGTACTATGTTGAAAAGGTAGGGAGAAAGTGGGCAGCCTTGTCTACTATACCCGTCCAAACTCTCAATTACCATAGATGGAGAAACCAAAGTATTCCACGACAAAACCAAATTCACACAATATCTTTCCACGAATCCAGCCCTTCAAAGGATAATAACAGAAAAGAAGCAATACAAGGACGGAAATCACGCCCTAGAACAAACAAGAAAGTAATCCTTCAACAAACCAAAAAGAAGACAGCCACAAGAACAGAATGCCAACTCTAACAACAAAAATAAAAGGAAGCAACAATTACTTTTCCTTAATATCTCTTAATATCAATGGTCTCAATTTCCCAATAAAAAGACATAGACTAAGAAACTGGCTACACAAACAGGACCCAACATTCTGCTGCTTACAGGAAACCCATCTCAGGGAAAAAGACAGACACTACCTCAGAGTGAAAGGCTGGAAAACAATTTTCCAAGCAAATGGTCTGAAGAAACAAGCTGGAGTAGCCATTCTAATATCGGATAAAATCGACTTCCAACCCAAAGTTTTCAAAAAAGACAAGGAGGGACACTTCATACTCATCAAAGGTAAAATCCTCCAAGAGGAACTCTCAATTCTGAATATCTACACTCCAAATGCAAGGGCAGCCACATTCATTAAAGACATTTTAGTAAAGCTCAAAGCACACATTGCACCTCACACAATAATAGTGGGAGACTTCAACACACCACTTTCATCAAGGGACAGATCGTGGAAACAGAAACTAAACAGGGACACAGTGAAACTAACAGAAGTTATGAAACAAATGGACCTAAAAGATATCTACAGAACATTTTATCCTAAAACAAAAGGATATACCTTCTTCTCAGCACCTCACGGGACCTTCTCCAAAATTGACCATATAATTGGTCACAAAACAGGCCTCAACAGATACAAAAATATTGAAATTGTCCCATGTATCCTATCAGACCACCATGGCCTAAGATTGATCTTCAATAACAACATAAATAATGGAAAGCCAACATTCACGTGGAAACTGAACAACACTCTTCTCAATGATACCTTGGTCAAGGAAGGAATAAAGAAAGAAATTAAAGACTTTTTAGAGTTTAATGAAAATGAAGCCACAACATACCCAAACCTTTGGGACACAATGAAAGCATTTCTAAGAGGGAAACTCATAGCTCTGAGTGCCTCCAAGAAGAAAAGGGAGAGAGCACATACTAGCAGCTTGACAACACATCTAAAAGCTCTAGAAAAAAAGGAAGCAAATTCACCCAAGAGGAGTAGACGGCAGGAAATAATCAAACTCAGGGGTGAAATCAACCAAGTGGAAACAAGAAGAACTATTCAAAGAATTAACCAAACGAGGAGTTGGTTCTTTGAGAAAATCAACAAGATAGATAAACCCTTAGCTAGACTTACTAAAGGGCACAGGGACAAAATCCTAATTAACAAAATCAGAAATGAAAAGGGAGACATAACAACAGATCCTGAAGAAATCTAAAACACCATCAGATCCTTCTACAAAAGGTTATACTCAACAAAACTGGAAAACCTGGACGAAATGGACAAATTTCTGGACAGATACCAGGTACCAAAGTTGAGTCAGGATCAAGTTGACCATCTAAACAGTCCCATATCACCTAAAGAAATAGAAGCAGTTATTAATAGTCTCCCAGCCAAAAAAAGCCCAGGACCAGACGGGTTTAGTGCATTGTTCTATCAGACTTTCAAAGAAGATCTAATTCCAGTTCTGCACAAACTATTTCACAAAATAGAAGTAGAAGGTACTCTACCCAACTCATTTTATGAAGCCACTATTACTCTGATACCTAAACCACAGAAAGATTCAACAAAGATAGAGAACTTCAGACCAATTTCTCTTATGAATATCGATGCAAAAATCCTCAATAAAATTCTTGCTAACCGAATCCAAGAACATATTAAAGCAATCATCCATCCTGACCAAGTAGGTTTTATTCCAGGAATGCAGGGATGGTTTAATATACGAAAATCCATCAATGTAATCCATTATATAAACAAACTCAAAGACAAAAATCACATGATCATCTCGTTAGATGCAGAAAAAGGATTTGACAAGATCCAACACCCATTCATGATAAAAGTTTTGGAAAGATCAGGAATTCAAGGCCCATACCTAAACATGATAAAAGCAATCTACAGCAAACCAGTAGCCAACATCAAAGTAAATGGAGAGAAGCTGGAAGCAATCCCACTAAAATCAGGGACTAGACAAGGCTTTGGGGTTTTTTATTAATATTAATTAGAACATTGATAGATTTCTCTAATTATTACCCACATCAAGGTCTCCTTAGGAGGGCAGCCTTTTATTAATTTTTTTGTGAGATCTGTGCTAAATTTCTACAGTATTCAACAGTCCAGTCTTGAGAAGTTCCAGGTCTTTCTTTAAAAAAAAAAATCACAGAATTAAATAAACAAAACTCCCTGAATCCATCCTTTAAAGGCTACCTTTAGAAATTTTAAGATAGAGATTTAAGGATAAGAAAATAAAGATTAGTTATACTACATTATTACACTTAATATTGATAATTTATACTCTTGTGTCCATCTTTATTTCAATATCTTCTATGGAATATTTTCTCCTTTACTTTCTGTTCTGATTTTTTTTTAACACTTGATCTTAGCCAAAAGGCAGAGAAGCGATGGCATTTTTTTTTTTTTTAAATATCATCATGTATGTACTCACTTCAGGTTCCTCAGTCTTGAGTTAGTATCAAGAAAAGGCAATTATAAGCTGGGCAGTGGTGGTGGCACATGCCTTTAATCCCAGCACTTGGGAGTCAGAGGCACGTGTATTTCTGAGTTCGAGGCCAGCCTGTTCTACAGAGTGAGTTCCAGGACAGCCAGGGCTACACAGAGAAACCCTGTCTGGAAAAAAACCAAAAAAGAAAGAAAGAAAGAAAGAAAGAAAGAAAGAAAGAAACAAAGAAAGAAACAAAGAAAGAAAGAAAGAAAGAAAGGGGGGGGGAAGGAAAGGAAAAAGGAAAGGAAAAAGGAAAGGAAAGAAGAGAGAGAGAGAGAAAAGGCAATTATGTAGATTCTGAGGCAGAGACATCTCTCTGTGTTTGGTCTTTCACCTTCTCTTAGAGATGCAGAATTAGCTAGAACTGGAGAGGGTAGAATCCAGGTCTGGGATCTGTTATCCCACAGGATTCAATCCCATCTTTTTCCCTGTCATTCTCGAAAACTTTGGAAAAGTTACTTACCTCTGTGTGCTTTATTCCATTTGCATATGTAATGGACATGACAATACCATTTACGTTTGTGTGGTTTTTGTAACTTAAGTCATGGAAAGTCCACTTGAGGAGGTTTGGAGGATAATACTAAAAATACTAGCTATTCTTTTTTTTTTAATCACAGGTCTGTTAATGCTATCTAGCCAACTCCAGACAATGAACTAACATTCTTCAGTTTGATAGGTCTTAGGTAATAATTTTCATTTCTTTATGTACTTTAATTACAAAGGGGGGCTGAAGAGATGGCTCAGCAGTTAAGGGCACTAACTGTTCTTCCAGAGGTCCCAAGTTCAATTCCCAGTATCCACATGGTGGCTTTTGACCATCTGTAATAAATAGGATCTGATTCCTTCTTTGGGTATGTGTGAAGACAGAACACTCATGTAGAATAAATAAATAAGTAAATATTTTAAAAATTAAACATTAAAAAAAGAGAAAAGGGAAAAGAAGGTTTTTGGTTTTGTTTTGTGTTTTTCAAAATAGACAGCAGAATTAGATAGTCTAGGCTCAAATCAATTTGGCTATCAACAGAACTTTATAGTGGCACAAATTGTATTTAATTTGTCTAGATCTCAATATTAATATCCTTTTAACAGAATATTCACTGTACCCATTAATAGGGTTGGCATATTAATCAATAAATTACTTAATAATTATGAAGCTTTTAGAATGATGGCTAATAAACACTAATTTTATCACGTTTATTTTACTCTAAAGAGAATAATTTACTTAAAATTCAAATTCTATAAAACAAGGGTTAATTATCAAGGTAGCTAATATATTGAATTATATTCAGTCATATAAGCATTTAAAAATCACAAGACCAATTAGTTAATTTTATGCATTTAGTTTTGCTATTGTTTTCAACAGAAATTTTATAATGTTATCTTTTTTATAAAAAGAGTAAGTTCATTGTTTATTGGTCACATTGGAACTCTTACTAATTAGTATGAAACTAGAAGGTTTTTTTTAATATGTTTATATAAAGTAGAAAAGTTGTCATGTAATTTCAGCACTTTAGTGTCAGAAATAATTGTGCTTTACAGCAACATGGCAACAAAAAAAAGAGGGTAGAAATATCAACTTTAATTAAACCCTTTCTTTCAAATACACTTCACAGTTTATATGCAGGAATAATTTATCACCTTGTGAATGAACACTTAATACTTGGCATGATATAAAATGGGCAGGAACCCTACACCATATGTTCTCTCCTTTCTCTTCTAGAATTTCCAAAGAGACAGAATTAAGTTTGAAGTTCAAGGGTGTGCTTGATCTCATACACTGAGTTGTTATGGATGGCCCCTTTGAACTCAGGTCCTAATCCATGTGTAGTAAATACAACTAATTAAGAAGCTACCAGTCACAGCCCTAGCATCTGAAACAGAAAAGACACTCCCCACAATCATTCATCAAAACCCCAGTCACATATAAGAAGATGGAAGCCACTGGTAGAAAATTTTATTCAGGACTTTCCCCAATTAGGAGGCAGAGGGGAACTTCAGAGCTTCAGGTACAAATCAGCATTGGGGCCTGGTGTCCTCAGTTAAGCCAGACTTCTCTCTGTTGTTTCCTGTGGCCTCACTTTAAGATCTTTTCCTGCTGCAGACTTCACTGTGCTTTTTCCACATAGTGCTCTGGACTTGCCGCAAGCAGCACTTTGTGCATCATTAAACTGATGCTTTTCTGGGCAGTAGAGATTACTCGGTGGTCAAGAACATTTGCTGATCTTACAGAGGACCTGAGCTGGGTTCCCTTCACTCATGTCCAGCCGCTCATAACCATATAGAGCTCCATCTTCAGTGGATCTGATGGCTTCTGGCCTTGTGAACATCTGAACTCATGTACACAACAACAGCAACAATGATAAGAACAACAACCTCCCCTCATGAGTCACACACAGACACACACACACCCTTACATACACAGACACACGCATACACCATTACACACTTACAGAGAGAGAGAGAGAGAGATGTCAGTGTGAATCTATAAATATATTTCATGTGAGGAATGAGGTTGGTGTGTGACAGCAAGGCATCTTTTGCCTTTATTCCTTCATACTGCATTTTACACATTCCAATGCATCTGTAAACAACAAATACTAAGTAAGGTCTTCAATTCCCTATTTCTTGAGAAGAGACAGGAGTAATCCTATGGAGAAGTTGTATTTGGATGATAGCAGACACCTTTGTATCTGCAGCATGTCCAAATATTATCTTGGTGTAAGACCAAAGACTTGAAAAAGCTAAGTCAGACTACCAAGAGAAAAGGGATTTGCTATGTGAATAAGAAGTCTACCAGAGCCGGGCGGTGGTGTTGCACACCTTTAATCCTAGCACTCGGGAGGCAGAGGCAGGCGGATTTCTGAGTTTGAGGACAGCCAGGGCTACACAGAGAAACCCTGTCTCGAAAAAAAAAAAAGTCTACCAGCCCTCTTGTGCCCAAGACTACTAAAGCCAAATGGCTAAGTAACTCTACTTCCTTTTTCTCTGAGTGCTTCCCTGCCCGTTTTTTGTTTTGTTTTGGTTGGTTTGGTTTGGTTTTTGTCATCTCCAGTTTCAAGGCACATGTGCACAATGTGGTTAGCAACAGTGACAGGCTTGCATTTTGCCTCCCTGGGAAAATGAGAGGAATCTAGGTTCTCACTCTGTGTTTATCCATGGGTAATGGGTTAATAGAGAATGCATGTGTTTTTGAGAACACCTGGACTCTGGATACCACCAAGAAGAAGCAGATATTTCTAAACAAGGAAAGATGAATTTTAAGTGGGAGGAGTAATCAAAGAATGTTATATAGGGGGAAATTCAAGAAGTCTGGGAGCTAGAGGGACTCTAGGTCAGAGAAATACAAGGAATCTGGGAAGGTAAACTATGCCAATGGCTCCATCTTACTGCTAATGAGTAGGAGTGTGCTGGTTGGGTTTGAAGAAGCAATAATATGCTGCCTGCAACAGGTTAACTGTTCAATTTTTCTTCTTGTGATTGGGGTGAGACTGGAAAGCATCCTATGAAAAGCTGTCCAGCAAGATAGGATGCTGAGCTGGTGAGGGAGATGTCAGACCATAAAAGAACAAATTGATGCGGTAGCTGTAATTGACTTCAGTAGCATTAATAGATCCTCCAGTGAGTCAATGGGAATTTGACCTATTAGTTGACACTGTAGTGTTAATTGATCAGCATAATTTAATTAATTGATTCACAAAGCTCAATGAAGACTTGCCTTTTTAAACTTTTTCTCTATAAATACAGTACCTTGCTAGGTTGGGCTGTGCTGGAATTCACTATGAAAGTCAGATTAGATCAAACTAGCCTCTGACTTCTTAAAATTTCTGTGATCCTTCTGTGCCTGTCTACAGAGCTCTGGATTCCATACCTGTACCCCTCCCACACACATACTTTAGTCATTCATTTCTTCATTGATTATTTTCATTACCATCATCATTTCCTGAGGTCTGCCTTGTCTTTCCTTCCATCTCACAGACTATGACATAAGATTCCTCTTATTTTCCATTTGTGCTTAAGTCTTGGTTTATGCTGTGGTTGGCCAACTGTAATGGTTATGAAATTCTGGTGTTTTTTTTTTTTTTTTTTTCAGTGTATCCTATCTTCTCTATTCTTAAAATAGAAGCTTTTGCTTTAGTATTCAATTCAGTCACCATATCCTTTAAGCATCCTCTCTTTACTGTGCTGGCCTCTGGCATCCTTGCTGTGGATGCACACATATGATC